>NC_085072.1:7313433-7646101 GCF_963662255.1 Cinclus cinclus
AACACCCAATCTGGATCCCACAGCTGCCCCAGGATCCAGAAATCACACTAAACTCATCCGTGAACACAAAAAACACCCTGAGAATTCTTGAGAGACAAGGAAAAGCAAAAGGAGCCAAACCATGGCTGCAGCCGCTGGGCCTGCTGAGCTCCCCAGCACAAAGCAGGAACAGAACCACAGAGAGCTGGGCAGCCTGGAGAATTCCTTCAGCACCATTCCAGTCAGGATAACCCAACACAGCCACTCCTGCATGCTTTGATCGGAATGAAGTACCTGATCCATGAAAGTGACCCACGGTTCAGGGAAGAGAACAGAGCTGGGGGATGGGCTGGAGCACCAGGAACAGCTGAGGGAGCTGGGAGGGTGGGCTCAGCCTGGAGAAAAGGGGGCTCAGGGGGGACCTTCTGGATCTGCACAACTCCCTGACAGGAGGGGACAGCCAGGAGGGTTGGGCTCTGCTCCAAGGGAACAGGGACAGGAGGAGAGGGAACGGCCTCTAGCTGTGCCAAGGGAGGTTTAGGTTGAATACTAGGGAAAATTTCTTTCTAGAAAGGGTGGCCAAGCACTGGTAAAGGCTTTCCCAGGCAGAGGTGGAGTCACCATCTGTGGAAGTGTTAAAAAAAAATGAGTGGATGTGGCACCTGAGGACATGGGTTAATGGTGAATGTGGCAGTGCTTGTTGAATGGTTGGACTCATTGATCTTTAAGAGCTTTTCCAAAGGAAACAATTCCATGACTGAAAGGTTCAATACCACTCACATCCCCACTCCCCCTTTCCCGGCTGCCTCCAGCACACCCCACCCCCACCAAGATGAGACCTCAGTGACAGCAAGTACCAAGAGCCCCCAACAGCATAACACAATTGGCGTCAAGCCGGAGATGGCACCACACGTGGGGAGGGTCTGGAACTGTCTCCAGGACACTCTGCTCTGCCTGAAATGGGAACGGGAAAAGGAAAAGGAAAAGGAAAAGGAAAAGGGGAAGACAAGATAGAAAGGGATAAGAAAGAGATGGGAAAGGAAGGGATAAGAAAGGAATGGAAAATAAAGGAACGAATAGGACGACACCCTCCCCGCCACCCCCCGCCGGGGCCGCCGCCGCCCCCGCCCTCCCGTTTACGCCCATGGGTCCCGGCAGAGCGGGGAGCGGCGGGACCGTACCTGGCGGGGCGTCCCTGCGTGCCGGATCCCCGGGCATGCCCGTACTCACAACTCCGGCCGCTGCTCAAGGCTCCGCGACATGGCGGGGCGGCCCCGCCGCGGCTCTGCATGCGCGTCACTTCCGCCCGCCCCGCCCCTGCAACTGCTACTTCCGGAACGCCACTTCCGGGATGTGGCGCCGCCCTGCGGCCGCGAGCGGCACTGCGGGCGTAGCGCTTCCGGTGCGGGCGGAAACGGGCAGGGCGGACACGGGCGGGGTCCGGCCGGGGGTCGTGGCAGTGGCTGAGGCAGCGGCCTGCTCGGGTGTGCATGAGCCACGGGCTGGCCACGGGACAGCACCACGGAGTGTGGGCGGGTGTTTAAATAGGCAATTTGCATATGGAAGAGTATGTTGTGAAGTCTGCAAGGGTCGGTATCTGTCAGAGATAGTGGGGTGAACGCATACACGCGTGGGAAGCATTGCATGCTATCACTGAGCTTTATATGTAATATGTATGACGTAATATATAAAATTAACAACAAAATATAATAATCTATATACTTGTATAATTATAATTAATTGTGGTAAAATAATAAATGAAATAAAATTCATAAATTAATAAAACAATAAAATTTTATCATTACTATGCTCTTACATTTTGTATAATCTGTATTATAGACTACACGAGGTAAATATATTTTTGTATTACATTATGTAGATGCTATGAAAAGAGGCATCTGAGCCTGCACAGACTACAAATGTGTATGTGTACATAAAAAGGAGACTGTGTGAGGCTGTGATATATACATATTTACATATATATATATGTAATACATAATTATAGATAATGTACTAATATAGCAGCATGTATAGTATCCAACAACATACAATAACATGACTGTGGGATGTAATAGCAAATATAAGTACAAATAATACACTGCATAACACATGGCAGATGTAATATATCCTGTGCATTTTGTTATATATTCTGTGTTATTAAAGTTATACTACAGAGGAATGAAAGAGTGCTTGGGAGTGTGTGCCTTTGTAAAGTAGAAATGTGTGTTTGTGTGTGTGTGTGTGTGTGTGTGTGTGTGTGTGTGTGTTTATAAAATTGTGAGAGAGTGAAAATAACACAAATCACATTATATATTGTTAAGTGGTCTGTGGTGTAATACTGGGATAGAAGGGTGTCTGAGACTGCAAACACATGGACCTATAGACATGAATGTATATGTATACAGGTGTATAAATACATGTACTAAGGGTGTTTATATATGATGGAGATTATTATATTATAAATTATATTTACAGGTTGACAAGGCGGAGATTGGTCACAGGTTGGACTGGATGATCCTGGAGGGCTTTTCCAATCTCAATGATTCCATGATTTGCAGTGTCAGACTTTCTGACGCGGGAAGGGAAGGGAAGGGAAGGGAAGGGAAGGGAAGGGAAGGGAAGGGAAGGGAAGGGAAGGGAAGGGAAGGGAAGGGAAGGGAAGGGAAGGGAAGGGAAGGGAAGGGAAGGGAAGGGAAGGGAAGGGAAGGGAAGGGAAGGGAAGGGAAGGGAAGGGAAGGGAAGGGAAGGGAAGGGAAGGGTTGGGTTTCAAGATCACCTGTTAAAATTTTGCTTTACCAACCAGAAATTGCCAAAGTGACGTGAAATGATGGGGACGCATCTGGCTGTTCTCCATATGTGGAGGAACAGCTTTGGAAGCTGTGTCCCCAGGTTTATTCGCCTTCTTTGGCAGGGATGAGCCCATGTGGCTCGGATGGTAAACAAGGACCATGTCACTCCAAACCCCAACTTCCCAAAGCTTCAGCTGCTTCCCCAGCAGCCCAGAGCCAACACACTGACAGTCCCCAGTGTGGCCAAACATGTCACCTTATCCATGAAGATAAGCCAGGTTGGATGGTTTTGGAGCACCCTGGGATAGTGGAAAGGTGTCCCTGCCCATGACAGGGGGTGGGACGGGATGAGCTTTAAAGTCCCCCCCAACCCAAACCAGTCTGGGATTCTGTGATTCTGAGATGTTACAAAACTGCTTGAGAGATTCTTGTCACTGATTTTCATGTTGCTCCTGGGAACAGACTGAAAGACCCTTTCATATTCTGTCCTCTCTCTCCCTTGCTCTATGACCAGGATCATAGAATCCCAGAATCACTTAGGTTGAAAGTTACTTCCAAGACTATCAAGTCCAACCTGTGACCAGTCACCAGCTGGACAAGACAACTGTGCACCTCATGCAGTCGCTCCTTGAAACTGTCCAAGGACAGTGACTTCACCAACAATGCATCTCCCATTTGCCCTCTCCCCACCAAGCAAGAGAATGAGTCAAAACAAAACTCTCTGTATTTGTGAATGTCCAGATTGTGGTAACAGGATATTGGGGTAATACAGGAGAAGGTGAGTTCTCTGAAGTAACAACACCCATCCCATGGAGTACCCACGCTGGAGAAGAAATGCAAGGAAGAATGAGCAGCAGAGGGGAGTTTTTATGGACTGACCACATTCCACGTTCCCCATTCCCACTGTACTGCCCAGGCTGGAGGGAAAGAGGGGAGTTGGGGATATGAAGCTGAGCCTGGGAAAAAAGTGGTTTAAATCTTATATTGTTTTCTCATCATCCAACCATATTTTAATTTGCAATAAACTAAATTAATTTTTCCAGCATCAAGTGTTTACCCATGACAATTGTTGGTGTCACGTGGAGTTTGTAGGAATTTGGCAGAAAATAATCCTCCTGTATCCCAACTGGTCCTCAGAGGAGCTGGGAACATCTGGGTTGAATTTCCAGTCATGACCAATTGGGCACCACAAGTCTGCTCCTGTGCAATAAGGACTTTCATAATCACAAATTCACAAACAGTAGGAATTACTGAAACAACAGAAATATAGGTTTGGAATTGCCATTGACAAATGCACCAGAATGATGATGATGGTGATGATGTTAATCAATAACAACAACCATACTAATAATGATGTGCTAACTTGGGTAATAATAATTGTATGCAAAATATTACCAAGAAGGCATCCCCAGCTGGGAGAAGGGAGAGCAGAGGCACCCACTGATTCTCTCCAAGGTGTTCCTCCTCATTAGGGTAATTTATACCCAACCCGATCATCCTCCTCCTATTTTATGTACAGCATGATCCAGGCAAAGCGTTGAGTTATAAAGTCATCCACAGAATCCTGGAATCATTCAGTTGGAAAAGCCCCACAGGACCACTGACTCCAGCCTGTGAATGGTCTCCACCTTATCAGCCAGACCAGAGCACTAAGTATTTCATCCAGGTATTCCTTGGATACCTCCAGGGATGGAGACTCCTTGAGCAGCCTCTTTTAATGCCTGAGCACCCTTTTCATGAAGAAATTTCTCCTCATGTCCAACTTGAACCTCCACTGGCACATCTTGAGGTTCAAAACACAGAGGTTTAGACCATCTTCTGATCTTTGTGGTTCCTGATACACCTAAAAAAATATAATCTTTAGAATTACTATTCCTTTATAAACAAAGACTGAGCTTGGAACTTGCCATGAAACCAGTAGTGGGCTTACAGAGAGAGAGGTGTCAGGTATCACCTGACACTTGAGAACAGTGTCTGGCATGTGACACCAGGCAAAGACACCATGACCGGTCACAGTGTGGTCATTCTGAGATGATTCGGCACTGATTCAGCCCTTGGGCTGCATCAAGAGGTTACCTGGAGAAACACCCCACCACTTCAGCCCAGGAGGGAGCCTTTACAAGCTCTCATGGGTACTTCTTGTCCAGCACTTTATCAATGGGATTTGCTTATGCCCAAACTCATGCTTGTGAATCTTTCTCCATTTTTCTACAAGATCTATAATCCTAGTCAAAACCCAGAATCACTGAATCATGGAATAATTTCAGCTGGAGAAGCCCTCTAAGATCATCAAGACCAATTATTAGCCCAGCACTGCCAAAGCTACCACTAAACTGCAACCCCTGAACGCCTCCAGGGATGGTGACTCCACCTGTGCCCTGGGCAGCCTATGCCAGGGCCTGACCACTCTTGCCATGAAGAAATTTTTCCCAATGTCCAAACTAAACCTCCCTGTTGCAAGAAGCGACTGGAGTCAGACAGGTAACACTCGTAGAGTTAATAGTGAATGCTCAACTTTATTATACAAGCTGTTGTCTTTTATAAAGGTCTGACATATGTGCATGCACTCACGCGCCTAATACTAATATTTATTGGCTACAAACAACGGTTCACGTGCCGCGGCTACCCTACTAATTGGTTACAGCATTTTATGTTTATGTTCTACTTTCTTGTTCTTGCGATTAGCACATCCTGGCTTGCTTTCTCACTCTTGCCACCAGTTTATCTCTTATTCTCAGTCCAAGGTCAGCATGCCTTTGCTAGTACTAAAATAGGCCAATTTATCCCAACACTGCAAAGCAAGCTCTCCGCGGCCTCACTGGCCCAAAACTCCTCCACAATTCCCCCTTTTTCTTTTTGCATAAGCCAGGCATTATTAACTGTTCTAAGAGGCATATTCTTTTACATATGATATAGTGTAGCTAGCAAGCAGCAAAATTATAACTATAGTTTAAAGCATCCCAAGCCCCGGCTTAATCAACAATTCAATCCAACCCATAATACCAAGTTTTGAAACCCAGTCTCCTAAAGGATCATCTGTTTAATTGATCTCTTAGTTTTTGTACTTTTTTATGAATTGACTCAGAATGATCGGATAGGTTCATGCAGCACATACCTTCAAATTTTTCACACCCATGATTATGTGCTAACAAAAATTTATTGCTGCCCAATTCTGCAGAACTGCATGATTTACATTATTAACATTTTGGGATAATTCATCTAAAATGGTACTGGTTAAATTAATTTCGTTTTTCATCCATCAAGTCAAACGCTGGTTCTTTTATTTAATTAATTTGTCCAATGTGGGTCTGCCCAGCTCAAAGCGACAATGCTTGTGAGCAGAGGGAACAAGATGCCGATAGTACTTTTCCCTGTTTTACCTTTTGGGCCTGCCATACTGCTCTTTTAATTGCCCAAATTGTATTGCCAATTTAAATACTTCCTCGCCCCCATGATCCTGTGGAGTATATACGGGTTATTGTAACACAACTACACTATCTGAACTAAACAACACAGGATTCTGACTATAACAAGCGGTGCACAACGCTCCCTCAATATATACTGCTTAATCAATAAATTTATCACTCTTTGTTGTCAATCATATCGGTCTGCTTGGCGGCTCGAGTCCATTTGCTCAGCATCCACTGGGGTCCTTCACCTGTGGAGACACAAGAATACCCTCTTCCCATGAATAAAAGTGGTACAGGGCCCTCCCAGGAACCAGTTGCAGGATTTTTATAATGCACTAAAACCTCTGATTGTTATAATTTATCCCATTTTACATAATGCATTAATGCTGGGGGCATTTCAGCCTCACCTACAAGACTCAAAAAATTTAGCATAAATAACACCTTATGCAATCTATTCTGGGGCTGCAATTCTTCTGACGATTTTTGTTTGGCCAGTTGTTCTTTGAGAGTCCTGTTTGCCTGTTCCACTATTGCTTGGCCAGTGGAATTATGAGGGACTCCCAGTAAATGCTCGATTCCCCTTTCTGCAAAAAAATTTTGCTACTCTTTCGCCCTCATAGGTGGGACCATTATCTATTTTTATTTGTGTGGGTGTTCCCAAAACCGTAAAGCAGGCTAATAAATGTCGTATAATGTGCGTTGCATGCTCCCCTGTCTGGGCTGTGACCCAAACCATGTGAGAAAAGGTATCAACTGTCACATGCACATATTTTTGCCTGCCAAACTCAGCAACATATGTAACATCCATTTGCCATAGCTCACAGGCTTGGAGATCTCTAGGATTAACTCCTAGCCCCAGTGATCCTGTATGATGACTGCACTGATCACATGATTTTACTATCCCCTGGGCATCTGCTCATGACAGTTGAAACTGTCTTTTTAACATTTTTACCGACTGGTGGAACATGCTATGACTGTTTTGCTGCGGCAAAAGAATCAATGGGGCCTTTGTGCACAATCGAGACTAACTGATCTGCTCTATCATTCCCTTCCCAAGTCCCAAGGTTGTTTGATGGCTTCTGATGTGAAGAATGCAGCAGGGAGTGGATCGTTCATTAATACTCTTTTGTAGCTGTAAAAATAGTTGCCCCAAGATTTCGCGTTTGGGCAGCCATAACACTGCATCTTCTATTCTTTGAACGATTCCTACTACATATAGGGAATCTGACACTATATTTAAGTTCTGATGTCTCCATTATCCCCATGCCCAAAGGACAGCTTTCAGTTCCAAGGTTTGCAGGGAATCATCTCGAGAGCCAATAATTTTATGATGATGCCATTGTGTCTTGAGGTTGTAACGGAATGGTGAAAAAACAGTCTTTAAGGTCAATAACTACAATGTGCCAACCTTCTGGTAGCATAGTCGCCAGAGGCATTCCTGGTTGGAGGGCCCTCATAGCCCACATTTGGTCGTTGACTTTTCATAGGTCATGTAAGAGCAGCCACTTTCCAGATTTCTTTGGAATTACAAATGTTGGTGTGTTCCGGGGGCTGGCGAATGGCTTAATATGACCCACTTTTAACTGTTCTTATACTAATTCGTGCGCGATTTGAAGCCGCTCCTCAGACAGTGGCCATTGCTCCACCCATGGAACCAAATCCTCAATCCTGTCGTGGCAGGCACCTGCGAAAAATATCATTTTCTAAAGGTTCTTTATGATACGCCAGCAGCTGTGCAATTCGTGTCCCTTTTTTAATTGTAATCGGTGGTTGTATTGCATATGCCATAATTTGGATTTCACCAGTATAATCAGCATCTATGATCCCGGGCAGCACAATGAGTCCTGCCATACTAGTCGAAGATCACCCTAATAGCAAAGCACCTAAAGCGCTGGCTTCATGATAAATAGGTCCAGTCACCCCTGTTGGAATCTTTACTACCCGGGAGTCTAACAGAGTCATGTCTACTGCTGCTGCCAAGTCGATTCCCAAACTGCCTCTTGTGGCAGGGGGTTGAAGCTATTGGATAGCATTGGGCCGGCCACTTGCGTCCTTGAGTGGGGACCCATTGCGCTTCTCTGCCTTTTTTTTTTTTTTTTTTCTCTCTGTCGGTACGCGTTCCCTTTTGTGAACTTAAGGAGGAAACTGCGGACGATGGCGGGGCCGGGGGCGGGCCGGGGCCAGCACGGCGGCGGCGGGCACTGAGGCGGCGGAGCTCGGAAGGCTCCGGGAGCCGTGGGGTAGATGGTGCGGATGTGGCGCTCAGCGCTGCTGCGGGAGCCGCCAACGCTCAGCTCGCCGGGGGCAGCTCCGCGAACGGCGGGGCTCACAGTGGATTGCATAGCTATTTCCTCGTTTGGCTTTTATTCTCGCTTTCGTTTTAGTTCCCCTTGTAACTCTTGCACCTTATCTACTAATTTTGCGGCGGTCGACTGGGTGTGTTCATCCATTTTTTGCACTAGTTTCGCCATTTGCTTGGCGAGCTGCGCTAGGCTAGGCTCTTTAGGACCCGGTTCTAAGGGGCCTTCCCAGTCCGCATTGTCATCGCCCTCCGGCAGCGGCACCGTGGCGGGGGGGGATGGCGATCGGCAGCTCGGACCCCCCAACTCTGCAGCACAGCTATTAATAACTATTCCAGAGTTGTTTTCAGTAACCGCACTTAAGGTAGAAGCCGTAGACAACGGCGGAACCGAGGGCAGCTCCGTGAGCGGTGGGACAGATCGTACTGCGGAAACATCCCCCGCCGTCATTCGTTTAAGCATATCAGATACAGACGGGCATTGATGGGCTGATAGATCTTTAACTGGCGCTTGCCCATGTTATCCCAAAAAGGCGTTTAAAAGTCCGAGCCCTTTAACCGGCAATAGGGGTTTCGCCGCTCCCTCCGGCGGTGCAGGAGCCTCAACAGCGGCAACAACTATCTTTACCTCCGCTTTCACATGATTTAAGGTGTTAATAACCGTGCGCCAGGTAGTACGGAAGTCTTTAATTTCTCTATCCTTGCTCGTGATCGTCATGTCCCACATGTGATCACTGAGAGCATGCCAAGCCTCTGCTTGAAACACAAGTGGCGAGCTAGTGAGAAACCCGTGTTCTCGCTCCCACTTCACCAATTTGGTGAGGGTCTTCTCCGCTACTGATTCCCCTCGCTTAGCGAGTATACTAAGCAGTAGCTTCACCGCGGCAGCACATTCACTTTCCATGCTTGCCTTTAATCAGGACCGGGAAGAGAGCGCTCGATTCTTCCTACCTCCTCTAGGGACGGTCCCTCGCTCCTTTTTCCGCTTTGCCTCCACCACACGCCATAGCAAGATTAGCGAGTTCGCATCAACGCCTGTACGTCTATAGCGAAAACCGCGTCCCACCGCGCTGCGTCCCTGTTCAGGCGCCAAATGTTGCGAGGAGTGACCGGAGTCAGACAGGTAACACTCATAAGAGTTATGGTGAATGCTCCACTTTATTATACAAGCTGTTGTCTTTTATAAAGGTCTGACATATGTGCATGCACTCACGCGCCTAATTCTAATATTTATTGGCTACAAACAACTGTTCACGTGCCGCGGCTACCCTACTAATTGGTTACAGCATTTTATGGTTTTGTTCTACTTTCTTGTTCTTGCGATTAGCACATCCTGGCTTGCTTTCTCACTCTTGCCACCTGTTTATCTCTTATTCTCAGTCCAAGGTCAGCATGCCTTTACTAGTACTAAAATAGGCCAATTTATCCCAACACTGCAAAGCAAGCTCTCCGCGGCCTCACTGGCCCAAAACTCCTCCACACCTCCCCTGGAACAGCTGGAGGCTGTATCCTCTTGTCCTGTCCTTGTTCCTTGGGAGCAGAGCCAGACCCCACCTGGCAGCCCCCTCCTGTCAGGGAGTTGTAGAGACCCAGAAGGTCCCCCCTGAGCCTCCTTTTTCACCAGGTCTTCCCCTGTGGAGGATCAGGCACAGGCAGGATTTGTGGAGGACACTGTGACTGTCGCAACAGGAAAGGTGTGATCAGAGAAGGTCCCATGGAGCTGAGCCAGCTCCCAGAGACTCGTGCTCAGTCCCCCCTCTCAAGGAGGACTCCAAGGGCATATGTGCATATGTGAACAAAACAGCACAAAAAAATCTAATTTACATAAGAGGCTGCACTGGGTAAACTATGAAAGGAAGTAGATTGGGTCCCCTGGTTCTCTTTTTCCTCTCTTTCACTTTTGCTTTGTCTCACAAGCGCAGCTCCAGGAACAAGGTGGGATCTAAGGACTAGTAATAATCTTTGCTCTTGTTCTCTTCCTCCCCCTTTTCTGTCTTTATTTCACAGAATCACAGAATGTCCTGAGCTGGAAAGGACCCACAAAGAGAGTCCCACTCCTAGCCCTGCACAGACATCCCAACAATCCCACCCTGTCCCTAAGAGCATTGTCCAAACACTCCTGGAGCTCTGGCAGCCTTGGGCAATGACCATTCCCTGGGGAGCCTGTTCAGAGCCCCAGCACCCTCTGGGGGAAGAACCTGTCCTTGATATTCAAGCTAATCCTCCCCTGATACTCCAGGATCCAGCCATTCCCTCTGGTCCTGTCCCTAGTCACCACAGAGAAGAGATCAGTGTTTGCCCCTCCTCTTCCCTTGACATGAAAATTGTAACTGTGGTGAGTCTCCGTTCAGTCTCCTCCATCTGAACAGAGAACGTGCCCTCAGCTGCTCCTCCTATGGCTTCCCCTCAAGCTCTTTACCATCTTTGTTTCCCTCCTTTGGATGCTCTTCAACAGCTTAATGTCTTTTTTATCTTGTGGTGGCCAAAACTGTCCCCAGCGCTCAAGGTGAGGCCACCCCAGCCCAGAGCAGAGTGGGACAATCCCATCCCTACCCAGCCATCAGTGCTGGGCCTGATGCCCCCAAGGCAGGGATGTCCACCCTGCTTGCCAGGGCACTGCTGGCTCAGATCCAACTGGCCATTGACCAGGACCCCTGCATCCCTTTCCATGGCACTGCTCTCCAGCCTCTCATTCCCCAGTCTGTCCATACACCCAAGTTTGCCCCATCCCAGGTGCAGAATCCAGCACCTTCCCTTGTTCAACTTCATACATTTGGTGATTACCCACCTCTAATTTGTTGAGGTTTCTCTGCAGGGCCTCCCTGCCTTCGAAGGAGTCAACTGCTCCTTCCCAGATTTGTATAATCTGTGAACTTGCTCAGTACCCCATCTAGTCCTGCATCCAAGTTATTTATGAAAGTGTTGAAGAGCACTGAGCTGAGGAAGGAGACCTGTGAAACCCCACTAGTAACAGGTCTTCAGTCTGATGTCACCTCAGTCATTGTCACCCTTTGTGCCTGACCTGTGAGCCAGCTGCTCACCCATTCCATGATGTTTTAATCCAGCTATGGGCTGGACATTTTGTCCAGAAGAATCCTTGGAGAGACAGTATTGAAAGCTTTACTGAAATCCAAAAAAGATTCCATCAACTGGTTTTCCTGGATCAACCAGCTGGGTCACCTTGTCCTAACAGGAAGTCAGGTTTGATAAGCAGGACCTTCCTTTCATGAAGCTGTTCTGGCTGTGACCGATGACTGCATTGTCCTTCAGGTGTGTTTTCCATATCTCCCACAGTAACCTTCTCCGCTACTTCACCAGGCACTGAAGTGACACTGACAGGTCTGTAGTTTTGAGGGTGCTCTGGAGTTGCCCCCTTGCTTTGCTTGGGCAAAGCATGGTTTTCACATTCCATCCTGTGCCCTGGAAGTTTGTTGTGGGAGTTGGGAGACTGAGTAGTGGTACTGTAGCTTGTTAGCCAGCTCCTCTGAGGAGCTTGTGGTAGGAGTTGACGATTCTTGGAAGTTAACTGCAGAAAATCAAGGGCTTGTAGCCACCACTCCTGTGGAAGTGCATTGTAAATATTCAAGAGCTTGTTGGCTGACACCTTTGGAGTTTATACTCTAGACTCAACTGGCTGGTTCCTGGAGTTGAGGCAACTGTACAATAAAAGTTCAGCCTGATGAGGATTTACAATGAACCAACCAATGGGTCATGACATCCCCACAGCTCCCTCAGCTGCTCCTGGTGCTCCAGATCCTTCCCCAGCTGCAATCCTTCCCCTGGACATGCTCTGGCCCATCAATGTTTCTCTTTCCAGGAGGGGCCCAGAACTGGATACAGCTTTCCAGGTGCCTCACCAGAGCACCACATTCTATCCAGTCAAAAGCTTTTTCTCCTATTTCCTTATTTTCCCCCATGGATCCTAATCTTAAAAAATGGACAAGGTTAGGTATCTGACTGAACTGGAAATACAGCATCCAGCACGTTCTGGATGTCACCTGTCCAGGACAGACAGGTAAAGGCTTTGAGTATAAGTCTTAGCTGTTTCCCAGGATCACAGTATTTACTGCTAATTGTTTTAGCAAGATGCCAACTGGTCTCCTGGAAAATGCAAATTCCTTCAGATTTACATAATTTTTGCTTAGTCTTTCAAGCTCTCTTTGAATTGGCAAAGTTCTCCAGCCTCTGGAGGTCAATCTTTGCCTTCCTCATTTATGAGACTCCAGGCTAACAACTTCTCTCAGTTTTTTCATGGTCAGAAGTATTTCCTCATGTTGAATCCAAACATATTGAGCAAGGTCTAACTCAGCTTCCTCTTAAATTGCCAATCAAAGAGCCACAGGCTTCAAACAAAAATTTTGGGGAAAAAATATTTCAGCTGACTGTCTCCTACCTGTTAATTTGGCATCATTTGGGTTTGACTTTGAGGTTTGGTGTCAGCAGAGACTTGTGTGTAGAGCTGATTATCTATTTGTCAGATGTTGGTCTAGTCTGTTCTTCAAGAGCATTGTTTGGCTCCTTAGTCTGAAATTTCAGCTGAAAAAGCAGCCAGCCAGATGCACCCACTGCCTGTCAATGGGGATGTTGTGAGTGCTTGATCTTGTCAAACTTGGTACCACAGATATCATGAGATGGCAAAAGGAGCTATAACAGAACTAGTGCCAAAATTCATCTGGAGTCTTGAAAGCACCAAATGATGCTAAGTTAGACTTTACCATGGGTTCCATATTCAATCTATGCTGCATCAATTATAAACTGGTTTACAGTTCTCAGTGCAGTATTTAGGACTGAGTCAACAAAGCCATACCTGTCCTAAAAGGGCAGGGCTCCACCTCTTTGGGCACATATCTGAATTCATATTTTCCAGCATGTAAAGCAAATTTGTATATAAAAAGTAGTGAGACTGGCTAAATTCACTGCCAGTTTTGCAGCTTGGAAAGTTAGAGTTGGCATTAGACTTAGAAAATTCTAATTTAGGGTTTTTAAACCATAAAAGCTGCCAGAGGGCAGGGTGAGATGGGATATTGGGAAGAAATTCTTCCCTGTGAGGGTGGTGAGGCTCTGACACAGGGTGCACAGAGAAGCTGTGGCTGCCCCATCCATGAAAGTGTCCAAGCCCAGGTAGGGCAGGGCTTGGAGCAACCTGGACAAGTAGAAGGTGTCCCTGCACATGGCAGGGGTTAGACTGGGTGAGCTTTAATCTCCCTTCCCACCCAAACCAGGCTACGATTCGTCGATCCCATTATTTTAATTAAAATTGGACTTCATGAGGGTTCACAAGAATTTTACCTTCCACTACTGATTTCTACACATTTAGCAAATGAATGCTTGAAATTCTATTCAAGGCCCACCAGATGATGGCCCAGCAGATGCTGGGTCATAGTGCTTATTTTGTTCAAGATATTTCTTTGTCTTCTCAACCACAAATAATTAGAATTCAAAACTCATCCCAAGTCTGAAATGCCAATGGGCTGTTTGAAGAGTCATCATCATTGTGATTGAAGTTTCAGGATTAAGGAAAACCAGTTGAGTAAAAAAGGAAAGTTGCAATTTTGACAGGACAATTTGAACCATGGAAAAAAATTAATTGTGGGAAAAAGTCCCATGCCTTGGCTCCACTCCTCCCACCAGTGTTTACTGCACAGAGGAGGGTAATTATTGTTCCTGCCAAATAAAATACGGAGTAAATGACTTGGAATTCAAAATCTCATTTTTAAAGTGATATCTCACTTAACCATGTAATGTACTGAAAAATATTAAGATACTAACAATATATTAATAATAATAAATATAATATATAATATAATATATAATATATTATATAATATATATAATAATATATAATACTAATACTGATAATATTAAAAATATTAAGATATTAAGATTAAGATTTCTGTGGTCTTGGAGTTTAGATATGGGAAAGAATTAGGATTTAGCACAGCACATTTTTTAGATACAAAAACTCAGAAGATTTTATAAAAAACTGTATTAAACTTATATCAAAGATTAATACCCAGAACTTCTCTCATCAGCAGAAGCCTGGGAAAACATAGTTTAGTTATCCAGAAAAACTCAATCAGTCTCAAACTCAGCTATTTCTCCCATAACATCCATGCTAAACAAGGCAGTGTTGACTGGGGGACAGGCAGGTTGTCCTTCCCTCTCTTCAGGGGGTGAAGGTTCAAGGACAGCACCAGAGGCACCAGCCCTGCTCAGCTGGAGCTGTGACTCAGTGTATTGAGTTTGCAGGAAACAGGTTTATTCCAGAAAGGATTGTCCATCAGAGGCCTGGAGAGGTGGTTCTGGTTCAAGGGTCAGCTACAGCCTAGCGTCAAACATCTTCTGGTGGCTCTTTGGTGCATCACACCCAGCCAGGGAGGCTGTTTGACATCCTGCTCTGCAGAAGGGAATGTGTTGGGACATAAATCCTCCAGCACTGGAAGTACAGCACCACCAGAGTTGGTCAGAGCACAGCAGACCCCCGTGCCCTGGAGGGACCATATCAAGGTGGGATTTCCCTCTGCTGTCAGTCCTGGCAAAGTTCCAGCTGTCACCATCCAGGAGCAAGCCCTCAGAGATAAGGTTACATAATTGTTCCTATTTTTAACCTGTGATTTCAGTCCTTAAACACAACCAGTGGAATTCATTGAACTGGCAAATGTTTTTAAACATAGAATCAAAATACCCTGAGTTGGAAGGGACCTGTCAAGTACAATGCCTATTTCTGCACAGGACAACCCTAAGAATCCCACCATGTGCCTGAGAGCAAAGGGACTTCCAGCAAGGGAAGTGCCAGTCAGGTGGAGGTGCAGCTGGGGCAAAGGGAGCAGGGCCATCATGAGGACCATCCCACCCTCAGGAGCACCAAGGTGGGACCCAGAGGTGCTGCGGAGCCGGTGCTACTCCAAAAGCTCTGCTGTCACCATCATGTGTGACATGACTGTGACAAGATGCAGAGAGAGCCTGGCTGCAGCTGTCTAGGGAGCAGCTGTTTTGGTCACCTTCCTGTGCCAAAGGAATTGGAGGAATAGAGTCACGGCATGTCCTGAGCTGGAAGTGACCCACAGGGATCATCCAGTCCAACCCCTGCCCTGCACAGACACCCCAACAATCCCACCCTGTGCATCCCTGAGAGCAGTGTCCAAACTCTCCTAGAGCTCTGGCAGCCTCGGGGCCTGGACCATTCCCTGGGGAGCCTGGGCAGCGCCCAGCACCCTCTGGGGGAAGAACCTTTCCCGATATCCTGCCTGACCCTCCCCTGACTCAGCTCCAGCCCTTCCCTCAAGTCCTGTCCCTGTCACAGGGAGCAGAGATCAGAGCTGTCCCTTGGGAGGAGCTGCAGCCCCCAGGAGCTCTGGCCTGTTATGAGAAATGAAAGTTTCCTCAACAGCCAGGAAGGCAGATAGCTTTTCAGCTCCACTGTTGGCAAAACACTAAAACAGCTCTGAAAATGCCAAGTTGGACAGTCCTTGGAGCAACCTGGTCTAGTGGGAGATGTCCTTGATCATGGCAGGGGGTGGAATGGGGTGACCTTTAAGGTTCCTTCCAAGCCAAACCAGTCTGTGTTTCCATGAAAGCCTCACTGGAGCACAAGTGACGCACAACAGGTGACTTAATTTATGTCTGGCTCTCATTTCCACCAACAGTAACTCAAACCAAAGGAAGTGGATCAGAAAAAACACTTCAAGCCCTAATTCACAACCCCCAAATGAAAACTTTACAAGATAAGTCTCATAAGGAAGCAAAAATGAGAAAGAATATCACCTGGGCATAGTGAGAAGCTTTGGACATGTTGGAGAGGGGTGAGGAAGCCAAGGGAGGAGCAGGAGTGGTCAAAAAAAAGAAAAATCAAACAAAATCAACACCATCAGATAAAATTCCCTCCTATAATAAAAGCACCTAAGGTGACCCAAATGCAGCCAGAGTGGCTTTGAATCATGCCAGGAATGTCCAGCAAAGATGTCATCACTTGTCTCCACACCTTAGAACTCATAGAGCTGCATCAGGTGTATTTTTGTGGGTCAATAGCTGAACAATTGCACATCAAATCCCGTTGTCTCCAAGTTCAGATCCCTTCAGCGGAGAAAAAGATACAGAGTCAGATAAACTCTGCTAGTAATTCATTTTTACAGAGCAAGTGTCTTGGCCATGAAGTCACAAATCAGCTCAGTCCTTCCAAGTGGCTGCCAGAGTAAAGGACCTGAGGGTGTTTGTCTGGCCATGGTGTGTCCAGCAGGACCATCCAGTGACTGTCCCCCTGCATTGGTGAGGCCCCATCTCCAATCCTGGGCTCAGTTTTGAGCCCCTCACCCCAAGAAAGAACTTGAGTGACTGGAGCACGTCCCAGGAAAGGGAAATAGAGTTGGGGAAGGGGCTGGAGCAGCTGAGGGAGCTGGGGTGGGTCAGCCTGGAAAAAAAGGAGGCTTGGGGGGAACCTGGTTCTACACAACTCCCTGACAAGAGGATGCAGCCTGGAGGTGTCAAGCTCTGCTCCCAGGGAACAAGGGACAGGACAAGAGGGTTCAGCACTGAAAATACAAGACTTTACAAGTTGCCCCAGGGGAGATTTAGGTTGGATATGATGAAAAATTTATTTCTGGTAAGGATGGTCAGGCCATGGCAAGGGCTGCCTGGGGCAATGGTAGAGTCACCACTCATTAAAGCGTTCAAAAATGTGTGGATGCAGCATCTGGGAACATGGGTTAGTGGTGTAGATGGCAGTGCTGGGGAACATTTGGATTTGGTGATCTTAGAGGGCTTTTCCAACCTCAAGGATTCTTGTGATTCCATGGTTTTTCTTTTTTCAGAAACTTCTCCAATGCTACTTTGTCTGCCAGAAGCAGAGGTCGGTCTCCAACTGCACTTGCTGTTTCTTGCTCAAACACAGCTCCTACTCTCTCACAGAAGCTCCTTTGCAGGCTAAGTCCTGCTCCTTCCAGCCACAGACCAGACCATGAAACTGCTTTGCAACAACAGAACTCCCAAAGAGGTCTTGAAAGGGTGGTGAGGCTCTGGCCTAGGTTCCCCAGAGAAGCTGTGGCTGCCCCATCCCTGGAAGTGTCCAGGGCCAGGTTGGACAGGGCTTGGAGCAGCCTGGGACAGTGGAAGGTGTCCCTGCCCATGGCAGGGGGTGGAATGGGATGAGCTTTAATGTCCCTTTCAACCCAAACCATCTGGGATTCCACAGTTCTGCTGTACCACAAAGCCCCAGGACTCACTGAAGCTCAGGGAACACAAAACACTTCAAGGTAGAAACATTTCAGGAAACAAGACCAGCCTCTTTAGGGCTTGAAGGCAAAGACTGTTCATTGAAACACAGGGCAGGAGCCAGTTCTGCATTCCTGGAGGCCTTGCTGCAGACAGAGAATCACAGAATAAATTAGGTTGGAAAAGACCTTGAGATTATTGAATCCAACCTGTGACCAAACATTACCTTATCAACTAAGCCGTGGCACTGACTGCCTCATCAAGTCTCTTTTAAACACCTCCAGGGATGGGCAGCCCATTCCAGTGCCAAACCATTCTTTCTGTGAATATTTTTTTTTTCCTAGTACCTAGCCTAAACTTCCCCTGGCACAGCTTGAGGCTGTGACCTCTCATCCTGTCACTGGTCACCCAGAAGAAGAGACCAAACCCCCTCTGACCACAACTATCTTTCAGGGATTTCTAGAGAATAATAAGGTCCTCCCTGAACCTCCTTTTCTCCAGACTAAACAACCCCAGCTCTCAGACATTCTTCACAGGGCTTGTGTTCCAAGCCCCTCACCAGCCTTGTTGCTCTCTTCTGAACACGCTCAAGCCCCTCCATGTCCTTCCTAAACTGAGGGGCCCAGAACTGGACACAGCACTCAAGGTACAGCTTCACCAGTGCTGAGTACAGGGGAAGAATGACCTCCCTGCTCCTGCTGGTCACACCATTCCTGATCCAGGCCAGGAGCAACTGATCTTCTTGGCCACCAGGGCACACTGCTGGCTCATGTTCAGTCAACCACTACCCCCAGGTCCCTTTCTGCCTGGACACTGTCCAGCCACAACACCCTAGCCTGTAACGTTGCAGGGGGTTGCCTTTGGCCAAAGTCCAGGACTCATCAGCCCTTGGACTTATTAAACTTCATCTTATTGGACTCTGCCTATCCATCCAAACTTTATAGGTCTCTCTGCAGAGACAACAGATTGACACATGCTCCCAACTTGGTGTCATCTGCAAATTTACTGATGGTGGACGCAATCCCCTTGTTCAGATCATCAATGAAGAGATTAGATAGGGCTGGCCCAACACTGATCCCTGGGGGACACCATTGGTGACTGGCCCCAGCTGGATGCAGCACCATCCCCACACTCTCTGGGCCTGGCCATCAAGCCAGTTCTTAACCCAGCAAAGAGTGCTCCTGTACAAGCTGTGTGCTGCAGCTTGTCCAGGAGTGTGCCATGGGAGATGGTGTCAAAGGCTTGGCCAAAGTCCAGGTAGACACATCCACAGCCTTCCCTGCATCCATCAGGTGGTTACCTGGTCATAGAAGATGAGATAGGAAGGACCTGCCTCTCCTAAACCCACTCTGACTGGGTCTGATCCCTCAGCCATCCTGTAGGTGCCAGGGGATAGCACCCAAGATGATCTGTTCCATAATGCTACTGGGCACTGATGTCAAGCTGACAGGCCTGGAATTTCCCAGATCCTCCTTCCAGCCCTTCTCACGGATGGGCACAATCGCTTCACGGATGCTGTAAAACCCATCAGGTACAGGAAGAAGCCCAGTGACAGAGGGGAGGAATGCCAGGAGGCTTCAGAGCAGCACATCTCCCCAAAGAAACAACCACCACCTTGGAATTCTACCTTCCATGAAGGGGGAGGCAGGAGGCCGTTCCTTCTGGCCATTCCTGCAAGCCATTAGGTTTGCTGGAGGGCTGAAGTGTCAGGGAACATGAGCATCTCCAGCAGCTTGATGCAGGCTTGGAGCAGCAGGAAGGTCGTTGCAGCTTTGTATTTACACCTCACGGCCCTGCTGCCAGCATGGCCTGCCCTGACTGGTCCTGCAGATTATGGACTCCTCCTGATATTCATGGTTCCTGTGCTGCTCCTGCACTAGATCCCGAGATGCTTCCAAGGAGTTTGGATTGCTGCTGGTGCTGTTGTGCCACCAGATTTCCCGAGAGGACCAATGCATATCAATTGTGATAACAGATTGCTCCAGAGCCCTTGCATTGTTCATGTCAGAAATAAGTTTTATTTATTTTCAAACCCAAAATAGTACCTGCAGCCATGAAAGTCCCACTGCACTCCCCCACCCCAAAACCCCTAACCATAATTTACTAATCTGGCCTTGTCAAACTTCACACTACACTTCAGTGGGAGGGGAAATTTTTCCATGGAGTACATGAGAGAATTAATCTCTGCCCTGCAGCTCTAGTTAGCCAAGGAAGAGAATTACAATGATGAAGTTGCATATTAGCCCTAATTTAGTGAGATATTTTCAGCATTGTCCTTAAAATGCATAATAATTCCTACTTATGACTTAAAAACTACACACAAGGTACAAGGCTGCACTCTGCTCGGTCTCCCCAAACTGGGGACTACAATCACAAACTGGGAACTTAAATAATCTGAACATTCCTAAGTCTCTAGCTCTACAAGGCAAGTAAATCAAGGTCCTAATACTAATGTGCAAGCATATTAACGTGCACATGGTCTTCTGACATTAAGCTGAGTATTTGTCACAAAATCTATTTATACAGGCGCATGAAACACATGGATTTGAAGGATGCTGCAGCAGCAGGACCTGCCACAATTAGGCACCTCTTGCATTCACCCAACAGCTTCAACAAATGGTCCAGAAGCCACACAAAGATAAACAATTCCATCCAAAATAACTGCATTAAAACTACTCAAGATACAACACTTCTCCTGAGGTCAGGTCACAAGCAAGAGGCACCATCAGCAGGGCAAAGTATGGAGGGCAGTGCTTTGGCCAGCTCAGTTAGCCCCTGGCTCTCCCCTCTTGCCTTTTTTTGGTACCCAGCAGCGACCCTTGAGGGAATTTTGGTTTATTCTGTCGTTCAGGCCACTTTTCCTTTTGAAATGTTTTCTTCGGAATGGTCACATTTTACCTTTATTTCCATGGGGTCATCTGCATCATCTACAGCGAGAAAGAAAGAAGGATTAAAGTTTGCAAAGTCCTCTCTGACTTCAGTCAGGTGAAGATATAAAGTATCATTAAATGCTTCCATTCATAGGCAACAAAAATAATGAAATCTCAAGATGGATTGCATGGGAAGGGAACTTAAAGCTCATTTCATTCCACCCCATGCCATGGGCAGGGACACCTTCCAGGTTGCTCCAAGTCCCACTCAACTCCTTAGCCTTTACTCTATTCCAACATCTGCTCACCTGTATGAGCTGGTTTTCATATTGAGATGGGTGTTGGGATAATGTTTGGAGTCAGGACTCTCAATTTTGGCTTTACCTATCTCCAGCACCACTCCCAACATTTAGTCCCTGGTACCACAGGGTTCCTGGAAGAACTGCCAGCATGCAGTGGTTATATCTGTACTATTCCAGTGTGTGACCTCCTGGACACATTACTAAGTATCCATTCCAGGGTTGGGAACAATTAATTCCTTCAGATCAGAGCAGTGAAGGAAGGAATAGTTCAGGTTCCCCTCAGCTGCTGCATGTTGGGTTTGTGTAATATAGAGAGGCTGCTGTAGCCCCCTGTTAAATAAAAAGGTATTTTGTCACTTAAATTCCATTGTGGAGCCAGGCTGGGAGAGCTGATAATGTTCAGCCTGGGAAAGAGAAGGCTCCAGGGAAACCTTAGAGACCTTCCCTAAAGTGGCTTCAAGAGACCTGGAGCGGGACATGGGACAAAGGCCTGAAGGGACAGGAAAAGAGAGAATGGTTTCCCACTGCCAGAGGATAGAGTTAGATTGCATATTGGGATGGAATTGTTCCCCGTGAGGGTGCTGAGGTCCTGGCACAGGGTGCCCAGAGAAGCTGTGGCTGCCCCATCTCTGGAAGTGTCCAAGGTCAGGTCAGACAGGGCTTGGAGTAACCTGGGATGGTGGAATGTGTCTGTGCCCATGGCATGGGTGAAACTGGATGAGCTTTAATGTCCCTTCCCACCCAAACCAGGCTGAGATTGAATGTTTTACTGTGAAGGATTCCTCTGAGCTCACCACAGGCTCTGGGATTTCAATTTTAAGAGCACAGGTGCCATAAGTGACAAATCTGTGTGACCTAATTAATTAATTACTTCAGGTTCAGCACAGTTTTAGTGTTGTAGCCTTACCTGATAACTACCTGTTTGTTATCCATAGGGTTAAGCAGTGCAGAAAACCATGTCAAAAGGTAAATTTCTTGGAACAAGTCACCTCTCCAAAGTTTTGTGCTCAGTGGGAATCTCAATCTCTTCTATGGCATAGGGCAGATCATGGTATCAAGGACAAACAAGAATGTTCTGGTTTACAAGAGGCATGGGCAGAGCTGCAGAGATTTTTGCACCTTGGAAACACACCCAGCCACCCTGGGCATGGGGAGAGAGGGCAGGGGGAGAAGATCTGGTTTTGAGAAGGCATTTCTGCAGCAGGCAAGAGGATGATCCAAGGCAAGAAGGAAGGAAGAAAAGGCTCACACTCTTGTGGACAGCGTTTTAACAGTAACCGGAAGAGCTGCGCATGATGTTGGTATCCAAAGAGGAAAAGCATCCTTGAAAAGCACCCAAAGCCAAGCCCCAGAGCCCTGGGTTCCTGGGGACAGCCTATGTGTCACAGCACAGGGAACGTGGGTGCTACAGCACCTCTCACCTCTCGTGAGCTGGGCTGTTCTGTGCTGCTCCTCTCTGACCTGTTTCATCAGCTGCAGGTTGTGGTCACTGGCTTCCTTGTGGTTCACCATGGGGAAGGGGTAATCCTGACCTGGGCAACATGGAGACAGAGCCTTTACCATACTCGGCAAGGACATTTTTCCTGTATTTGAAATAATTCCAGCTTTTCTTTGATGGAAGCGCCTAACCCTCTCCATCAAAGAAAAGAGCTCCCACGTTGACATAAGAACCTTCAAAAATGTGTTAGAGCAGGAGTAAAAGTACAAGTTGCTCTGATACTATTTAAAGCAGCCAAGCATCCAATACTGGATAAATTCAAAGGCAAGAGCATGAAGTGATCCAAGAGATTTAGGACATAAAATTGAGGCAAAAATATTTACTATGAAATGAGACTCCACTAAAAAAATGTTAACGGAGAATGAGCAGAAGGAAGTCTGATGGATTCATCCATTTTCAGAAGATAAATGGCTTATGTTGAAAGTGGGATGCTTCCATCTCATACACATTTATTTTGGATAGTTAGCAGCAGGAAAATCCTTAGGAAGGAATGTGAATGCATTACCTATGATACATCCTGCTTGCTTCTGCTCTTCTTCAGATGCTGTCCAGGGCTCATAGATGTACTTGGAGGGAAAGTTCTTTAGTATAGGCAAGTATTTCCTATGAAACAGGGGTAAATAGGCAGGTTTATAATCATGCAAGCAAATTAATATTTGCAAATACATTCAGAGAAGTGTAAATCAACCTATGCCATGTAAATATTGATATTACAATCCATGTGAAAGTTCTGATTCACTCTCACCCAAAAAATTGTGTTTATATTCTCAAACCTCCATGTTCCAAAAGTTAACTTTACAGCATAGAATAAATGGGGTGATTTAAACAGTACTTCACTTTTATTTTCTCCAAAATAGATTTTTAACATTTCCACTGACATTTCATCCTAAACATTAATAAATTTTTAAAACAAACTAATTTTTAAAAATTGTTGCAGAATGGCAAAGTCATTTCCTGGCCCACTCTGAGGTACCTCAGCACAGGCTTCTCTTTGGCAATACCCAAATCTAGACAGAATGGGAGGAAAAGTGGGGAAATGGAGCTGTTCATTCAACATTAAGACAGTGAGCCCAGGAAACTCCCCAGTGCTTTGAGAGAGCCCACCAGCCCATTATGGAGAGACAAGAAAATGAAACTCTGAAGCAAAGAGGACTCAGAGGAGAAAATAAAACTTATGTGTGTGCAACTATAGGATGGCAGGGTTAGATGGGATATTGGGATATTTCTCCCTGTGAGGGTGGGGAGACCCTGGCACAGGTTGCCCAGAGAAGCTGTGGCTGCCCCATCCTTGGAAGTGTCCAAGGCCAGGCTTGGAGAAACCTTAGGAAAAGTGGAAAGTGTCCCTGCCCATGGCAGGGAGTGGAACTGGATGAGGTTTAAGGACCCTTCCAAGCACATCCCAGAATTCTGTGAAAAGCAAGAAACAAAGTGGGAAGTTCTACTCAAATCCTTTAGAAAGAGGAGCCAACCTGGTGATCAAACATGGTGCTGGAGGCAACAAGTGTTCACAAACGAACATAAGCCCTGCTCAGCCATCACTTGGAATGACAGTTTCCATGTACCTCATGTTTCCCATGTACCATTGCTACGAGCCCTGTTTAACAGATATGTATTTCAAACTGATCCAGTTCATCAGCTCCTGCTGTCAGAGGAGCTTGGGAGATGGTGGGGTGTCCCCTGACCTGATGTAGTTGCCCTGGGGGTCTGTGCGCTTCCCAAAGCGGACGGGGCAGAAGATCCGTGTGTACTGGTGGAAGAAAGCACTGGCTGACAGCCACATCCAGTTTCCAGCATTGATGCTGTAGTCAGCATCTAAAAGCAGCTCTTCAAACACCTGCACATCAGGGATGGGAAGAGAGAAACACTCCTGAAATGGCTACATTGCAAAAACTAGACAAAACCAGGCTGGGAGGTGAAGGGTGAGGATTGCTGCTGGAAGCACAGCGCTGTGGGGCCTGGGCTGCCTCCTCACAGGCACACCAGGAATGCTCTCCACAGACAGAAGGAAGACGGAGCGACCTGAAAACTCTGGGTTTGGGACCTGCTACAGACTGAGCATGTCTCCACCAGTATCCTTGTTATCCAAAATTCATGAGGATTTGGGGAAAGGAATGACAGAACAGAGGAAAATAAAAGCCAGCAGTGAACCTTCATTCCCTCTTCCCAGCTGATCCAAAGGTCCCCCCGTGTCAGGAAGCAGGCAACAGCATGCCGAGCCAGGTGATGGATCCAGCCTTCCTGGCGCAGCTGGGTCATAATGGCATCAATCCATGGGAACCCCGTCTGTGCCTGCAGCAAAACAGCAACATCAGCTCTCCCCTCATACACTGCTTTCACAGAATCACAGGATGGTTTGGGTGGGAAGGGACATTAAAGCCCATTCCACACCCTGCCATGGGCACCTTCCAAGATCCCAGCTTGCTCCAAGCCCCATCCAACCTGGCCTTGGACACTGCCAGGTATGGGGCAACCACACCTGCTCTGGGCACCCTGTGCCAGGGCTTCACCACACTCACAGGGAAGAATTCCATCCCAACATCCCATCTAACCCTGCCCTCTGGCAGTGGGAAGCCATTCCCTGCATCCTGTGACTACACCCCTTGTCTCAAGTCGCTCTCCAGGTCTTCTGGAACCCCTTCAGGCACTGGAAGGATCTCTAAGGTCTCCCTGGAGCCTTCTTGTCTCCAGGCTAAACATTCCCAGCTCTCACAGGCTGTCACACTACTGCAAGACCCCCTCAAACTGCCAGCAGGGACCAATCAAGGGAAGAGGAAAACTCTAAGCTCCAATGCAGCTGCTGTGGCCATGCACCTCATTACCATTTTCCATTTGTGGAGCCCCTCTGTATCCTTGTACCAGCAGATCTGGAGGCAGATGGGGTTCCCAGCCATCTGGGTGAAGTTGGGAGTTGCTGATGCTACTGTATAGAAGAATTCCCTCCACAACAGCTGCCCTTGGAGCGACACTGGGGGCAGAGAGTGGTTCTTTGCCTGCAAAAGACAAGGTGACAGCTTCAGTTCATACACATCATTGCAGTCTCATTCATTTTGTGACTGTCAGGCCTATGAAACAAAGATTAATCTGACTACAATACTGGTTTCAAGGTACTTTAGCATTCAAGTCAAGGAAATCAAAGATCTGAGGCAATGCTGTCTGTTCCAAAGTCAAACTGCTATACCTCAGTGTTACCTCAAACATTTTCCATCTACCTTCCAAAATAGTGTCACACTGGGATTTCTTACACCAAGCATGTGTTTATTAACGTGTTAACTGAATTCAGGTGGCTCAGCCATGTCTCAAAAGATAATCTTAAGGTGGAGGTAAAGGAGGACATTGGGTTTTTTGGGTTGGTTTCAAGCTCACTTCTTAAAAATTAAACAAGATTTCAGAAAGTGGTTTTTGTTTATGCTACAATTAAAACTTGTCCAAGACAAAACCAGTTGATTTCCAGAAACAAAACTGCAATAAAAAACTTCCCTTAACCACCAAACATACAAACTAATTCCTTGAATTTTAGAAAGGTTTTCCTGGTCTTCCCTGCTGATCCTGGGTCTGCTTGGTCCCTATTCATAGAACCATGATTTGAGCTGGAAGGGACCTTAAAGCACATTTCACTCCACGCTCTGCCATGGGCAGGGACACCTTCTGTTGGGGAAAAAGAAATAGGAATGCCTTATAGATATGATTCTTTAGCAAAAGACGCTGGGAATATAGAAACTGTAGGTGAGATTGAAATGAAAGGGGTGTTCGACTGAGTGTCTGGAGAGCAGCAATATGGATGCCTGACGATCTTCTCCCTTTGTTAAGATAATGCCTGTTGCTGCAAACATACCAAAGAGCCATCAGAGACCCCTTCCTGGCAGGACAGGAAGGGCCCAAGATAAGGTTTAGAGATAAGAAAATGGTAAAACATGGTAATGTAGTGATTCCTACAGGTTGTATGTTAATGTTAGAAATTTGTATCTTGTACTAGATTGGTTAGTGAAAAAGTAGACTATTCAACATAGGAGGAGATTTAAAACTTTGTAAAAGGAGACCTCACTCTCTTGCCCCCTTGCACCCTTACCCTCTCACTCCCTTGTCCTTGTCCCTGCACCCCTCACCCTTGCTTTTGCCCTGTTATCCTGCTCCTCTGGGCCTGCCTTGAGCTGCATCTGGCAGCAAGGCCCTTTTCACCCACGCCCAATGCAATAAACTGCAAGCTTCAAGACCTGAATATAAAGAGCTCGCCTGAGTTGGTCCCAACTTCCAGCTCCTACAACCTTCCACTATCCCAGGTTGCTCCAAGCCCCATCCAACCTGGCCTTGGACACTTCCAGGCACGGGGCAGCCACAGCGTCTCTAGGCAACCTGTGCCAGGGCCTCACATGGAAGAATTTCTTCCCAACATGTAATCCAAACCTGCTTTCCTTCAGTTTGAAGCCATTTCCCCTTGTCCTGTCACTACAGTTCCTGATAAAAATATGAATTTGGAATATGAACATCCTGTTTCTAAAACTTAATTGGGAAGACCTGCAAACATTCACAGGTGTTTTACACAACATGAAGCCACTCCACAGATTTCATGGGACACTGTGAGAAGATATTAAAAAGCAGCATTTTTTTGATACACCAAATCTCTACCAATATGATCTGAGTTAAATCCTGCTTTCCACGCCAGACATGTCACAGTTTTGGATTTGCTTACTTAGGAACAATTATTGGCTTACCTGAGCATAAATGTTTGACAACCTATAAAAAAAAGTCCGAACTGACAGACAGCCCATACTGAAATAAGGGCTCAGGCCTGTGGTGCTTGGAAGCAGCGAATTTGGGATAGTCCTTGGTTTAGTAAAACTTGCCACCCAGCCCTGAAAGGAAAACAGAAATCTGGGTTCAGGCAGCACAAGATTATACATGTCCAGTAATAACCAGAGGAAAGCTCTTAGAACTGGCTTCACTATCACAGGAGCTTGTTTGAATGTCATGCCTGGAAAACACTCTCACTTCCTAGAAATCAAGAAGAACAAAACCCAAGCCCAAGCTGCTACCCTCCTCCAAGCCAAGCTGGGCAATGATCTCAGCCCCCCTGGAGCCACCAGCATCCCCTGTGTTCCATCAGGGCTGACCTGGTCAGTCAAGTGTTGCTCCAGGCGCTGCAACCCTTCAGTCTCCCCTCCTCTCCAAGGGGAAACATTCTGTGGAGAAATCTTCAAATCCACAGGGAGAGGCACCCTGTAACACTCAGCCAGGCCCAGGTCAGGGGCCCTACATCTCCTGAGACAAGAGAGAAAAATCTTTGAAAGGAGCAACAGGAACCAGGAGAAGGAGACAGCCCCTGTCCATGGCACACACCAAGCCTCCTCTATCACAGTCCAACCAGAGCACAGGGAATGAAAGCACAGCGAGAAATCCCAGGATGTACTCTCCTGTGGGAGAAGAGTTCATCCTGCAATTGCTCCAGGGAATTCTAGCCTGAACTGGGGGAAGAGGAACAGTCTCTGTAAGTTACAGTGCTCAGGGCAGTCAGCTGCACCCACGGCTCAGACCCCTTTTAGTTCCCATCCCCTACACAAGGCTCAGAGGCAGGTCCTCTCCAGTTGCTCCCAGCTGCCACATCCATCCCTAGGTGGGAACCAAGAGCCTCCTCAGAACCTAAATACAATTATGGTGCTGCCTCTAAAGGCCTCTCCAGCTTCTGTGCCTCTGAGGAGAGGTCTCTCTGAAGACGATTCACAAAATCCCAGATGGGCTTGGGTTGGAAGAAACATTAGAGCTCATCCAGTTCCACTGCCTGTCATGGACAGGGACACCTTCCACCATCCCAGGCTGCTCCAAGCCCCATCCAGCCTGGCCTTGCACACTGCCAGGTATCCGGAGGCAGCCACAGCTGCTCTGGCCAGCTATGCCAGGACCTCCACACCCTCACACGGAAGAATTTCTTCCCAACATCTAATCCAAACCTTCTCGCTCTCAGTTTCATAGGGAAGGAGGCAGATCAGCTTCCTGGGCCACCCTGGCTGCTTGCTCCTAACCAAGACGGGGACTACCCAAGCCCACACCCCTCAGCAGCCCTCCCACATCTCCTCAGCCTCAGTTGCTGAAGCTTCTCAAGGCCTCTGTCCCCCCATATGACTAGAAAAGCAACAGTTTGTTTTTTCTTCCCCACTGTAAAATGCAGATGAAGAGGCCCAAGGAAGTGCTGGTGGCACAGAGATTTCTCACAACCCATGAATGAACTCAGAAATCAAGAGATCTTTGTACTTACCTGGACAAACCTGAGCTCAGCCCTGCTACAGACACCTACAGAGGTGGGGCCAGTGCAGCTCTCAGAGCACTGGCATAGCTCAGGCCTGCTGGGAAGCATGTGAACTACTTATCTTTAATCAGAATTAATTTTAGAAGTCCAAACAAATTAAGCAAGAAAGTGAAAAAAATAAAAAAAAACAGTGCTAGAAAAAATACAGGAATTTATATATCCCAGTACTTACATTACTCTTATCATCAGACTGAGGACAGTTCAGGAGTTAACAGGACTCCCCCAGGATGTGAAGATCCAAGCCTGGGTTGGTACTGAGCTGAGACTATGTCATGTCACCTGACATTGAATCCCAAGTACCTGTAGTCCCATTCCAGCTCTCTCCTGCCTCAGTCTTACCTCCCTTTGGATCACTGACTTCTCCTCACACAGAGCTAAACACAAGACATCCTTGACTCTGAGCTTCTTCTCAAGTCCTGGGAGACACGAGCTCAATCCCTCTTTCCCATATAACAGAGGGGAGGAGAGATTTAAAGTCAGGAGGAAACAGTAGGATTATTCCACCAAACTTCCTGCATAAAACAAACTACAGTGGTTCATCCAATTTACGTCCAAAATCTTGAGAGGAATGTACAGCATTCCTTTGAGTAAATTCCCCAGGCTTTCCTCTGTAGGAGCTTGACATCTCTTAAAAACTTTTCTCAAGGTGCCTGGCAAAAGCTTAAGACTTTTATGGAATCATAGAATCACTGAGGTTGGAAAAGACCTTTAAATCATTGAATCCAACCATTATTTTGTGAACTGTCCCACATGGTGGGAAATCTGCTGCACAAATATCAAAATAGATATCAGACCATTTCACCATCTGCTCTCCCCTCCCAACAGCAGTCACATCCCCTGTATATAGAGTCAATAACTTTCCATGCACAGAAATAAAACAAGAAAATACCTAAAATGCCTCATTACTATTTGGCCCTGGCTCTTTTTTTTTTTGGGCAGAGAAAGAGGACTAGCAGTTCCCACTCACTGGCTGGTACTTACTGGAAGTCTTCAGCTGTAAGGTTTCGGACAGGCACCTCAGGGTCACCAAGCAGAGACAGAATATGAAGAAACCTCTTGTAAGTTAATGGGGGACTCCCACCATTTAGGTCCAAAATCCTTAAAAAAAACCAAAAAAACAACAAGATCTCTTTTCACACCACAGAAACCAAGGAAGAAGCTGGACCTTTCAGTGAACAGGAAGGTGACATCACAGGCTATGACAACTCCCATTAGTGCAACTGAATGTGGAAATTACAGATTTTACAAGTAAAGCTCCCCTGGGTGAATGTATATCTGTCCCAAGAGCAGTTTCTCAGAACCTAAGACAACAAAACTGGAATCAGGATTCCAGCTATGGCTTCACTTGTACTGCCACACACAACCAGCACACACAGGGCAGGGTATGGGACACATCTGGTGCCAAAAAAAACCAGGTTCAGAGCAGTAAATAACTGTCCTCTCTGAGCAAACACCTCTGCAAACAGCTTGAATTCAAGAGAGCAAGTCACATACATCCATTCATTTACATAATTTAGGGGTTTTGCAAAATTGGAGTGCTCGGGCTGGTTTAGCTATTACTGCTTTCCTTCTTAGTAATTTCAGTATCTTCAGTCATTCAGCAGTGAGTAACAGCTTGGATCCAAGTGTATTCAGACACTAGTGAAAGTTGATTTGAAAGATTTTGAAAAAAATCTGACACCAAAAACTCTTCACTATATTCAACAGAACTTTTACAAGTCCTACTAAATGTGTTAGAGAATTTATTTCACTCTGTTTAAAAGAGTAGGGTTTTAGGTGAAATTAAACTGCCCAAAAGGAAAAAGTTAACCAGCTCTTTAGGCTGAAATCCTAAAAGCTGTGCACAATCTTTTCTGTTCCTTCTAAGAGAGCAACACACAAAGTTTCTCCAGCAAACAGCTCCACGTTCACCTCAGACAGGCCAATTTTCTCCAAAGGAAAAACCAATACACTTGGCCTTTTCTCTTCTAAAATGACCTTCCTGGAGACACTTGTGGATTTGGGGCAGTCACATACCTCTGGGTATCATACAGGCTGTGGCTCACCAGGGAGAGCACCTCAAAGCCCATCTCTGCCCCCAGACGCTGGATGTTGGCCTCCATCTCCTTGTAAAATGGCTCCATCTCTGCATCCAGTGTCACCTGTGTGATATTCCATTTCTGGATGTGATCCCTAAGAACAGCTTCATATTCCCCTTGAATAACCAGCAAGCAGGAGCCTAGCTGGCCCAAGTTTTTGTGGAGATCCTCAAGGGACTGGAGCAGGAAGTGCCACCGCAGGGCCCCAATGTGCATGGAGGAGGTAAGGAATGCTCTGTCCAAGATGTACACAGGGTACAGGGCCTCTGAGGACTCCAGGGCAGCTAGCAGCACTGGGTTGTCATGGAGCCGGAGCTCCTTTCGGAAAAGATGAATGGTGCGATGCAGCATCCTGGCTACAGGAGGAAGGGCTTTCAGGATACCAAATCCCTGTAAAGAATAAGGTCAATTAACAATTAGACATAATAAAGCTCAAAAAAAAAAATCCTCTGCATTTTTTACCACCAACATCTTGCTTTGGTAAGTTTTCATGAGAGAGAAACGCTGGAACAAGACCAAACCTGTCCTCTGGCCCTACCATTCAGCAGCAGGATCACCACTCAGCTCCACAGAGAATGGTCTCTGCTGCAATTGAGTCACTTAAATCCTTAAATTAAATCCCTCAATGAAACTACATCCCAGTAACACTCACTAGAAGGAAGGAATCAAAACAGATGGAGCTGCCAGAGCTCCACTTAGTGCACAAACACGTGGCTGTCAGCCAACCCTCTGGAAGTCGTCAACTTACATCAGGTAGGTTCACAGGAGCAATTAGCTCATCATAGACCAGGTACAATACTCCCTCTGTCAGGCAATTTTAGTAGGAGACATCTGAATATGGATTTCACAGAACCCAGACTAGTTTGGGTTAGAAGGGACACTGAAGCACATTTCACTCCACCCCCTGCCATGGCAGGGACACCTTCCACAAGCCCAGGTTGCTCCAAGCCCCATCCAACCTGGCCTTGGACACTTCCAGGGATGGGTGTTGGGGGTTGGTTCTCTCCCTTTCCCCTCTGTGGAATTTTCCCCATTGTCATGCTAAGATACCTGTTGACTGGGCCCTGGTGACAAGGCGGGGGGAGGAGAGAGAGAAAAAGGGAAACCCCATGAGATTCAAACAGCCAGAAGAGGAAGTGGAAGGCTCTGGCTCGCCCCATTTCCCCTGCGGAGGTCGGATGAGAAGGACGATCGCCACCTCTGTCCCATCCCTGCCATCCCAGCGCCGGGAGCCATCCTCACTGCTGTCGGACCCTGCACTGCTGCCTTCTCGCTGTGAACTACCCCCATCCAGCACTCTGCTGAGCACAGGGACCGACACCGTGAGCGGAGAGCTCTCTCTCCATCTCTCTCTCCCCCTGGGACAGCGCTGCCACCACCCCCAGCCCTCCTGCAGCTCTGCGGGACCCGCCCACCCCCAGCACCGGGAACTGCAGCTCAGGGAAAAGGTGCCTGCAGCCAAAAAACACTGGGACTGAGTTACTGCTCTGTTTGTGGGTAATTTCATAGTTGTTGTTGTTCTTGTTTGTCTTGTTAGATATACTAGTAAAGAACTGTTATTCCTACCCCCATATCTTTGCCTGAGAGCTCTCTTAATTCCAAAATTATAATAATCGGAAGGAAGGAAGGAAGGAAGGAAGGAAGGAAGGAAGGAAGGAAGGAAGGAAGGAAGGAAGGAAGGAAGGATCACATTTTTTTTCAGTCCAAAGGGAAGCTTCTGCTTTCCTTAGCAAACACCTGTCTTTCAAACCAGGACAATGGGGCAACCACAGCATCTCTAGGCAACCTGGACCAGGACCTCAGCACCCTCACAGGGAAGAATTCCTTCCAATATCCCATCTCACCCTGCCCTCTGGCAGTGGGATGCCATTCCCTCTTGTCTTGTTCCTCCAGACCCTTGTCCAAAGTCCCTCTCTAATTGTCTTGGAGCCCCTTTAGGCACTAGAGGGGGCTCTGAGGTCTTCCTTTTTCTTCTCTAGGCTGGATATACCCAGCTCACCCAGCCTGCCTCCAGAGCAGAGCTGGGTATGATAATGATACAAAACTACTCTTGATTCATACATTTATTCCCCTCTGAACTACTTTATCTGAGTTCAGACGGTTGGCAGGAATGGTAACCTTGGGTCTTAGGCTGAAGCAGCTCAGGGCACAATTTGGGAAGCAACTCACAAGCTCTAGCTTCCTTGTTCAGGACAATGAACACAGCAGACGCCAGGAAGCAAAGGAGGAGCCCAGCTGCCACCTCATGTCTTCCACCGTGCCCAGCAGTACCTCCTGAACTCCCTTTCCCATGTAAAACTGGGGAAGTTGAATGCCCACCTCCCAGGTGGGTCCCCAACTGCTGCTAATTTCGAGCCTTACCCTCAGAGGAAAATGAAGAGATTAGGGATTAGCAAAGAACCAAACAACAATCCCTAATCCAGCTCAGCTCTTCCAGACAAACAGCTCCACTTACCCCCTCACCAATGGCTGCACCAGGTGACTCAGCCCTTGTCCCTGCTCTACTCACATCCGGCAGCCTTTCCATAAATCTGATTTGCTCCATTCCCAAACACATGCACCAGCAGCACCCAGACAGACCCACGTTGTTACAACCCCTCAGTAAGGCCCCAAACTCACGAGCATGGGGTGCAGCCCAACGCAGGGCTGGGCTGTGAGGGGCGCTCTGCCCTGCGCCCCAGCTCGGCACTGCCCTGCACCCACTTCCTGGGAGAACTGGAAAAACAAGGTGATTCCTGCTGCTCAGGGTAACACCCAGCTGGCATTTTTGGGTACTAAGACATGCAAAGTGTGCTGGAAGAGTCCTCTATGCACCCTATGCACCAGCTAGCCTCACTGAGGGACTGCACCAGTCAGGGGCTCCAAGGCCCCACAGCCTTACAGCCTTTGAGGCTGTCCCAAGCCCTGTGACCCCACATGGTCTGCAGGGTCACCCCAAATCCAGGGTCCTGCAGCCCCATGATGCCTGTGGGACCACACTCACCCCATGCCCCTTGGTCTCAAACACCTGGGACTGCTTGGAGCCCAGTGCCCCACACAGCCCATGGGATGGCCCCAAGACAAGTCCCCAGGTTGGGACCCATCCCATCTCATCCCATCCTTTCCAGTTATGGCAGTCCTGCAGGAGCAGTGGGGACCAGGATCACACCACAACAGGGACTGGGCACAGGGAAGGCAGCCCCAGGCCAAGGCCTGGGTGGGCTATAGGGTGTAGGTTAAAGGCAGCTCTGGGGATCCCACTAAAGAGACTGGGGAAAACAGAGCTGGGTGACAAGGATTTCATTAAAAGAGGCTGGGAGGAGCAGGGGCTCCATTAAAAGGGGCTGAAGCTCACTGGGGAGGGAAGGAGCTAAGAGATGAAGAGGTGTCAAAGTTGGGTGAGCAGCTGGGATCCCCTACTGGGTGGAAAGGAATGGGGAGGGGGATCACTTGTGCAGGCCATGGGTGGTGTCAGAAAGGAACTGTGTTCTCAGACGCTCCTGTCATGTCATGAGGAACGGAAAGATGCTCTGTGATGCTAGAGAAGGCAGAGCAAGTGCTGTCTGTCATTGTCATTGACACTGTTACTCTTCCACCTCTCCATGAACCAGTGACTCAAGTCCATTCACCCAGCAAGGCTGGGTAGACTCCCTGCCACATCAAGATCACATCTGTTACCTAAAAATCAACCAGGCAGGCAGAAAATATACCTCACACTGGATTCATCCCTCCACTTTGGGACAGATACACTAAGACAGAAAGGAAAATCAGGCCTTACCTTGAGGGTGGCAGAGCTGACACTCCAGGGTCTTTACAACATGTCGCCCGAAAAAGAGGAGGTCACACAGACACTGATCCTGGATCTCCTGCTGCTGAGCATTTCTCTCCACAGGCATGAATGTGCTGGAGGGGTGCAAGGGTTGTCAGTGGCACTATCCAAAACCCATTGTGCTGCTGCTGTTCCTACAGGCATACAGAAATTTGTTGTCCAGGTTTAAACACCCCTAAATACCATAACTATCCGCCCTTAGTTAGATTCTGCATCAAACATGGTCTAAGCCACTCAAGCTTTTGTGCAATTCCCAAGAGAGAAGGAAGAGGACTGCAGGCAGCTCCTCTCTGGTCCTACTGGCTCTTGGAGCTGACAGAGCCAGATAGAGCAGGGACAGACCAAGGCCTAGGAACTGTTTAATTTCCTCTGTGGCACACTCTCCATTGTCAAATGCTCCTTGACTATATCCTGGCTGCTTCAGAAGCAATAGTGGAACAGATAAACACAGGTGTCAAACACCTAGAGAGAGCAGCCTCACACCTGCTCTCTGAAACCACAGTCTGGGCTTGGAAGTGGAATTATCACTGTTAAATTGTTTAATGCTATTCTGACACGCTTGAGAACAATTCTTAATTGGGATCTAAGAATGAATCTTTTGCATAAATCTGATTCCATAATCCCACTCTTCACACTGAGCCAGACCTAAGGCTACTATTGATTCAAATCTCTAGGTTCTTTCCCCTCTTTGAATACATTAAGTGATAAATATGGTACTGGATACAGCTTTGATGCAAGAAAATGATATACTGAGTCAGAGAAGAAATAAGTCCCAAATCCATCCAAGTGCAGGGGCTTGACGGGACTTATCCTGCAGCAGGTCGAGAACCAGCCCCGAGGGTCTCTACCCATGGGGGATGGGGTGGTGGGAAGCTGGGGGAGACGGGCTGGGGCTCCAGGACCCGCTGCCCGGGCCCCTCAGACAGGCGGAGAAGTGGCGAGGAGGGAACGGGGGAGGGCGGCCCTGTGCCAGCCCCAGGGCAGCTGAGGGCGAACGGGCCAGCCTGGCCTCCCAGCTCCGCCTCACCTTTACCTCCTTCCCCACGGTCTGTGCTGGCTGCGGAGGCAGCACCGGTTCCTCACCCCACGGGGCCGGTTACACAACGCCGGCCGGGACAGGTAGGTTATATAAGGAGCACCCCCAGAGAGGCCCTGCCCGCGGTCCAAGGAGGTTTAACGCGGCTCAGGGTGGGAGGGTCCCAGGGCTGGAGCATCCCAGAGCACAGGATCCTTGAGGGCCCCGGAGCGACTCCGGGGCCCGCTCCCACTTCCCCCAGCACAACCTCAGACCACGCCCCCCGCGTGCATTCTGCCGGGGGTGGGGCTTCTGTTCCCGCCCGCAGCGCTTACCCAATGGCAGCGCCCCAATTCAATTGCGGGGTGGGGGCTGAGCGCCAGGGCAGCACAATCAGGGCCCGAGCGGCGGGGCGGGGGGAGCGGCTGCCCGCCAGGCGTCCGCCCGTTGCCAGGTGATAGCGGAAGTACGACCCCCAGCGCGCGCTGCCTCACGGGTCTGGGCGGCGGGAATAGGGGCTTTGTCGTTGCAGGAGCGTTAATGAGTTGGAGTGAGGGGGTAATTAGTAATCAGAGAGGGTGGAGGCCGTTGCGAAGGGGTTGTGTGAGGGTTCTTCGAGGGATGAGGCTGTGGGTGGCCGTTCTCATCCTTTGGAAGTGGGGCGCAGCTCTTGTCCGTGTGCGGGGGTAATGAGGCTGAGGGTAATTAACTGGGCTGATGGGCAGGGGTCTTAGACGCTTCTTCAGTGGGAATAGGCGAGGGGTGGTTGGGCGGGGGAGTCTGTGGTGTTTGTATTGCCTGAGGGAAAGAATAATCCTCGGAGGGGGCCGTTAGGCCTAGGGGGGTCCTCGTCCTCAGGGTGAGAGGTTAGGGCGGTGGTGGGTTATCGAGCCAGGCTGCTCTCGGGTGCACTAGTGGGTATCCCTATGTCTCTGTCTATGGGGACTGGGGGCGGGGCAGAGCACACCCTTGCTTTGGGAGCGTCAGGGGCATTGCTGTGGTAGGGAAGGGCCTATCCCTGAAGCAGCTTTCACATTTCCCTCTGCACAGGAAGGAAGAGTTGGGGCCTTTGTGTAGGAAGGGGCAGTGATAAGTGGCCTCAGCAGGGCAGCGGGTACCCTAACCATGGAGGGACACAGGTGGTCCCAGGGCAGATATTACAGTTCTATAAGGGGTTTGGAGTCTGGTCATGGCCTGCCAGTTCATTAGGGTTTGTTAAACCCCAGGGTTTATTAGACTTAGCTGGGGACTGAGGGGATATAATGCCCCTCTTCTAGCTGGGTGCAAGAGCTGCCTCAGGAACTGTCTCAGCCTCTCTGTGACTTTGGCATCACATCAGGATAATAGCTCAAAACCCAGGTCCTTAGCCAAGAAAAATGCTCAATTTAAAGTGCTATTTTTGAAAATCCAGGTCTGTCAGGAATAGAATTTGGTCTTGGAGCTCAAGCACCATGCAGAGAGTGTCACGGCTGACAAGGGAGCTCTCGCTCCTGGCTACAGAACCACCTCCGGGCATCACCTGCTGGCAGAATGGGCAGCTTGATGACCTGCGGGCACGTACGTACCTTGAGGGTTCCCAAAGGTAGGGCTGAGTTGCACTTTGCTGCTAGGTGTCTGTATGCTGTGGGCTTCATAGGCTATGTGGAATTGTTGGATTTTAGTTTCCTTTAAACATAGCTTAGCCTGTGCCTTGGCTGGTCTGCCCTTAGATCTGATTGCTGGGGAGTGGAAATGGTCTTACATAAGATGACACTTTTTATTCCTGGATTCTCCAGGATAGTGAGGCCCTGGCACAGGTTGCCCAGGGAAACTGTGGCTGTCCCGTCCCTGGGAGTGTCCAGGTTAGATGAGGCTTGGAGCAACCTGGGATAATGGAAGGGGTTCCTGGAATTGGGTGGTCTTTAAGGTACCTCCCAACCCTTAACATTCTATGGTTCTGTCACCTGAGCAGCTCTGTAACTGTGGGAGGTGTGTGGGGACTGCTGGACAAGATAATCTTGAAAGTCCCTTCCAACCCAAACCATTCTTCTGATTTTGAATGTAATTCTTGTATCTTCATCTTGCTCCTAAAGAAATTTTAGGAGGTGTGGACACACCATATGAGAAAGGAATATTCAACCTGGAAATCATAGTTCCTGAAAGGTAAGTGGGCAATAGGATCTAGCTAGGTCAACTAGGAAGGAATTCTCCCCTGTGAGGGTGGAGAGGCACTGGTGCAGGTTGCCCAAAGAAGCTGGAGCTGCCCCATTCCTGGCGGTGTCCAAGGCCAGGTTGGATGGGGCTTGGAGCAACCTGGGCTAGTGGAAGGTGTTCCTGCCATGGCAGGGGGGTGGAGTGAAATGCACTTCAATGTCCCTTCCAACCCAAACCTGGCTGATTCTCCGATTAAGTAGTTAGTGTAGTCCTGCTTTAAATGTGAGTCAACTGCTGCAAGGTATTTGCTGTAAATGCTAACATGTGAGTCTTTCCTTTATCCTCTCAATGAGGAACTGAGACCCTCTTTTTAAGGAATGCAATTTTTCTAGTAGGTGATAAACTTATTTTGCATCAAAGATATGTGATTAAAAACGTAAAAGTGAAATGATAAGACTTTTGTCTCAAAGCTTTCTGGAAAGAGCTTTTTCATCAGTACGAAGTTTCTTATGTTGTTCCCTTGTGGAAGGCTCTCCAGGGAAGTGTTAGTCGGACACACCTGGAAGCAGCGAAGGTGGAGCACTGCCTCCAAAGATTTGTGGAAAAGGGTGTCATGTATGCTGGGAGGAAATTATGGCATTGCTTGGGTGGCAAAACAACTGGGCCTATAGATATAACAATAACTTTTGTTTCTTTATGCTTATCCCTTCAGGTACCCATTTGAGCCACCAAAGATTCGCTTTCTGACCCCCATCTACCATCCCAACATTGACTCTGCTGGAAGGATTTGCCTGGATGTTCTTAAATTACCCCCAAAGGTAAGTCAGTGCTTGGCTGTGGGTAAGTGAGCCTGGGCAGGATAATGAACTCCTTATCTGCTTCTTGTAAGAGCCTGATTGAATGTCTGTTTGCTCCTGACTTATTTACAGGGAGCAGAGAATGAAGTTTTGAGTGACATCTCCTTTGTTTAGGGCCCGAACCTGACGTTCTTTGTTCCATATAAATTTCCAAGGCTTTAAAGATTGGAGTCAAAAGGCATTGGGTCTGAAAATTAATTGCACAGAAGAGATGTGCAGGATACAGCCCATGGAATCTCCTGAGTTGGAAGGGACACACAAGGAGATCATCAAGGCCATGAGCTGGATTTGCACAGGACAAACCAAAGTCCCACTTTGTGCCTGGGAGCTTTGTCCAAATGCTCCTTGAGTTCTTTGAGCTCTGGAAGCCTTGGAACCATGAGCACTACCCTGGCTGTCAGTTGGGCTTCCTTGGAGCCTTAATACGTATTGAGAGTGGGTCTGATGTGTCCCATGGGGCATTATGTGCTGGAAGTCCAAGGCAGCTGTGGGCAGGTTGTGTTGAAGTGCTGTGGTTTCTGAGGTGTCTCTAGGCTGCTGTGTGCTGGTTTCTCTCTCTGAGCTGCAGCTCTCATTCTGTTTCCTTACAGGGTGCATGGAGGCCTTCCCTGAACATCTCCACCTTGCTGACTTCCATCCAGTTGCTGATGGCAGAGCCCAACCCTGACGACCCTCTCATGGCTGATATTGTATGTGAGCTCCTTTCCTGCTCTCCTGGCCATGGACACAGGTGGGGAGGGAATGGGGGCCAGATTTAGGCTCAATTTCCACTTCACTCACTCTGGATTGACATACTAGGAGCATGGCCTGACCTGGATCAGCTGGGGCATCCCTGGGCTTCCCTGAGGCAGCTGAGGCCAGAAGAGATGATCAAGGTCTTCTCTTCAGTGCAAAAGGCAGCATGAGTTCTTCAAGCAAACTGAATGAATTTTACACTTCATACTTGTGGTTTTAGTCTGGTTTAGGAGTCCTAAAGCCAGACTTTGTCTCACCTTCTCGGTGGCATGTATTCAGTCAAATCTCTGTCTTTGTCTTGCTCTTCCCATTTAGTCCTCGGAGTACAAGTACAACAAGCAACTGTTCCTGCACAATGCCAGGGCGTGGACCGAGAAATACGCAGGGCAGCTGAGGGTAAGGACTTTGCTCTACTTGCTTGGTGTAGCTCCCTCTACAGTCCTTTTGTCTCAGTTTCCCTTTCACAGTTGCTTTGTTCTTTCCTTCCTCCCCTTCTGCTCTGTGTTTTGGATCTGTATTCAATTTCATTATATTTTTTTAAGCTCATTACATTCTCTCTTTCCAGTTAAATGTGCTAATTCACTAATAACTGCCATGTTGCTCAAGGAGGAGGAGGGACAGATAGATAAACCCTTCCCAGTGATCCTGCAGCCCTGTCCTCCCTCAGTTCTGTCCTCTGTCCTCCTGTACCTGATGCCCACCTGCGCCTATTCTCCACCTGCTCATCCATTCACTGTCTGGTCTCCCTATTCCCTGGTGGAGTTCAGCCTTCCTCCCATCATCCTTCCTCTCTTCCTGCCTCCTTTCCTCTCTGTCACCTCAGCAATGAGTCTTATAAAAATAAAATCACACTTAATCAGATCAAAACCTCTGACCAAAAATCAGTTACCTTTGGGATTTCTCCCTTCCCTAGGTGCCTTCCCTCCCTGCACCTGATTTGGGTAACACCCTTTCTGGGATGGGGATATCTTCCTGCTGGAGCCATGCTCACAACTCCAGTTCTGAATGCATTTCCAAGTTAACTGTGGTTGCCAGGAAAGCACAGAGTATGGCTGTCTCTGCAACAACACACAGAACCCTGGAGTGACCTGGCTTATCTATGTGTGTTCTACTGCTCTGCTCAGCCATTATCTTGCTCTCCTGTCACCCCCTTCCTAAAAATCCCAGCAGGGGGAGCAGAATAACAGAGGCTTACTGCGACAGAGCCAGAGTACAGTGATCTCTGACTTTGGTGGAGCACAGGGCATTCCAATGGCTGTAAAATTAAATTATTCACAGCTCTTTTATTTCTTGGGTCATCACAGACTTCCCAGCCTTTGGAAGAGAAAATCATCCAAAGTGAAACAAGAACCAGCAGTGAATCAACCATGCAGAAAAGGAAAGGGGTTAACATCAGTAGGAAGGAGAAGAAATCCTGCCCAGATTCCTGAGGGGGTTCTGTTCTCTTTGGGCTGTCACTGTCCCCTTCCCCTCACACAGGTTACAAGGAAAGAGTCTCCCTTTAAATGGCTGCATCAGCTTTGGGTTTCTGTTTTCTTGGGGTGGTATTTTTTCATGAAAAGTTCCATTAATAAAATATAAAGCTTTAATTTATATCTTTTTCCATTTTGAGTGGAGGTTTTGGAAAATTCAGAAGAAAAGGTGTGTTGATGTGGCATAGCCTGGTTTTTGGTAGCCGGAGAGGACCACAGGAGTAGCTTCTGTGAGAAGCTGCTAGAAACTTCCACCCTGTCTGATAGTGCCAACCTCTGATGGCTCTGAAGATGGACATGATCTTGGCCCACTTAGAGAGGTTGGTAATGCCTCTGTGATGACATTTAAGAAGAAAATCCAAACGGCACAGGGGCAGTTTTTTCCCAGGGGTGGGGAGGCAGGGCTGTGTTGCTGTGGCCCACAGTAAGCCTTGCCTCCCTGGCTGCCCAGCTAACCGCTGCGGGCACAAGGGCAGCGGCAGTGTCTTCCCCTTTGTGGTGCCCTGCATGAGGAGAGGTGTTAAACAGTGCCAGCACTGGGGGACCACCTGGCCACCAATGTAAACAGGGCAAGCGATTCCCTGATGGGGAACCTATACGTGATCAACTTCTTAGCACTGCAGGATCTTGCAAGAATTAGTGGGACTTGTTGGCAAGAGTACCTACAAGCAGCAGGTTTTCTTCTAGTCAGAGAAAAGGAGGAAGTGAGAACACATGAGAAAAAACATGGCAGCACCAAGGTCAGTGGGGGGGGAGGTGCTCCAAGTGTTGGAGCCAAGATTCCTCTGGAACCCAGGGTGAGGACCATGGTGAAACAAATTGTCCCCCTCTAATGCATGAAGTCTGCAGGGGCAGCAAAAGTTTACTTGCAGACGGTGAGAAAAGGGCTTATGCTGGAGCAGGTGGATGCCAGAAAAAGCTGTAATCCAGTAGGAGACCCAAATAGAGAGAGGGCCATTGCTTCCAAATTAGAGCAGCTTATCCTTAAAAGACTTGCATGCCTGTGCATGAGTGGCCCACACCACAGCAGTTTTGGGAAGACTGTTTGCCTGGGGGAGGGACCTCATGGCATAGCAAAGACTGCCCTCCCTGAGCCAACAGAAGATCTCAAGCGACAAACTGACCAAAACTTCCTGCGCTGTTGGTGGGAAAGAGGGAGGGCCCAGGGGAGAAAAAGGTGTTTTAAAGGCTCATTTTACTTCTTGTCCTCTTCTGACTCTCTTAATAATAAATTTCCTTTACACCTTTAAATTTCAACTGTTTTGGCCTTAGTGTTTTTTTTTTTTTCTCACAATCCTTAACTGATGAGCCCTTCATTTTTTTTTTTTCCCCTCTTTGCCCAACTGTAGCAGGAGAGGGTAAACAAATTACTTGCCTGCCTGGTGTTTGGCCAGTGTTTAAGCATGACAAAAGGAAAACTGTAGTTACTGCTTCAGCTTCCAGTTTCCACCGGGGGAGAGAGAGAGAGAGACATGGGAACAGCACCAAGTAGTTCAGTTTCTATTTTCACAACCGAGAGCAGGAGCTGAGCAGCAGACAGATCAGAATCAGCTGGTGGAAATCCTTTCCCAGGAAAGGCTTGATTTCCCATGTAACCTCAAAGGCTAAGTCATTAAACTCAAGTCTTACAGCTCTGGTTCTCCAAAGCAGTCTGTTATGTTCCAGTTAGTCCATTTAGGATAACCTGGATGGTGTCTTGGCTCTGTTGTGTCTTCAGGAGATGGCTAGTAACAAGAACCAGCTTATGGCAGGTGAGGAAGAGCCCAATGGATTCTGAGGGATCTGGGAGGATGGATGTGGAAGAGCAGGATGTTAGCAGTGTGATGTGCAGGGTGAAGAGTGCAAGAGGAGTGGGCTAAGGAGGATAATTCTTGGTGCTTCCACAGCTCCAAAGGTTAGGGCTTGGCAGCAGATTGCAGTAGGAGCAAGTCAGGTGCTTGGCCTCTTGTTCTGCAGGTTCCCTTAACCCACGTCCTGTCCCTGCTCCCAGAAAAGCAAGTCAGGCCCATCTCTGGAGCAGAGACAGGACTCAGTGAGGTTCCCAATGCCTGGGAAGAAATGAAGCTCAGTGATGAGCTGATCTCTGCTGGATAAGGAAAGGCTGTGTTCTCAGCTGCTCCCAAAGCCCTGGCCATGTCCCTGTCCCACTCAGTCGAAGTTGTAGTAAAGGCAGAAGGCGAAGAACATGGCAAAGATCTGGAACAATGGAGGTGGAAGAGGGTTAGCCCCATAACACAGCTGGGCCAGGCTGGCCCTGGCTGCAGTTGGAAGTAGACAGGTGCTGGAGGATCTCTGGCCTGGGGCCATTGCTGTGTCCCTCAAGGGGCCTGGGCCAGCTGTCCTGGTGCTGCACAGGGACACCAGGCTGAGGAGAGCCAGAGGGAGTAAAACAAGCCCTTCCTTGTTCCTTCACCTGCCCCATCTGCAGCAGAGAGCAGGCTCTGTACCTTGAGACAGACCTGAGTTCCTTCGTGCTCTCCTTGCCCACTGAGTAACCCCCCTGCCACAAAGAGTGGGCACTCTGCCTGCCCTGTCCCTGCCCCCCCTCATTACCTCAATGCCCAGCACGGCTAAGCTGCAGGTCCCAGGGAGAGAGATGTACCTCTGCAGGGTCCTGCCGAAGGTAGAGAAGCAGCCCTGGGGCAGAGAGAGGAGGGAGGGGCTCTCTCGTGTGCCCCATGGCCACAAGGAGCACAGAGGGCGACCAGGTTGCAGGGGGATGTGGGGGGTCCCCTGTGGGGCAGGACAAGCTGAGGACTTTGGGAACCACTGGCCTGTGGAAGCACAGCCAGGCAATGTCCCAGGCTTCTGTCCCTTATGCTCTGCTCTGTGAGCCTGGGACAAGCTGAGGCTCGGACAGGGACATGGACACAGCAGTTGTGCTGTACCTGCTCGTGGATGTAGCCAGGGCTTCTGTCCTGGCACTGCTCCCAGCCCAGGACCTCTCCCGCCTGCAGAAGCCCATCCCGGACACAGCATGCCTGTGGCCATGGCATCTCTGGATGCAGCTCCTGGAAGCGGGAGCCGTTCCCAAAGTCTTCAGGTCCCAAAACACCACAACACGAGAACTGGAACAGAAGGGAAACACCATTACCGTGATCACCCTTGCTGGATCCTGTGTGTCCCCCTGGAGCCTGCCAGCTGCTCACCGTGACCATGAGGGTGTTCCAGGCTGTGGAGAAAACCTCAGCACCCTCATCCCCACCATAGTTCCTCTGCAGTTCAGACAGGAATCGCTCGGGTTGGACCTGTGGAATTGGCACCAGGGCTGGGGCTGTTCCTTTCCCACTCTGCTCAGCAGCACCAGCTCCTTCTGAGGGGAATTGGGCAGTCGATCCCCCCCCACCTGCTTTGAGCTTTGTGTTGTGGTGCTGATGATGGAGTTGAGGGGAAGGGTGTCCTTACACCAGTCCCAGTTGCCTGGTGGACTCTGAGCCATGGCCACAGTGTGACAGAGGGAGGCTGGTGATACTAGGGATGATGCCAGTACCTGTTTCCAGTGCACCAGAAGGAGAACAGCCCCAATGAGCTGCGTGATGAAGACGAGGCTGACAAGGATGAAGAACTGGAAGGCAACAGGTGAAGGAGTCAGAGACCAGCCTGATCCCACAAGAAGCTTGCTCACATTATCCCTGCCCTCCTCTGCACCAGCCCTGCCTGTGCCCTGTGTCCCTGAGACCAGGGATGTGTGTACAGCTCCTGGGGATAGATGCCACATCTCTGACCACTGGCTGCAATGCAGGGGTTATAAACAAGCACTGTCTGCACAAGACTGGGGTTGTTGAAGAAATGGGGATCTTGATGTTCGAACAGGCATTTCTGCCCCTCATCAGCAGTGGGGAGGGAATCTTGGAAAACCCTGGGGAGCATCTTGGAAATGTCATATGGGATAACCCAGTGGCTTCAGAGAGAATTGACCCTACTTGGTGGCTTTATAAATCCTCTGGGCTCACAAGGTGGGGAGTGGAGGGCAGGACATGTTGAGGATGAGGAACACCAGCTCCTGGCTCCTCCAGGAACACCTGCATCCCCCACCACCCTCCAGCATGTGACTCCTGCCCCCAGTGCCCCCTGTCCACATCCTTCATCCCCTTCCCACCCATCTTCCCTCCCTCACCAGCAGTAGGAGTCGGCGGCTCCGGCGCAGGGCCCCGCAGCAGCCCAGGAAGCCCAGCAGGGACAGGGCAATGCCTACAACCAGCAGCAGCCATGCGCCTGCGCTCAGCACAGCCCTGGCAGCCACGATGTCCTGGAAACCAGCCGGGTCCACGGCCACCCAGACTCCCATGCCTGCTAGGCATGTCCCCCCAGCCTGCAGGGGGAGGTCAGGAGATGATCATGGGCTCAGGGGATGTCCAAGGTTTGATCCCCTCCCTGGGAATGGGTGTCACCCACCCCTGATCCAGATGGCAATGTCACCCCATGTGGATGGGGGATGCTTCAACCCTTGTTTCCCTCCCTGGGACCAGTGTCACCCACCCCTAAGCCAGCTGGAGCTGTCACTCCCCAAGCACAGGTTCCTTCCACCCCTGCACCCCACAGGGCCCAGGTGGACTCACAAACACCAGCACATTGAAGATGAACATCAGGTACTTCATGCAGCTCAAGACACCCATGGGGACACCAGGAGGGGGAACACGGCAGTTTTTGTCCCTATGGAGGGGAGAGCAGAGCCCTGGCCACAGCCAGCCCTGACTTGTCCTGGACCCCATGGGTCCAGCAGAATGTGGGGGATGCAGCCTCCCAAAATTCCCAGGTAATTTTCTATCCCCACCATCTCCCATGAAATCCCCAAAAGCCCCAAACCTGTGTCCTCTCCAAATCCATGTCCCCTCCCAACCACATGTCCCCTTCAAACCCCATGTCTCCAGTCCTGTGTCCTATCCAAACCCTGTGTCCCCTCCAAATCCTGTGTCCCTTACAAATCTTGTGTCCCCTACAAACCCATGTTCCCTACAAACCTTGTGTCCCCACCAAATCCCATGTCCCTTACAAACTCCATGTCCCCTCCAAACCCATGTCCTCTCTAAATCCTGTATTCCCTTCAGCCTCCACACCACTCACCCTGCAGGAATAGTGGGTGACCCAGGTACCTCCAACCTTTCCTGGTGCTGCCAGCATCTATATAATAGCACGAAGGTCGGAAAATCCCTCCCCTCTTCCCTCTCCAGAAACAGCCCCCAAGAAATCCCTTCCAATGATGAGGCCATGAATAATTGATGGGGAACAGGATCCACCATTGTGCCGCTGGCGGCCGGGAGTCTCTGGCTCTTGTCAGCCACAGAAATTAAACCCACGGGCAGGGAAAGATGAGCTGCTCCACCAGGCCGGGAGTGACCTCGGCCATTGATTGTTGCAGTGGCCCTTTGGGGAAGCCCTCAATGGCCACATGTGGGACCTGTGGGCAGGCAGGTGGTGCTGCAGGGGTGTCCTGGTTTAGGGAAAATTTGGGAGGAAACCTCTGAATGGGGTCCCTCTAGGAAACAGATTTAAGCACTCCCTCTCTTAACAGGTTTGGAGAAATATTTTCTCAGAGAGAAGTGGGAAAAAACCTGTTTATTTAACAGGCAAAGTACTTCTCAGCACAAAAATGAACAATACTAAACAGCAAAACCTCTCGCTACTCCAAAGAGATGACAAGTTCAGCAGAGTCCCTTCTGTGGGTTGCATCCCAGCTCACTCAGGCTGTTCTCAGTCCCTCTGGTGCTGGGAAATGCCACAGCCCAGGTCAGGCCTGGTGGGACACAAGTGTGAGCTCCCAGTGCTCCTCTGGGTTTTCAGTCCAGACCAGGTTTGAAACAATTCCAAGAAAAAGGGGGAAAACACAGTTTAGGGAGCTTCTTTGCCTCAGCTAGCCAGGAAAACTAACCAACAAAGAACAAAGGAGAGTTCTCCCCTGCTGTCCACTGCACAAAACACAGTCTGTGTGAAGCATGTGGGGGAGCAAGTGCAGTCTCTGATAACAAACTCTACAGCTCTTCTCTCTCCCTTTACTCCTGGAACCAGTCTTAAAGCTGCAGAACTCAATATTCAACACCAACAGAACAGACAACTGGGGATAGAAGCATGATAAAGTCACTCCAAGATGGGACTATGGGCTACTGGGACACAGGGACATCCCAGATGGATGACAGGGTCCGTTGCCTCTTGTTGCCGACCTCAGGAGCTCTCTAAATCACAGAGTCATGTTAGAAAGGAAATATTTTTTATTCTGCCCCGGGTACAAAGAGAAGGTTTCCCCAAATTTTCCCCCAAAGCACACCGAGGGATAAAAGTTTAAATACAGTAAAATTTACATGAGCACGCCTATCTAAAGCATATTCTTTGCCTGCCTAATGCATATTTATTTTGGTGATGTGACTTAATGCTTGAAACACAAAATTATTTTCTTCATTAAAGCATCTTCTGATGGAGAAGCTGAATTAAGACAGTTACGTTTGCAAAAGGTGAGAGAATTCATCCTAGGGGCAGTTAATTCAATTTAAAGACGGTATCAGCGTCACCGCAGCCCCCGAGGTCCGCGAGGCTCCGTCCTCCCGCGGGATCCCTGGGGTACCAGCAGGGGGCAGCCGAGGGCGCAGCTGCAAAGCTGCGCGGTGCGGCCAGAGCGCCTTCCACCGGCCGCCTAGAGAGGCGGTTGGACCAATCACAGCGGGCGGCGGCCGGTGGGGCGGGAGGAAACAGCGATAGACAGTGATCTTGACCAGTCATCGAGCGCTCTTCCCAGGGTGGGGCCCTTGGGGCGTGGCCCCGAGGACGGAAGCGGCGCTGCGCGTTCCCGGTCTCTCAGTGTTGCTTCCGGTGCTGCTGCCGCCGCCGCCCGCGGGATGTAGCGGCCGGTGAGGGACGGGCGGGGGACTGGGGAGTCCGAGTGCCGCCCGGGACGGGCGGGGCCGTTGCTTCCAGCCCACCGGGGAGAGCCCTGCCGCCTGTCCTTCCGGCCCCGGTAACTGTGCTTCTTCGCCCCCCCAGCGCGGCGGCAGAAGGACGCGGAGGGACCTTCACCGCCTGTGTCGGAACCGCACGCACCCGCTGCCCAGATGGCGTCCCGCAAGGCCCCCGCCGGGGCGGGCAGCGGGCTGGCGGCCGCTGGCCGGGAGCGGGAACGGGCGCACCTGGAGCTCGCCGAGCTGGGGCCACTCCTAGACGAGAAAGGGGACCAAGGACCCACCGGCGCGGCCAGTGTGAGCACCTCCGAGACCCCCGGGCGGGAGGGGATCCAGAGCCTGGCTCAGTCTCCTCTCTCTGTCCCCGCGGATTATCCTGGGAATCTGCCCGTTATCCCATTAATAGCTAGAGCAGTACGGCTCCGTGTAGTTCCTCGGGCCGGTCCGTGTTCCGAGCCGGCCCAAACTCTGCTCCTGCCCGAGCAGGCATGGGAGCCGGGATAGTTTTTCGCAGGGATGTCACCGAGATCGCGGTGTCTCTGCCGGGTGTTCCCAGGGTGTTTCCGGTGCCCCAGTATTTCCACGGGGCAGGGGATCACCTTCCAGAGCCCCTTCCCGGCTGAGGAGAGCAGGAGCTGTCCCGGGACCAGAGCGTTCCCAGGTCGGAGCCTGCTCTGCTCGGGTTGGCCGGCTCGGGTCTCCATTCCAGCCTTGGTTGTAGGGATGAAAATCCCTGGTGGTAATCCCGTTTTTCGACAGGATGAATCTGAGATTAGTGTGCCCGGCATGGGTCAGGCAGCAGTGTGTTGCATAAACGACGGTGACCAGCGGGTCCTGCCCGTCCCCTCAGAGGGGTGACTGCCAGCACCCCCTCTTGCTCTCAGAAGGGCAGGGATGATTCCTCTCCCAGGGGCTGGAACGATTCCCTCCCGGCTCTTCTCCCTGCAGGCCGAGGACCCGCCGTGCCCCGCGGCCCGCGAGGAGGAGGAGGAGGTGGTGCGGGTGCTGACCCTCCCCCTGCAGGCTCACCATGCCATGGAGAAGATGGAAGAGTTCGTGTACAAGGTACAGAAGCCTGTGGCGATCCCCTGGTCTTGATTCTGGAGCAGATTTCCTAGTCTCTGGGTTTGGGGTGACAGGATGTGTCTGGATAAAGCTCCACGTGGCTGCAGCTGGCTCCAGCTCTGCTGGGCTGCTCCCAGCAGCATCCCCGGGAAGGGGATGGCCAGGATGCGGGTTGGCCCAGCCATGGTGAGTGAGGACCTGGGAGCAATCCCAGTGTTCCTGCTGGCCTGGGTGGGGCCTGGGAGCCCGAGTGCCGGCCCGGGTGTCACCCGGTGCCTGCAGTCGCCCTGGCTCCTCTGCTTAATCCGTGGTGAAATTGGAGTTCCCACCACAGGGAACAGTCTGTGGGTGTGGAAGGGTCAAAGCTGAGGGTATTAATCGCCCCTGACTCCCTGGCGGGGGAGTCCTGGAATCACTTGCTTTGGGGGCTGGGGGTCAATCCTTGTGGGAACTGAGGGGGGGTAAAATCACTCCCTGGGGGGGTTATGAGGAGCAAAGTGCAGGACATGGGTAGGCGGCTTACAGGGTCCCGCTGGGCATCTGGTGTTGGAGAAACCAAACTTCCTCTCCCCAAGGAGCATCCCAGGGCTGGGCTGTTCCCCATGGATTTGGGACTCCGGGCTGCCCTGATTCCCCTGGTGTATTGCAGGTGTGGGAAGGACGCTGGCGTGTGATCCCATACGACGTCCTGCCTGACTGGCTCAAGGACAATGATTACCTCCTGCACGGACACCGGCCCCCCATGCCCTCCTTCCGTGCCTGCTTCCGGAGCATCTTCCGGATACACACTGAGACAGGCAACATCTGGACACACCTGCTGGGTGACTGGGGAAGGGGGAGCCCTGGGGCTGGAGGAGCTCAGGCCTGCATTAGGGTCAGAAATGGCTCAGTGCTGGGTCTCTCCATGCCCAGGGCTCCCTGTATGGATCCTGTGCATGCAGGAGGATCAGATATGTAGTCCCTGGAGCCCCTTGGGAGAGAGGGACCAGGGTTGGGCTCAGCCACTGCAGGAGTGGGATGGGGAGATGTGTCCTGGGCAAAACAGGGAAGCCTCAGAGGATGTTCCTCTGAAATGAGTCCAGAAGAGGCCACAGAGATGCTCTGCAGGCTGGAGCTCCTCTGATCTAGAGACAGGCTGGGAATGCTGAGAGTACTTTGCCTGGAGAGGAATAAGCTTCAGTGAGACCTTAGAGCCCCTTCCAGTGCATAAAGGGGCTCCAAGAGAGCTGGAGAGGGACTCTGAACAAGGGCCTGGAATGTCAGGACAAAGGGTAATGGCTTCCTGCTGCCAGAGGGCAGGGTTGCATGGGATAGTGGAAGGAATTCCTCCCTGTGAGGGTTGCAAGGCCCTGGCCCAGGGTGCCCAGAGAAGCTGTGGCTGCCCCATCCCTGGCAGTGTCCAAGGCCAGGTTGGATGGGGCTTGGAGCACCCTGGGATCATGGAAGGTGTCCCTGCCCATGGCGGGGGGTGGAATGTAGTGAGGTTTAAGATCCCTTCCCACCTAAACCACTCCTATTTCCATGGCCCTGTGGAACACAGCAGCTCAGCAGCTCTTTGCCCTGTCCCTGCCCCTTCCCCTGACCCCAGCCCTTGTTTGCGCTAACAGAGGCCTCAGCCAAGGACCCACTGTAGGTTACTGAGCACCCCTGGGATACATCCAGGTGCATGGCCAGGGCTGTTCTTATCCTGGCTCTGCTGAACTCTGCCACTGTCCCCCTGACTTCCGTCTCCATGTGTTCCTGCAGGGTTTGTTCTGTTCCTCTGCCTGGGGATCCTGACCATGCTGCGGCCCAACATGTACTTTATGGCTCCTCTCCAAGAGAAGGTGGTGTTTGGAATGTTTTTCCTGGGAGCAGTGCTGTGCCTCAGCTTCTCTTGGCTTTTCCACACTGTCTACTGTCACTCGGAGAAGGTCTCACGGACTTTTTCGAAGTGAGTCAGCATGAATGTGGTTGTGTGGTCTCCTGGGAGGTGTTGGGTTCTTGCAGCACTTCCTATTGGAAATCACTGCTCCCAAATGTTCTATCCTTGGGGGATGGGAACATCCACCCAATTCAGCATAGAACTGAGGGGAACCACAACAGGGTTCTGGAGTGTTCTGTCTGAGCACCTTAAATGTGTCAGCTCAGGGGCCTCAGGTGCATGATAAAGATACTGGGACTTTGTAGCTCCCAAGGGAACAGGATCCTGGCTCCCAAAGGAGTGGCCTTTGTGCTCCCAAGGGAACAGACTGTGCCTCTCATAGTGGTGAATTGAGGAGGGATCTCGCTCTCAGTGGGCAGCTGGGGGCCATGGCCAGCTTGGCAGGTCCCAGTTTACTGGATGCTTGTAAAAACCTCTATTTTGCATCCAGTTTGGACTGAAACCAAATGGAAAGAAGGAACACAAACATGATTCCCAGCAGAGTGGGAAGGCTTGTCAGTGGTTTGTGTCTCTTCCTGGGCTGCTCCAAGAGTCAAGCTCCCGTCAGCCTTTGCAGTGAAGCTTTCAAATAACATTCTGCTCACACATGGCTGTTAAAGGCATTTATTTGGGTGCCACTTGCTGGGAATCCTGCACAACCCTTTGCACAACCCTCAGAGATCCCATGGGATCCTATCTCCAGAACAACTCCACCAGGAATGCACTTGTGTTCCTGGGAAGGCAGTGTGGGCAGTGCAGGGACTATGTTTTGGTGGTGAGATGAGCAGAGGATCATAGATCCATGTGCACAGGGATTTGTTCCCAGTGGTTTGAGCTCCAGCCTCCTCTTGCTGCTCCCCAGCATTCCCACTGTGCCCAGGCCCTTTCTCCTGTTGCACCTGCCCTGATGGGACCTCAGCACACCCCTCCTGCCCAGTGACTTCCACTCAGGTGCAGCCTGGAGAGTTCCCACACATAGAGGGGGTGGATTTTGGGGCTCACCTGTGGCTCTCTGTCGTTGCACCCTGGCTGCAGGTTGGATTATTCAGGAATTGCACTGCTGATCATGGGGAGCTTCGTCCCGTGGCTCTACTACTCATTCTACTGCTCCCCACAGCCAAGACTCATCTACCTCTCCATCGTCTGTGTCTTGGGTATCTCTGCCATCATTGTGGCACAGTGGGACCGATTTGCCACCCCCAAGCACAGGCAGACCAGAGCAGGTAGGAGCTCCCTACTCCCCCAAGTACTGGGAGGCACTTTGGGCAGATTCCAGTAGGGAGAAGCTCGGGGCACCTGCAGGATTCATTCCCCTCAAGCAGCACTCCACTGCAGGGAGCAGCCTCCTGCCTTCTCTTGCTGTGCTGGGGATTCATCTTCTGAGCAGAGCCTGAGGTTTGGAGTTTAAAAATAGCCCTGGGCAGGCTGGGGCTGTGCCTTCTCTGACTTCTCCGGGAAGCAGTTTAGCAGCAGGAGCCTGCAGCTGAGGCAGAGGAGGAAGGCATTCCTGAGCTCTTCCCTGCCAGGGACACACTGGTTGGTCCTTGCCTTCCTGGGAGTGGAGTGGTGGGCTGCCTCTAGCCCCACACCCCAGTTTACCCCCACGGCATGTCCCATCAGCCTCACTGAGTACCAGGAGACACCTCCCTCCCCAACTCCTAGAGTCCTGAAGCAAATGTCTCTCAGAGCACTGTCCTGACTACATGAGTGAGGAATGACCATGCTGAGACAGAGGCCACCTGAGAGCCCTCAGATGAGGGCAGGGGACAGGCAGGACTTATGTCCCCATGGCTCCTCCCCACTCCATCCTGTGCCCCCAGCACAAGCAGGATCCAGTTGAGTGCCACCCAGAGCCTCTCCAGGCCAGTGTCACCATGGTGTCACTTGTTCTTTGCGAAGTCACCAGAGGCCAGAGTTCAACATTTCAGCTGCTGAGCTCCTTCCTCAGGAGCTGCAAGAAATTACTGTCCTGAAAGGGGTCTCTGTGTTCCTGGTGTGATCCAAAGGGCTGGCACCTTCCAAAATGTCCATTCCCATAGCCAGGAGTGGGAGCTGTTGCAGCCCTGCATAAGAAACACTGGGTGTGTTCTACCCAGCGAGTACAGGAGTTGTTTGTCTGGGATGTGGAGCTGTGGGTCCTTAATTTTGTGTAGAAGTACCATGGGGATTGGAGTTTAAGGAGTGTTTGAACAACACTTTCAGGCACAGGGTGGGGTTTGGGGGTCTTCAATGCAGGACCAAGAGTTGGACACAATGATCCTTATGGGTCCTTTCCAGCTCGAGATATTCTTTGAATTCAGTGAAAAGCTGCTTCCATAGCACAGGATTAGGGATCAAGGGGAGTTGGTGCGAGGAGCAGCTCCCCCTCCACACTGAGCTCTTTTCCCTGACCTCCTCTCTGGGCCGCAGGCGTGTTCCTGGGGCTAGGACTGAGTGGGGTTGTGCCCACCATGCACTTCACCATCGCTGAGGGCTTTGTGAAGGCCACCACGGTGGGGCAGATGGGCTGGTTCTTCCTCATGGCTGTGATGTACATCACGGGCGCTGGGCTCTACGCTGCCCGCATCCCTGAGCGCTTCTTCCCGGGCAAGTTTGACATCTGGGTGAGTGTGGGGGTGAAGGGGCTGTCTGAGTGCAGCTTTGGGATCTGGGGAGGGGGTATTGAGGGGCTGGAGGCTGGGGGTGTCTGGCTGTGCCTCAGCACATGCTAGCAGGCAAACCTTGAATGGGTTCTGTGTGTGGGCAGGGCAAAGTACAGGGTAGGAATCACTGCTGGGTGCAACAGTGGGGAGCAGAGGGCAGAGGACAGTCTTGGAGTAGTGAGGAAGAAGAGGAGGAGGTGTTAGTGTCGCTGCCCCCTTTGGTTTTGTGTAAAGGCTTTTGTTTTGCTTCCCTGCAGTTCCAGTCTCATCAGATCTTCCACGTGCTGGTGGTGGCTGCAGCCTTTGTCCACTTCTATGGGGTGTCCAACCTGCAGGAATTCCGTTATGGCCTGGAAGGGGGGTGCACAGATGACTCTCTCCTCTAAGAGCGCCTGGTTTTAGTACAAGCTTCCTAAGTGCTTTTTAAACTGTTGTCTTTGCTAAAATCAAAGGAAGACTCAAAACCATTTGGGGTTGTTGGTTTGTTAGTTTGGGGTTTTTTTGTTTGTTTTGTTTTGTTTTTTTAAGAAACAAAACAAATAAGAAATGGATAAATGGTTAGTGAATTCGTTGACCAAATCATCACCTCCTTCCCCACACACTGCGCTGGGGCTGCAGGGGGCTCCCGACTCCTTCGAACAGTGTTTCAGCTGCACCGGGATCACCTGCTGCTCTGACAGCACAGGGAACAGCTAGCTCCCTGCTCCCACACAGCCGAGCACATTCTGCTCCTCACGCACCAGGAGTTTTGCATATCTCCCCACAGCAGTACCTGGCGGGGGCAGCCCCAGGCACAGGCACGCACTCATGTAATTTAAAGTTTTAATTGTCCTTTTTGTTTTGTTTTCCTTGACAAAGTAATGTAAACATAAATGAAAGAATATTTAATATTTAATACTAAGCTTTAAGACAAAACGCTGCCACTGCAGTCCTCGGCTCCGTCACTGTCAGGAGGAGGGAGGAAGGACAGTGTTGTAGGGAATGTAGAGCTGCTGTAGCTGATTGAAATAAAATGGTCAATAGTTCAGTGTCACTGCTGTGTCCATGTCCATTTTTGGGGTGGGGGGAGAGAGGGCTCTGGGCACTCCAGGAGCAGGGCAGGAGGGCCCTGGGGCATTGGGATCCCTCCAGCTGCAGTGAATTCTGGACTGGGCTGGAATAAAACAGGAAATTGGGTTGTTGTGGTGATGACAGGGTAGGAAACTCAGCCCTAGCTGGTGACAGCTCCAGAGCTGTGACTACCCTGGGGACTCAGGAGGGCAGAAGAGGTGTTGCAGCCTGGCTGGGGTGGGGACAGTGCAGGACCATGCCCCAGTCAGAGGCTTGTGGTGCACAGGATGGCTGTGGCATCCCTCCAGATGCCAGCACAGTAACGCCCAGCTCAGGCAGCTGAAGGCCAATGCCTGACCTATGGGTGAAGGACTGTGAGCAGAGCCACTACAGCTCCTGTGGCACCTGTCTCTGCCATCCCCCAGAGGTGGGGGTGTCCTTTTGCTGAACTGTTTGGATATGGCCCCACTCTGGAAAACCTCCAGGCTGGATATTGTATCAGGAACTGCCAGCTCCCTGGATGTGATTTTGTAACTGCTGGCAAGATGGAAGGGGCTTCCACAGCTGGAGTTTAAGGACAAAACTGCAGAGCAAATGTGGTAACTCTGCTCAGGCCAGGATCGGAGATGAAAAGCAGGAGGCTGTGCTGGCAACAGCTGCAATGCTTCCCCCTCTAGCCCCATAACCTAAATCCAGCAGGGAAGAGGCTATATTCCAGCTGCATTCACTGCAGGTGAGACATCCCAGAGGAAACTCCAAGACTTTCACTCCAGTCTGTGTCCAAAGGATGACAACACTCCGTTTGGTCCTTGTCTCAAATTTCCTTGTATTCTACCAGACATGTAACATTACAGCAATGGAATATATCAGGAATAAATAGATTTTCTTTTCTAAAAGTTCTCCTGAGCCATTTGACATTGAGAAATGCTGCGGGTCCTCCTGGCATGGTGTGTAAGGGACAACCACTGGTGTAAGTACAAATCCTCTCCGCATCTTCCAGGTGGGACCACTCAGGAACAGGGAAGAGGAAGAGAAAGAGGAGAAGAAGGAGGAGGCTGCAGGGGATCATCACTGGTACTGTCTGTAGTCGCTGAACGGGGATGGCTGGAGCTGGGATGGATCCTCTGACATCTGTGGGCCTGGAGCAGGGACAGGGGAAAAGGCAAGTAAGTACCAAAATGCAGGGGACTCTTCCTATTAACAGAATTCACAGCTGGTTTATATAAAACCCTCTTAAATTAATCATAAATCCTGGAATTGTTTGGGTTTCATAAGAAGTTTTAAAAGTTGCATAGAATCACAGACTAGTTTGGGTTGGAAGTGACTTTAAAGCTTACCCAATTCTACCTCCTGCCATGGGCACAGACATCTTCCTCTAGTCCAGGCTGCTCCAAGCCCTGTCCAACCTGGCCATGGACACTGCCAGGAATGAGGCAGCCACAGTTTCTCTGGGCAGCCCAGGCCAGGGCCTCATCATCCTCAAAGGGAAGAATTTTTTCCTAATATCCCATCTCACCCTGCCTTCTAGCAGTGAGAAGCCATTCCCCCTTATCCTGTTGCTCCAGGACCTTGTCCAAAGCCCCTCTTCAGCTCTAATAGGAAAAGTATGCTGTGCAAGGTGCTCCAAAGACAAACCACTTCTCTCCAAGTTTCAAAAAATTATGGAATTGTGGAGTGATGTGGGTTGGAAGGGAACTTAAAGCTTATCTTGCTCCACCCTTTGCCATGGGCAGGGACACCTTGTACTAGGCAAGGTTTTCTAACAGGGAAATGGACCATAGCAGGGAGAGGGAAACCTTTCCAATCATCTAAAAGAGCTGGAAACTTGCACATAGTGCCTTTGAGGTGACCTTGGCCCCTCTGGAAAGGTTTAACTATGGTGACTTGCCCAACAATAAAGCAACCAGTGAAATGGAACAAATGTGTAGTCAGCTTCCTGTTCCACTGCCTGCTACTGGAGGGATCAACACAGCTATGGTGGGCCAATCCAGAGAGAATTGTCAGGGACAGATGATACACTTTCTCCAAGGCAGATTAATTTTCAAGCATCTTTAAGGAACAGAAATTGTCATAGTTTAGGTTGGATGAAGAATATTGGAGAACAAACCCAGGAGAGGAGTCCCTTGGGAATAAGTGACTGCTACTCATCTAACTCTTAATGATTTGTGTTCTTCCCAAAATCAGGTGGAGCCTCTCCTATGAGGAAAGGCTGGAAGAGTTAAGCCTGGAGAGCAGAAGGCTCTGTGGAAACTTTATAGCCCCTTCCAGTGCATAAATGGGCACCAAGAGAGCTGGAAACAGACCTGGGAGAGGGGCCAAGAGTCACAGGAAAAGGGGGAATGGCTTCCAACTGACAGAGGGCAGTGTTAGATGGAATACTGGGACAGAATTCTTCCCTGTGAAAGTGGTGAGGCCCTCACACAGGCTGCCCAAGAGAAACTGTGGCTGCCCCATCCCTGGAAGTGTCCAAGGCCAGGTTGGATGGGGCTTGGAGCAACCTGGGACAGTGGAAGGTGTCCCTGCCATGGGCAGGAGGTAGAATGAGATGGGCTTTGAGGTCCCTGCCACCCCATACCAGTCTCAGATTCTGTGACAGGGGTATTTAGGATTTTCCACAGGAAGCATTCACGCAACAGTTTCTGACTCAGCGAGAGCTCTGCTTGCATTTTACTTAGGAAAATAAAAAGAGATGCAGATATTAGAGCAGTTTAGAAGAGAATCACCACCACCTTTTTTGGAAATCATATATCTGTCCCTGCCAGGTGTACATCCTCTTATTTACCCCGGGGTTCCCCACGCAGACCACAGCCAGCCAGAACCACTCCTCTCTTCCACGACTTGCCGCCTGCCATTTCCTCAAACCATTGTGTCCCACCCCTGAGTAAAACCCTTCTATCACCATGTGCCAGGTGCATGGCAGAAGCCAGGGACAGCAGGGACATCCCTGCTCTCAGCCATGCCACCTCCAGTCTCCCAGTGGAAAGCAGCTAGTGATAATCTCGTGTCATCAGCACTTGTAGCTGCAGGTCCTCCTTGGCTTTCCACAGCCTCAGGAACTGGCAGGGCAGTGCAGATTCATTCTACGGTAAGAAGATGACTGCCAGGGGCACATGAGCAAAGCAAATCCTTTTGACACATCCTCTGCTGGCTCCTTACCATTTGGGAACTGTGTGGAGGCAAATCTTGTCAGGAGAATTCCAGCTCCTTCAATCAGGGCCAGGAGAATTCCTCCCATCGCGGCAGATCCGACCATGGCAACAGGGCCATCTGGAAATTAAAAGCACAAACCAACACTTTATTTTTGCTACATGTTAGAATCCATTGAATCTCAGGACGGTTTGGGCTGGAAGGGACTTTAAAGATCATTTTGTTCCACCCCCTGCCATGGCAGGGACACCTTCCACTATGCCAGGCTGCTTCAAGCCCTGTCCAACATGGCCTTGGACACTTCCAGGGATGGGACAGCCAAAGCTTCTCTGGGCACCCTGTGCCAGTACCTCACCACCCTCTTCATGCCTAATCTCTCCTGAAGCAGACTCAGAGCAGTAATTTTGCCTACATTAACCTGCATCAAATGATAATGGATAATAATAATAATGGATAATAATAACCTGCATTAAAGGATAACAATCCCCCCATCCTCCCTTCAAGGAACACCAGGAACATGATTATTACTGTCTTAAGCACAAGAGAAAAGTTTCAGATTATTTTTCAGCATCTGAGACAGCAAACTCCAATTTGCAAATTCCAAGTTGCTTTGCTATAACAATGAGAACTGTATATAGGAGATTTTCAACTGATATCCCCAGTTTCTTACTTCTTGCAGCTAAAATGGCTCCAGTCAGGGCTCCGCTCGTGATGGAATTCCAGGGATCTTCCTTCCCTCTCATTCTGACCATACTACAGTCAATCATGGAGAAGAGACCTCCCCAGACAGCAAAGCTCCCTGTTCCAAATTAAACCAAAGCCACATTTGAGAGAGTAGAGAAGCCAGTGGTGCTGCACAACAGATGCCGTGGTGTTACTGTACTCCCTCTCAGACGTGAAGTAAATTCAAACTCATAAAGAGCCAAATACAGGTTAAAATCAACACAGGAAAACTTCCAACTCCCCCATTTTATATATCATCTCACTAACCTACTATCAATTACAGAAAATGTATCAAACTGTGATTACAATGGAACTTTCATCCTAACACAGTCAGATTTATCACTTTTTAACATATTTCCTCACAGACAATGATGCAGAGTCATGTCACACCTCACACCTCACCCAACCCTGCTCCTCTGGTATCAGGAGCTTGGCATCCTACAGCAAATGTATGAACACCCCCAAGTTCTATTTTTGATCCAAGCTGGATCATTTCTTGTAATGAGTTAGTTTTATCTTAACCCTCTCCAGACCATGAAGAGGCTCCTTAAAGAGGAGAGCTCTGCTGTTTAAGATATGACCAGTTATTACTGCTGGCTTATCACTCCAGGAACACAGACTGATTCCTCCCCATCTAATTTCACTTTGGATATATCAGAACTGTATTCACCCATTACTTGGGCCAACAAATCTGCTGAGACTCAGCTCAGGTGCCAATGCAGCTGCACCATGTTACATTCCCAAACTCTGTTATCAAACAACAGTCAATTCTGTGCAACAAAACTCCAAAATTCATTACCTCCCAGTTGTGGAGCTCTGGTTTTAATGGCTGTCAGACTGCCCCGCAGACGGTGGTTTACACCCTGAAATAAGAGAATTCAGTTAAAATAAAACAGTAAAATCTTACAGCCAAGCTGAGTCTATATTGCAAAAACCTGCCACAGGCCCAACACATTTCTGAGCTGTCCCCACACAGCAGCTGTGAGAAGCTGAGATAAAATGTGCTTTACATCTATTTCACTATTTATGACTCCCATACAATACTCCTGTCAGGTGTAAATGGGAATTACAGTCACTAGGCAGGGAACAATTTGGGTTCACAGTCTGAATAGCCCAATGGGACTGAAGGAGGCATTACAGTAACATTTTAGCAGGATAAGCAGTGATTTTTTCACATGTATCATTTTTTTCATCCTATCTGATGGGCAATCCCACTAGTTGTCCTGTGTTCTGTCATTCCTGCAGGTGGAATTGTAGGTGTCTTTGGAAGGCTCAGCATTACTTTGCTTCTCTTGACTACAAAGTCCAATACTCAACATATCACCCAGGATCCCACAGAACAATTACACTTTTTCCCACACGTTAATACAATTTAAAGAATATCCACCAAGTTTTATTTTTGTTACAATCACTCAGAAATGGGGATAGGTGTATTTAGGAAGCAAAATTAAGAATCTAATTAAGCACATAGTCCTTTTCAAGTGAAGTGTCTGCAGGATATGACTAGTTTGGAAACAGTTATTTATTAAACCCACCTCAAACAAACAGCTTATTGTCAGAGTAACATAAAAAACACCTTATATATGAAGTCAGAGAAATTTTAAAACAAATGTTCAAGCAGCAATTGGATCTTATTTTATCAAATGTTTCTGCAGTGGGTTTATAGCCAAAATTTTGCAGCAGATATCCTGAAAGTGAAAACCGACTTGCATCAGCAAAACTTCACTTCCATGTTTACTCACTCCTGCATTGAAACCAAACCTGAGCATTAAAAAATTGAGTAAATAAAAAGGGCAATGATTAAATAAGAGATTAATTAAAGAAAATTATACCCTTTAATATAAATCTGAAGGAGAAAAATATCCTTTCTTTGAGTCATTCCATGTTTTAAAAGAAAGGGAAAGGCCAGGAAAGGAAGGAGAGCTCAGGTTTCATGTACCTCCATGCAGACATAACTACAGGCAGGAGATCAGCCAAGACAGATCTTTCCTGCTGCACTTCTCCATCCTGAGGGAAATGTTCATCAGTTAGGGAGGAACAAGCAACCAGTGAGGTGGCCTCCCACTGAGGCCACCGGAGCAAACGAGGAAGCAGCAATTTTATTCCAAAAGATGAACCCCCACAGATCTTGAGCCAGGACAGACTCTCATAGTCTGGATTAACAATGTCTTTAATTAGACCCGCTCCCTGCACAGGGATTTACTCTCCTTCCCCTTCACTGCCATGCTCCCTGGGAAAGAACAATGGAGGCAAAAGTGCAGTCAATGCACCTTCAGAGGATTTTACTCACCACTGGGGAATTTCGGAAGCCTTTGATAGCCTGGAAAATGCCCCCTCCTATGGCCCCCATGGTGAAGGCCCCTCCACAGTCATCCACTATCCTCCAGGGACTGAAAAGAAAAATAGAGATGAAAATATTAATTCCCATCCTGTTAAACCGTGTGAGTGGGATGGATCCAGCACTTTGGCACTGGTATAACTGGGGTGAAGACTGAGCCTGGTGGCTGTATTGTTCCATATCCAGGTGTTGGGGGTTGGTTCTTTCCCTTTTCCCTTTGTGGAACTTTCCCCATTGTCATGCTAAGATACCTGTTGATGGGACCCTGGTGGCAAGGGGGAGGGGAGAGAAGAGGGAAACCCCCACAAGATTCAAACAGCCAGAAGAAGAAACCGAAGGCTCTGGATCGTCCCATTTCCCCCACAGAGTTTAGACGAGAAGGACGATCGCCGCCTCTGTCCCATCCCTGCCATCCCAGCACTGGGAGCCATCCTCACTGCTGTTGGACTCTCACCTTAACCTACCACCATCCAGCACTCTGCTGAGCACTGGGACCGACACTGTGAGCAGAGGGCTCTCTCTCCATCTCTCTCTCTCCCCCTGGGACAGCGCTGCCATCACCCCCAGCCCTCCTGCAGCTCTGCGGGACCCGCCCACCCCCAGCACCGGGAACTGCAGCTCAGGGAAAAGGTGCCTGCAGCCAAAAAACACTGGGACTGAGTTACTGTTCTGTTTGTGGGTAATTTCATAGCTGTTGTTCTTGTTTGTCTTGTTAGATATGCTAGTAAAGAACTGTTATTCCTACCCCCCATATCTTTGCCTGAGAGCTCCCTTAATTTCAAAATCATAATAATCTGTAGGAAGGAAAGATCACATTTTTCAGTTCAAAGGGAGACTTCTGCTTTCCTTAGCAAACACCTGTCTTTTAAACTAGGACACCAGGTCACTGAGCAAGCATCAACAAAAAAACAAGAATATTACAGCAAAACAAATTCAACCTTTGCCAGTATCCTGGCCCACTTCCCTGGAGTGGGAAGTACCAAATATACAGAAATATCTGAACTCCTCACACAAGGCAGAGAGACATACTTCCATCATGGAAAACTCCTGCAGAATTCCAGCTCTGCCCTACACACACAGTGTAAATAGCTTTAAATTCCCTGATCTCATTCTTCTCTTGACCTACAGAGAAGTGAGGTAACATATTTCATGATACTCAGCTCCCAGTTGGCACAAAACATGTTTTCTTGAATCACTCACCCTTTTCATTAGTTCTGCTTATGTGAGACTTCAAAATCATCTTTGCTGACCTGGAAAGGCTTTTCCTGATGCATCCTGGACCTGTGAAGTCCATTCAAACAAAACAGAGATTCCCTTGGAGGTATAGCACCCACAATTCCTGCTCCAACTTCACAGAGCAGCCAGGAAAACCTTCCATAGCTGCACCTTCCTGCAGCACAGGCTGTCAGTACCTGCCAGGGGAGCCTTAATTTGGAGTTCAGAACCTCTGCCAAGAACTGCAGCCTTGCAACCCTAAACCAAACTACTAAATTAGATGAGCTTTAAGTTGCCATTAACTTCTGTTGTCACTGTGAATAATTTCAGAGCAAAAAATAACAAAATTGTTTGGTTTCTTTAATCTTGTATTGAGATCTTCCAGCCAAGCACTCAAGTGATTTAACTCCTACACTGCCAATAATCAGAAAATGCAAAAATTAGCCTACAACAGCATGCAGGTCACAAATCTGAGCACCATGGCAAGCTCAGTCTTTCTGTCAGGCAGAAGCACTGATGAGCACTTCCAATTTCACTTGGAATGCTATGTTTCTGTTGCTGAGGATCCCCTACAGCTTCCAGCTCCTGCATATGAGAACATCATCCCTGACCTGCCTCTTCCACACTTAACAGACCTCCTCCAGTGAGGGCTGACAAACCCCCCTCACTGTGCTGCAGGCTTTGCCACCAGGTGTTTTCTTTCTGAAGAAAGTACTTCTAATTTGCAGTCCCTCCCCATAAATGTGTTCTTTCAGATTTCTCCTGTTCACAACCTATTTCCAAACCTCCTCCTCTGCAGCCAGCCCTGCCCCCTGCCCAACGGAACTCCTGTGTGCACAGGTCGCACTCAATATTGGCTTTGCTTTTGTAGCTTGGGTTGCTGGGTTGTTCCCAAGGCACCAGGACCCCACCCAAGTGTCACCACTGAGTGTCCCCAGTGACAGCTACATCCAGATCCATATGGCCTCAAGAAGCCTTCATCCTTCATCACCTCTGCTTTTTCTGCCCTGTCTGCACACGGTCTCATCTTAATACAACCCATTCAGCCCTAACTGCATTCAATAACTCAACCTTTTTTTTCTTCCTTCCACTCTTTCCTGCCATCAGGAAAAGGTTCCAGATACACTCTTGTTCAAGATGCCAAGATGAAAAGCAACTCATATTTTTTTCTCAGGGATTTTTTGTTATTTTGTTCTTATATCTCCTGTGCAGATTTTTCTCTCCTATTATGAATAAAACATCCAAACTCTCTCTCTTTATTAACTCTCCAAGAGTGATCTCATTAAAAGGCTTTTTGGAAATCTAAATGGATTTTGTAAAGTGGGCTTCCCTTTTCCACAAAGTCAAGGAATTCCAATCTACAAATCATGGCTGCTTTTTCCTGAAGCTTTGTTAATGAGATCTCAATCACAGACCGCTTCCCTCTTTAACCTCATTAGCTGTTACCTTCAGGGTTCCCAACTTTCCTTTTAAACCACTCTCCACGCTTTTCTGAGCAACTTTTGAATAAGAGAACATCTTTAATCCCAGCAGAGCCAGCCCATCTGGCAGCTCCTCCAAACTGCCTCAGAGCTGACATGAAACACCTCCAGCCCTGGCACTGCTTGACCTCATAAAGAACTGAAGGAGAAGAAAAGAGATTATTCCATTGTTAATCCAGCACTTATCTACAAGCATAACATTACTGATAATTGTTTCCGTGACTCTGAGGGGAGCCTTGGCTGTAAGGAAATTACATGTGGATAAAGTCAGGCTCCTGGTCCTGATGGCATCAGAGATTGCTCAGAGATGAGGAGAGCAGAGGGCAAGACTTCACTTTTCCCAGGGCTCTGGGACAGCCACACACCAGCTCTGCCTGCCTGGGAGAGGAGTGAGTCCCTCCTCCAAGCCTCATGGCATCCTGCAGCTCTCCTGACAGCTGGATAAGCACTGAATAATGTCACAATACTTTAACAAAGGGGCCTTTTCTCTCTGCCAACAGCTCATGGGGAACCAGCCTGACCCCAGGATAGCAGCTCCCAAGGGGTGGATAACAAGGGGACCACAGAGTGACCAGCAGCAAAGGGGCCAGAACAATGGGGGACACCAACAGCCCCACATGGCTTGGCAGCAAAACATCTCCATTGCACAGCATTAAGGACACAGCTTCAAGCTGTGCCTGGGGAGGGTCAGGAGGATATCAAGAGGAATTTCTCCACAGAACAGACTGCCAGGCGTTGGAAGGGGCTGCCCAGGGAGGTAGTGGAATCCCCATCCCTGGAGGTGTTCAAGGAATGACTGGATGTTGCACTCAGGGCTCTTCTCTGGTTGACAAGATGGGGTCACAGGCTGGCAATGGGTCACGGGTTGGACTTGATGGTCTGAGAGATCTTTTCAAATCTCAGTAATACTGGGATTACCTGGAGCCCCCAGCAATCTATTAATAAATACTATTGACTTTGCTCACGTCCCAGACTACATGCTGCAAAAAGGCAGGGGTGATGTTTATGGACAAACTTAATACATGCCAGTATAGAGCAACCTGCAAAGTTTGGGAAAAGCCTCTTGAATAGTCACAGGTCTCTGTCTGCAAAGGTGAGCAGAATCTCAGGATGGTTTGGGCTGGAAGAGACCTGAAAGCTCATGTCATTCCACCCATTGCCATGGCAGGGACATCTTCCACTATCCCAGGATGTTCCAAGCCCCATCCAACCTGGCCTTGGACACTTCCAGGGATGGGGCAGCTACAGCTTCTCTGGGGAACCTAGGCCAAGGTGCCACCACACAGGAAAGATATTTTCCCACTACCCCATCTAACCCTGCTCTCTGGCAGTGGGAATCCATTTCCCCCTGTCCTGCCTGTCACTCCAGGCCCTTGTCTCAAGTCCTTCTCCATGCTGAGAAACCTTGCCTGTAATTCAGTAACCCTGCACCTGAGCTTGCATTTAATCCTTTATTACTACAAATACAACCTTTGACTTGCAGCCAATATGGCTGTTTAGGTCTACAAAGACAATGCTGAACCATGACAGGATTCAGACACTGCCAGCTTGGCATGGAGGGGACCAGGGGAGCTGTACTAGGATTATGGAAATGGAGAGGGGCAGAGCCACTGGGGGTGTGAGGGGGAGCCTGGGGGGACCAAGGATGAGGGAGAACTTGGGGGCTGAGTGGTGGCTGAGGTTGAATTAAGAGTGAGAGAAGGCTGAGGAGGGGTGGGGGAGACTGAAGATGAGAGACAGAACTGAGAAAGAATTAAGGGTGAGAAAATGATGACTGGGGCATGGGGGAGACTGAAAGTGAGGGAAGGCTGTAGATGAAGGAAGGCTGAGATGGAGGGCTGAAGATCCGGGGGGCTTTGGATGAGAGAAGGACAGAGGATGGAGGGACTGAGATGGTGGCTGAGGATGAAGGGGGGACTGATGATTGGAGGAACTGTACATCGTGGGGGGGAGACATGAGACGCACTGAGAACGAGGGGAGATTGAGGACGGGTGATCTGAGAACGACGAAAGGACTGAGGATGAGGAGGGAAGCGGAGGGGGGATGCCTGAAAATGAGGAAGGGACCGAGAATGTGAGTAGCTCAGAATAAGGGGAACTGCGGATAGGGAGGCCGATAGGAGGCACTTAGGATAAGGGGAGGCTGGAAGGGAAGCTGAGGATGAAAGTCCGAGGTACGGCTGCAGATAAGGAAGGGGGTGTTGAAGGACCGAACGTGGGATCTCGTGCAGCGCCCGCCGCACCCGGAGGCGCATGAGCAGCGCGTGTCGCAGGGCCCCGCCAGCTTCTCGCCGCTCTGGAAGGCCGCGCGGGGCTCAGCAGCGGCGGGGCTTGGCTGCCCAGGCCCCGAGCGGGCCCCACAGCACGACCTCCGCCCCCTCCCTCAGGGGCCCCCACCAAGGTCAACCCCACCCCCCCTCACGGGGAGCGGACCGGAAGCGGCCCCAGAGCGCGCCCACACCGCTCTCCGGCCCCGTCCCAGCGTTCGCGGATACCACACCACACCATACCCTACCCTACCCTACCCTACCCATCCCAGCCGCACTCCGCTCCCCTCACCAGGGCTCGCGAGCGTACTCCTCCATCTTGGCCGGCCCCACCACCTCCCCGCGCGCAATTGGCTGCGGGGGCCCCGCGCCGGCCAATGGCAGCAGAGGGCGGGGCAAGTTTGCGCGTGCGCCATGCCCCTAGCCCGACCCCTGCGCTGATTGACAGGCGTGGTGACTGAGGGGGTGTCGGCGCGCCCTGAGGGGAGAAATCCCAGAGTGAAGGGTCTGTTCGGTAGGGCGGACTTTAAATTCCATCTAGTGCCTCGTCCCGCTGTGGGCAGGGACACTTTCAGCTATCCCAGGGCGCCCGATCCCCGGCCAACCTGACCTTGGACATTTCCAGGCATGGGGCGGCGACAGCTTCTCTCGGCGACCTGGGCCAGGGCCTCACCATCCTCACAGGGAGAGGAATTTCTTCTCAATACCCCATCTAACCCTTTGGACTCAGGCCTGAAGTGCCAGGACAAAGGGCTTCCCACTGACAAAGGTCTTCTCCAGCTCTTTTAGGAACAGTACCTGTGCAAGTTGCTCCAAGGACAAACCACTCTGATCTAAATTTCATGGAATCATGGAGTGGTTTGAGTTTGAAGGGACCTTAAATCTCATCCCGTTCCACTCCCTGACATGGGCAGGGACATCTTCCACTAGACTAGGTTGCTCCAAGCCTGTCCAACCTTGCCTAGAATGTCTGGGTCCAAGCCCACGTAATTCCTGATGCTGCTGCATGAGCTGGGCTGACCTCACGTGTCCTAGGGGATGCTCGGGTCGTTCTGTGTTTAGCTGGGACTTGACGTTTGTATCACCCGGTCAGTTCCCTGGGCAGGAAGAACTGGAATCCAGAGAACAGTGTCTATGCTGGCAGGAGATTCCCAGGCAGCTTGCAAAACTCTCACAAGATTAGGGTGTTCCTCCTTGTCCCATCACTTGCTCCCTGGAACCAGGGCTCTACCCCCACCCAGCTCCACCCTCCTGTCAGGGAGCCGTGGAGAGCAGGTTCTTTCCTCAGCCTCGTTTTCTGCCAGGAGCCTTGCCCCACCCAGTGGTTTGCAGCCACTCTAAGTTGTAAACTGCTTATTCTTTTCTACTTCTAATTTAACAGTACGCTCTGCTCTCCTGTAAGGGCAGAAAATCATTCGATAGCAAAAACTGAATGCAAAACAGGTAGTTTTCCACTGACTTAATTGTTTTAATAAATAATGGGCTGAAGCACCATGAAGGAGCTAGAATGCTCTACCTGCTGTGTTGGGTTTTGATGCTTTAAAAGACTCCTAGGGTTTCAGGAACAGGTGTGATTGACCTCATTTAAGGTGGGGGAGTGGAGGTTATGCAATTTTGGATATTCCTGGGAGGTGGTATTGTGGCTTCTGCTTTGGCCAAGAAGGGGAGATGGGGAAAGTAGGAAATCTATTGTGGCTTCTCTCTGCTGCTGGAGCAGCCCTCCCCACTCCTGTGTCCTCTGGCACTGCTGTGACTTCATCCCTCTGTGCAGGACAGTAGTGAGGTAGCACCTCAATCCTGGGGTCAGTTCTGGGCCCCTCAGTTCAGGAAGGACATTGAGGGGCTGGAGTGTGTCCAGGAAAGGGAACGAAGCTGACGAAGGGGCTGCAGCACCAGGAGCAGCTGAGGGAGCTGTGTGGCTCAGCCTGGGGAGGAGGAGGCTCAGAAGGACCTGATCACTCTCCAAAATTCCCTGAAAGGAGGGTGTAGCTGGGGCGGAGGAGGGAGGCAGGCAGGGAGGGAGGGAGGTGTCATGCTCTGTCACGGAACAAAGGACAGGACAAGAGGAAACGGCCTTAAGCTGGGCTAGGGGAGGTTCACTTTGAATACTGGGGAAAATTTCTTCCTGGAAAGGTCGGTCAGGTCCTGGCACAGCTGCCCAGGGAAGTAATCACCATCCCTGGAGGGATTTAAAAAACATATGGATGTGGCACTTGGGTACATGGGCTAGTGGTGGCCTTGGCAGTGCTGGAGGAACTTACAGGGCTTTTACCAAACTCAACAATTCCATTATTTTGTGACTGATCCAACCTTCTCGGGGTGGAAATTCTTTGCTGTAGCCCTTATTCCTTCCCCTAATGAGTGGTAGGTTAATTAAATCAGGCCGAATGGTCATTCTGGTCCCACCTTTCATAAGCTGTGGGAGAGCATGGTGAGTTCATGAGGTGCAGGATCTTCAGTGTCACCCAAGGTGGCACCCTTGGGCAGGCTCAAGGAAGATATCCAAGGGCTTCCTGGGATTTCTGAGTTTTCCCACAGCCCGATTTGGTTTGTTTCCCAAAATCTATAGTCCTCTCTACTCTTGCTGTCATGTGAGCATATGTCTGGAGAGGAGGTTTTGGATAAAGATGCATTGGATTTGGGAGAGAAGCAATTTCTCTCACTGGCCACAAGACACCCACTGCCTGTTGTGGCCAGGCAGGGAAATGTTACTCTTCAGCAAAGGCTTAGAAAATTATAAAAAGATCAGTTTTTAATCTCTCCTCCTGCAGGCTCTGAAGGAAAGTGAAAGAAAACAGGCTAGAGAAATCCATCCAAAGTTCAACTGTCCTTTATCAGCTAATAGGAAAGAATAAAGGCAGATGGGTGGTCCCAGCTGGCTATGAGAGAGATGGGGGCACAGAAAGCTTTCTCAGCTCTACCAGAGTTTGTAAATATGCCTGAAAAAGCTGCTTAATCTGTCTCTCTCCCTCCTCTCTAATTGCTTGCTGTGGTGCTTCAAAGCCAGTGATTTGGAAATACTCATTAGTGCCCTCGAGGTGTTGTTTGCTATGGAGGTGTGATCCTGATAAATTTAGGACTGATGGATTTAGAGCTGCCAAGAGTTCCTGTGTGCTCAGCCACAATGCATCCCACTGCTCTGAGCCACACAGGGCCTGGACCATCTCTCTGATACGGAGAGACTGCAGGAGCTGGGTTAGTCCAGAGAACACTGAGAGGGGATCCCATCAACCCAGACAAATATCTCTAAAGGGTGTCAGAGGATAGTGCCAGGCTCTTTTCAGTGGTACCCAGTGACAGGGTGAGAAGAAATGGCCATAAACGAAACCCAAAGGAGTTGATTGAGGAAGAACTTCCTTGCGTGGAGGAGGGCAGAGCTCTGGAACAGCTACCTAGGGAGGGTGTAAAGTCTCCTTCTTTGGAGATACTCCAAACCCACCCGAAAGTGTTCTTGTGTCACCAGATGACTCTGCCCAGGCAAAGGGGTCAGACTGGATGATCTCCAGAGGTCCCTTCCAACCCAAACACTTCTGGGGTTCTGGGATTCTTTACTTCACTATTCCACACTGCAGTGGCTGGAATCAGCTCCAGAGCATGGCCCAAGTGTCCCCAAACACATCCCCAGTCCCAGTTGCTGGTAGCCCATGAAGGACCAGTCAGTGCAGGCATATCTGGAGCTCCCCTTATTCTGGGGTGAAAACACAAAATTTCTTTCTACTGTTTTATTCTTACAGCCCCAAGAGCCATGTGAAATATGGTCTAGCAGAACTGTGACAATATCCCAGTTAAAAAGGGCTGTGTGATAGCCAAGATAAATCACAGTGAGGCCATCCACTCTAAACCATAACAAGTTTGGGGTGTCCCCTGCTTCTCTCCCAGATTTTCTGCTAATGTGGGAATATTTACCCACAAAATTATGCTGTTCTACCTTTCTGCCTAGCTCTGCAGTGCAGGGGAGGAGTATGCAGCAGTTGTGGACTCCTGGTTCAGGAAAGGATGGGTGTTACTTCAGAAGAGACTTGGAGTCTCCCAGGCCACATTCACAGCTTCTTAGGGAATTTGGTGTGTGGTACTTTTCATCACAAGAATCAAGGTTCGGGTGTGTTGATAGTGATTATATTCTATTGAAAACTAATTTACAACATGGGAAAGTTTCCAGCAATTTACTATGAACAAGGCAGACAGTGAAAATTCCAGATTTCCCTTTTAAGTAAAAGGATGCTTTCTTTGCCTTAGCATTGCAGATTGTCTCTGGGGCTGTCCACATGTCCTGTCCCTGGGGCCAGGGCTGGCATACCTGGGAATGCTTGGATTGTTCCAAGAAGAGGCAGACACAAAGATGTGATTTCTCACTACCTTTTTGTTCTGCGCTTTCCAGTTGGGAAATGAGTTTCCAGTTTGTTGCTCACCTCTTATAAGCACTTGAAGACTGAGCACAACAATACTGTAGAAATACTGGAAGGCTGGACATTTATAGAATAGCATAATGGACTTGTATAGGTTGGAAAAGCCTTCTAAGATCATCAGGTCCAACTCTTGCCCTGGAACTACCACTAACCCAGTAAATTCGTCCAGGGATGGGGCAGCTGTGCCAGGACTGAGCAATCCTTTCAGGGAAGAAATTTTCCCAATATTCAACCTAAACTTCTGCTGGTGCAACTTGAGGCCATTTCCTTTTGTCCTGTTTCTTGTTCCCTGGGAGAAAAGCCTGACACCCACCTAGGTCCACCCCCCTGTCAGTTAATTTCTTTCACCTCCAGACTCTGTAACTCAAATTTCTCTTCCAAAACACACTGTGTTAAAACATTTCTAGCCTTGTATCCTGAAAAGTGACCAGACAGTACCTTAGATCCAGGGCTGTATTAAGGTAGAAAAAACAAGACACTCATTTGGCTTTTTTAGGTAAAGACAGCACCAAATGGACACAAAAAACGAAATTCACTGTGGTTTCTGTTGCCCTCAGCACTGTCTGTGACAGTGCTGGGGAAGGAGAGTAAAGGAAGATAGAAAGAAACTTTTCATCAGGAGCTGGAGTGAGAAGACAAGGGGGAATGGCTTCCCACTGCCAGATGATGGGGTTAGATGGGATATCGGTAGGAAACTGTTCCCTTTGAGGGTGGTGAGGCCCTGGGACAGGGTGCCCAGAGAAGCTGTGACTGCTGCTGGATCCCTGGAAGTGTCCAAGGCCAGGCTGGATGGTGTTTGGAGCAATCTGGGATAGTGGAAGGTGTCCCCGCCCAGGGAAGGGGGTGGAAAATGATGAGCTTTAAGGTCTCTTCCAACCCAAACCTTTCAATGATTCTGTCTGAGGCCAGCTGGGGAAGAAAATGGCTCTGTCCCTCCCAGTGCAAGTGAGCACCAAGACCAGGGTTGCGGGATTAGGGAAACAGAAGTGATGGCAATGGAATTCACCATTGGCAATGTTTAAGTTTGTGCACTTGGAAACTAAACCAAACAGTTTCTTCTACAATCTGGAGAAAATCTTAGCCCTGCTAGTGAATCACAGGAAGGATATGATCAGGACCTGGGCACTGCAGCACTGGTGATAAAAGGAAATTTTGGAATGCACTGAGAATGTACATTTCCTGTCAGGATGGGAAATGTCAAGTTTGTTAACACACAGAGCTAGGAGAGTCACCTGGAGCACCGGATGGCCTGTGTGCAGGGCCAGGAAGACAGGCAGAGGAGGTGATTAGGCTGAGGAAAATCCTAGGGGAGCTTGTTTTGTTGAAAAACACCAAAGGACTCCTTGCTTGGATAAACAGAGGGAGGTCTGGGAGCAGGCAGTAAATATTACAAAGAATTTAAAGGATGAAGAAAACCAGGATGAAGCTGGCAGGACAAATATGTATGGCAGGATAAATGTACAAATGTGTACAAAATGCTGGACATGGACTAAAGCTGCCTGTAAACTGTGAGAAAAGGCTGACTTTTGTCCCTGTGGGAGAACTCCCACGTGCCAGTAAAGCTTCTATACAGATTAGGGAAATGGAAAGTTGGTGCTGCCAGCCAAAGCCCAAGCTTAGGGCACTGCCCTAAGGACCAGGAGCAGGGGAGACTCAGAAATTCCATCTGTGCAGAAGGAGGGATGTCTTTGGGGCTTGGAGAGAGGAAGTGGGAGTGTGTAAGGAAGAGCAACTGCAGGAACAGCCGCTCAGGGTCTGAGGGTGGGTAGGAGCTCCGACAGTCCCCGAGGGATCAGGTCTGCATAGCCGGGAGCACTCGCTACCTGTTGCCTCCATCTCTCCGCGGGAGCCAGTCTGCCCCAACACCACCACCACCTCTAGCTCTTTCCGAAGGGCTGAGCGCGCCGGCTAACGGCACAGATCCCAGACTTCAGCGGGATAAAGAGGAAAACTTCTGGAGTGGGTGCTTCCATGCTCATTTTAGCCAAGAGTTGTCACTGTCGCAGCAGAGGCTCCCCTCATCCCTTCGTAGACACGCTGCCCACTTTAGTAACCCCCCAGCCGCCATGGAACAGGCTAGGGCTGCCTCCTCCACCCCCATCCCCGGCCTGCCGGCTATTGCATTTTTCCCTGTTTTCTCACTAGGTTGGCCCATTGCCTTTAAAAGGCGAAATGCTTCGGACTAAATTTGGTCATGTAGCTCTGCATGGCTCCCTGGAATGTCCTCGGGTTTCAGGCTCCTCTGATAGCACCATTCCCCGCCTCCTGCCGGGCTCCATTGGCTTCCCAGCGCCCGAACTGCCACTGGATCCTGTTATTGGCCAACACTTGGACAGAGGGGTGTCCCCTCCGAATAACCACCGTATCCCGGGCCGGAGAGCTGCTGAGATTTAACACTTCAGCACCTGCTGCCGCTCGGGAAGCAGCCTTAGAGCTTCGACTTCTTTTTTTTTTCTCCTGCTTTGGGTACCACACAACCGCCACCGTGTCTCGCCAGCGAGCCAAGATGTCCAAAGTGGCCAAATACCGGCGACAAGTTAGTGAAGATCCAGATATAGACAATTTATTGTCTACTTTGTCTCCAGAGGAGATGGAGGAGCTGGAAAAGGAGCTGGATGTGGTGGATGCGGACGGGAGCATCCCTGTGGAGCGCAGCCAGACAAACCAATCAGAAGACTCCTCACCTGGCCCACAAAACTGTGACACGGCGCTCAACCACCACGACAAGGACACCAGGAGGCTCCTGCAGCGGGAACACTCGGTAGACGTAAGTCACATCCCCCACCGCTGCTGCGGGAAAGGTGGGAACACGCCCCAAACCCCCCTCCCCCCCGGGCTGAGTGAGGGGCGAGACAGAAAGCACAAAACCCGAGAAAGGCGTGCGCTTGCTGAATAGCTGTCCCGGAGAGACTAGGGAGCTGCTCCAGGCACTCCGGGAGGGAACAGGGTGGCCCATAAAATCCAGGCGTTACTAGCAAAGCCAACACCTGTGCTGGTGCCAGAGATTTTCTCCCTGCCTCTGCTCCAACATCACTGGGCAGGGCTGGGAGCGGAGCTGGGATTCCCAGGAGGCTACTGGAGGGGTCGGTGAAGTGACAGCGATCCCACAGGCCGCGTTTTTTCTTGTTTTTTGGGGGGAGGTTTTCTTGGGTGTATGTTGTTGTTGTTTGTTTTGTGTGTGTGTGTGTGTTTTGGGGTTTTTTCCCCTTTTTTTGGAGATCTCTGGACTCTTGATTCTTTCAGTTCTTCTTATACAAAATATCAGTCTCTGGTTCTTGTGGAATAAAAACGTTTGCTGCTTTGTGGAAATGACGTTGAGAAGCAGGTTTTACCCCATGCCATTTGTTTTGCATTAATTGTTCACTTAAAATTCCTTCTTTTACTATGATTTGGATACATTTATCTCCTTCTCTACGCCTGGCAAATCCTATAAGAGTTTTCTTGGAGAAAACGAGAGATTCATGTCAGTTCTCCTCTTTTTGTGTTGTGACTTGGTGGGAGCCATTCCTACTTTTCTGTAACGTTTATTAACCTCAGCACTAAGAATATTTGGTATCTGCTTTGTGGAAGCCTGGGAAGTATCTGGTTTCCCTAGTTTTTCATGGCAGGCTGAGCCAGAAAGTGAAAGACAGTGACTCTTCAGCAGTTTTTCTGTATGGTCATGGGCTGGTTTCATGTCACAGGTGGGATTTGCATCTGCTGTGCCAGTGCAGGGCTGGGAAGTGTTGGCAGCACAAACAGAGCCAAGTCTTATGTGGCTACCCCTCTGCTCTGGCTCTGATTCCAGATTTATCCCAGGTCACCCAGCTGTACCCTGTGTCTTCCAGCTGGGTAATCAATCTGTAACCACCCCAGAGCACTTGGAAATTTCTCTTTCTGGATATTTATGGAGTTTATATAGGAGGGTCCTCTCCTGACTGTGGCCTAGGCACTCTTATTCCCTTCTAAATATTGTGAGGAGTGGGAATTAAAATTACAGGAGAAATAACTGCAGGATGATTTTGGAGAACTGAACAAGGGGTTAAATTGTTCATCCTCACCCCTGTCCTAGGCAGCCTGGGTTCTCCCTCTGCCTCTGAGAATAAGTAACAGCTTTCACCTTCTATATGTAGTGCTTGGCATGGGCTGGGGGACAGTGAGTGCCGTGCCCCTCACCACAAGGGCACTGCCTTGATTTCCTCACCAGTTGAAAATTTCCCTGTGGTGGGGAAGTACAGGTGCTGCAGGACAAACCTGCCTGGAGAGGGAAATGCTGTTATGTGGGACAAGTCATCCCAGTGGACCGCTGTTTTGCAGGTGATCCTGAGCGGTGACACTGAAAAATCTGGTTTTTTTAGGCAGGGGGACATTTGGGTTTGACAGCAACTTGTGTTCTGTTTCAGATTAACTGTTGAAACATGGGGGATTGACTGGGAATTGGTCAAGTGTCTATGACCAGGAGGAAGGGAGGAAATATGTGAATTTTATTTAAAAGAGACCTGGGAGATTGCCTGGTTAAACATAATGTTGTTTGGAAATGCCTGAGAGTGTGTGTGCAGTGGGAGAGGATTTGGGATGTGGAAAGAGATGGTTTGGGGAGGAGGGACACCTGGGAGAGTCTGGAGGGCTCTGGCTGGAGGGGAGGGCATCACAGGGGTTCTGGAAAGCTCCTGCTGCTCTCTGAGTTCAGGAGCTTCAGGCCATGGAAGACAAAGCAAATTGGCAACAGGTCAAGTTTGTCAGTGAAAGTGGCTCAGTTTGATTGCATTGCAGCAACTGGATAGGGCAGAACTGACTTTCTTCTTCTATTTCAATCCCTGGAGACCAAGAAAAAAAGTACATCCTACACCATTTCCTCCCTACCATTGTTAGGATCTGGGATTGGGATCATCTAGAAAATTCCAGGTTGTGATGCTGGCACATGAGATAATGCTGGTGGTAGAGTGGGGCCCAAGGATGGGATGGGATGGGATGGGATGGGATGGGATGGGATGGGATGGGATGGGATGGGATGGGATGGGATGGGATGGGATGGGATGGGATGGGATGGGATGGGATGGGATGGGATGGGATGGGATGATCAGACCACAGGAACAGTCACAAAAAACAGTGCAGGAAGCCAATAGTACCCTCTGTCCGAGGAAGCCCCAGGGCTATGTTTTGCTGCAGGATGGAATGAGAACATGGAGCCATCCAGAGCACCCCAGGCGTGTGCCAAGCTCTCCCCCAGCTGCTCAGAGCTCCGAGGTCTCTAATGACAAATCCCTCTTATGTGTCAGCAGATTTCATGTTGTGCCAGCCAGCACACCCATGGTGGCTGCACTCCCACAGGGTTGGCATTCTCCCAGGTTGTGCAGTCACCCCATACATGTCCATCCCAGCCCCTCTCCATCAACAGCTCTCAGTATTCTGAAGCAAATACAGAGGAGGTCACAGAGATGCTCTGACACCCCCAACTGGGAAACCCCCAGCTCTCCCAGTCTGTCTCCAGATCAGAGGGGCTCCAGCCCTCAGAGCATCTCTGTGGCCTCCTCTGGACTTGCTTCAGAAGTTCAGTGTCCTTCCTATGACCTGCCTGCTGTTCTTCCATGCCTCCTGATGGGAATCTCTGTTGTGGAACATTGTGTGTTAGCTGGAATTTTGCTTAATTTGCTCCAAGGAGCAAAATAAGGTATTTTGAAGGGAAAGGTTGAGGTTCTGCCCATCTTGCTGTTCTTGCAGTCACTGCTCTGCTCTTGAACTGGCTCCAGGCACCTCCATTTCCACCTAAATATTGGGAGAAGTGGGTATATTTAGAAATATTGTTAACTACATAACATATCTTCTTAGTGATGAAAAGGGCAAACTTGGGTAACTAGGAAGCAGATTATAAACAGCCCAAAATAGATGTGAGCTTTGCCCCAACCTTTCCACACTGGGCAGCCAAATTCTCATATTGATGATGCAGTAATAAATTAATCTTAACTTTGTCTTGCTAATGAGTGGAAGTATAACCCAGCTCAAGGGTGGTGCTTGGGCTAGTGCCCTTCTCTGGATATATTCAACAAGGTCCATGTGTCATGGGAGCTGGAATTAAATGAATACTCATTAGTTGGTAAACAGTCAGCTCAAGGCTCTTTACTGTCACAGGCAAAGACAAAATGAGAAAAATTCTGGTTAGAAACATGCTGTGAAGTTGGTGCTGTGGTATTAAACTGCCAGAGGGTGAGGTTAGGTGGGATATTGGGAAGACATTCTTCCCTGCCAGGGTGGTGAGGCCCTGGCACTGGGTGCTCAGAGAAGCTGTGGCTGTCCCATGCCTGGAAGTGTCTAGGGCCAGGATGGGCAGGGCTTGGAGCAACCTGGGATAGTGGAAGGTGTCCCTGCCCATGGCAGGGGGTGCAACAGGATGAGCTTTAGCGTCCCTTTCCACCCAAACCAGTCTAGGATTCCATGAGTTACCTGGGGCACAACTGACTTGCTGTCACTTGAAATCCTTCTATCATGCCTGGGATTTCTTTCCAGAAGAGGAAAAGTTGAATGTGCCAGGGCACAGGGGCTCTGTGCAGCTGTCCCTGTGGGATGGGTTTCTCTGAGAGCTGAGCTGTGTGAGATGTCCGTGCAGAGAGCACAGTTATACCTTCCCTGAGAGCACCCCATCCATGGACTCTCTTCCATGATGGTCTTTAAAGGAATGATCTTTAAGATCTCTTCCAAGCATAACCATTCTATAATTCCATGATCTTTCCCACTGGCATTTGGTGAGCCCTAAACACTCTCAGGGAACCTCTGCCAGATGGGACTTACATGAGAAGAGCTATCCCATGGGAAGGATCTCCATGTGAGCCACATGTGCCATGGACTGGTGCTTTGGTGGACGAGTCCTCCTTAACAGTTGCCAAGTCCACAACAGGAGGTTTTACTTCACAAAGCATTCCACAAAATCCACCTGCAGCTGCTCTTGGCTTTCCTTGGATTCTCACCTGACCTCACCACAGCACCCTGATGGCTTCCAAAACACCAAGCACCTGATGGTAGAGATAGAAAGCACCTGATTTGCTTTCCCTTCTCCAGCATCACCATCTTCCCTGGTTGCTCACATAATCATGGAATATCCTGGGTTGGAAGGGACCCACAAGGACCACAGAGTCCAGCTCCTAGCCCTGCACAGGACAACCCCAAAATCACAGCCACCATGTGCCTCAGGGAGTTGTCCAAATGCTCTTTGAAGCTCACCTGTAAGGGGAGGACACCTGGATGTCACAATCCCATCAGAGTTCCCAGTCCTGCCTCCCGAGGGCTTGTTTTGATTTGATTTCAGGCAGCTTCAAGCACAAATGGCTGGGAAGTGCAGGGCAGTTGCATGAGGGAGTATTGTCCTGCTTATGGAGAGGAGTCATTCCAGGGCCATGAACCCAATTTTTTTATGAAGATACTCGTGTTGTGGGTGTCTATTTCCATGGAAGCTCAGGGACCAGCTTCCTGGAGGAGAAGACTCTGAACAGAGGATGCTGGATGCCAGGATGGTTTTGCACAGCCAGGGACAGATGTGCACAGTGCAGATGGTCCCTATATTTTTGTCTCGTGGAGGCCGAACCCCCTTGCCACAGGAGAAGCTGAGGTGGTTCAGTTATCTTCCAGCACCATTTCGCTTCCTCTTGGATATCCCACTCTCTAAGTGCACTCCTCTGCTAACAAGACCTCCTGTTTCAGGTCCATGCATCCTTATCCCTGCAGGCTCCTGGGAATGTCTCCATGTCCCCAAGCTCTCTTCATGGAGGCTGGACAGGCTCCTCATGGCCTGGTTTGGATGCAGAGGGAAAAGCAGCGAGCTCAGAGAGTTTATTTAATCCAAATTTTGCATAGCTGAAGGATGCCAGTGCCAGAGGACAGCAGGTCCTGTTGCTATGGAAAAAGATTTCTTTTTACAAGGCCTTGGGAAGGTCTGCCTTCCTTTCTAATTCTCTCAGGCTTGGAACTTGCTGCTGGGTGATTTTTAATCCAGTCACTTGTTTTCCCTCCATGGAAAGTGGAGATCCTCAGCAGTGAGCCCTCCTTCAACACCACAGGCAAACAAGCCAGGATTTAAATTTCTTATTAATGCTCAAAGCTTGTAATCTTTTCATGAAAATATCTGGAGGAAAAACAAGCTCCTTATTTAACTCGCTAGTTCAAACTCGAAGGAATTTGCAAACAAGGGTATAGCAGGGATTATATCATTCCTCGAGCATCTTCCCAGTTTGTCCCTAACGTGTACTGAAACTCTGCTCTTCTGTTTATCAGCAAGTTTTGTTGACTGCCAAGACCGTTCCTCCTCCCTTCCAAGACTCTTCACTAATTCCCAGCTCTTGCCTTTCTTTTAGCTGGGTCCTGACTTGGTCTCTTTACCCTCATCAGAGAATCTTTATGATTAGAAAAGACCACTAAGATCTTCAAGTCCAAGGAATCCCAGAATCCCAGACTGGTTTGGGTGGGAAGGGACATTGAAGGCCAAAATTATTGAGCCATTCCTATTTGGTCCTTAAAGGAGGCCACAGCTGCACAAGTCACTCTTCAACTCCCTGACAGGAGGGAGCAGCCAGGTGGGGGTCAGGCTCTGCTCCCAGGGAGCAAGGGATGGGACAGGACAAGAGGAAACAGCTTCAAGCTGCACCAGGGGAGGTTCAAGTTGGACATAATGAGGAATTCTCCATGGAAAGGGTAGTCATATATTGGACAGGGCTGCCTAGGGCAATGGTGGAGTCCATTTTCCTGGAGGTGTCCAAGGAACACCTGCACATGGCACTGTGTGCTCTGGGCTGGGTTACAAGGCAGGGAATCAGTCACAGATTGGACTAGATGATCTCAGAGGTCTTTTCCAACAAAACTGATTCTGTAATTCTGTGAAGTCCAGGAGACCCCTTTCATTGCTCAGAAATGAAAACTGTGGTCTGTGCTCTGGTGTTTCGTTACAAGTTTCTGGCAAAGCCCCAGCCCTGTAACAAGAGGGATGAACAGCAGAAGCAGGAGCTGTTACCTGCAGTGTATGATAAAACAACCTTCCAAGGTGAACGTAGAAGCAAGAACAATCCTACGACAGCTTCCAGAAGGATCTGCATTGTGGAGAATAGCTGAAAAATATGAAGCGAGAACACAGGCATCTTTGAGCTGCATTCCTAGAAAAATTGTGTGATAAAGATCTTCACAGCTGGATTGGTGTTTCTGTGATGCCCTTGGGGGCAGAAGCTTTGCTTTTCTTGTTTTTACTTTGGTTATGAGGGCAAGTTGCAGCAGAAAGCGTTCCCAGTGATGTGGAGCTCACACCAAAGACACGTACAAGTCTGGGAGATCCACAGTCCTTTTAAGGGCACAAGCAGGGGAAAAAAACCCATGGATTTCTAGTCAGTTAGGAGGAAAAGGAGTAAAAATCTGTGTTCTGTATTTACATAAAGCACAACTGGGATGCAGATAGACACATGGAAGTGTTTGGAGTGTTTAGTTTATATGGGCTGAGCTGTCCAGGAGGTTTAATATGTGTTTATGTTGAGCTGATAAATAGGCATGGAGGAGGAGAAGAGCTGGGTCCATTATGTGTCCCTCTCTTTCGCAGCACTATGACATCATTTGTGTGCTAAAACCATCTCAGTGACTCAGCTCCCAGCAGGACGCTGGGATTAACCGGTCATATTGCTCCATCCCACCCTTGGCTGTGTGGGAATCATGGCAGGATGGAGCAAGAGGATCTCAGTGTCAGTGCACATGTTTTAAAGTCAGGGTGTGGCTGGCAGGATGGTGGGGGACAGACACGCTGTGGAGGGTCAAGAGTACTACTCTGTCCTTTCCTCTGCCCAGAATGTGGAGCAAACAGGGATGAAAACAGAAAGAAATTGGAGCTGTGGAAACAAGAGCCTTTCCCAGCCATGGTGTGGCAGGAGGACCAGGGCAATGCCCATCCCCTGTGCTGGCACTGCTGGCGTCACACCTTCAGTTCTGGGAACAATTTTGGGTTGCTCAGGAAAAGATAGTCATTGAGGGGATGGAGCATGTCCAGAGAAGGGAACAGAACTGAGGAAGAGTCTGGAACTCCAGGAGCTGGGGAGCTGAAGGAGCTGGGGAGCTGGGGAGTGGGGAGACTCAGCCTGGAGAAAAGGAGGCTCAGGGGGGGCCCTTCTGGCTCTGCACAACTCCCTGACAGGAGGGTGCATCCAGGTGAGGGTCAGGCTCTGTTCCCAGGAAACAAGGAATAGGACAAGAGGAAATTGCCTCAAGTTGTGCCGGGGGGGTTCAGGTTGGATATTGGGGAAAATTTCCTGCATGGAAAGGATTGTAAAGCATTGACATAGGCTGTCCAGGGCAGAGGTGGAATCACCATCCCTTTAGGGATTGAAGAGCTATGTGTATGTGGCTCTTGTGGACATGGGTTAGTGGTAAACATGGCAGTGCTGGGGGAATGGTTGGACTTGATCTTAGCAGGCTTTTCTAACCATAGTGATTCCATTATTCTGTGATTTCCTGAAACACAACTGGAGAGGCACCAGCCCATGTCATAGAGGTGTCCTGTACAGCCCGTGACCATGTATTGAGCACCCCAGGGCTTACATACAGTATTTGGGTCAGGATTTATGCTGCATGCTGCTGAGAGCTCCAAAGAGTCCCTCCTCCTGACAGAAGCACCATGGCATATGTTGGACATGCCTGGCATGGGAATGAGCACCTGCACAGCCATGGCAGCCTCTGCCAAGGAGAGTAATTGCCATTTGCTTCCTTACAGGGAATTCCCCAGTTCCCAAGAACCAGAGTTGGTGACAGCTGGCATGCCTGGCTCTATGCCCACTAAGTGCTCTGTCCTGGGATGCAGCTCCCATGTGGTGCTGGAGCCTGAGGAGCTGATGCTCCTGTTTCCCACAAACTATTTAAGGGAGTGACAAGCAAACCAATGAGCAGCAAAACTGGTCTGATTTTCCAGGTAGGCACCTGGACCCTCGCTCATCTCACCTGCTTCAAGGACCTGGAATCATCTTCCAGCACCAGGTGCTCACTGCCAGGGGGTGTCTGTGATGGTCCTATGGGCTGCTGGATGGGATCCATTGGATACCTGCACTAGCAAGGGACCTGGAGATGTGTCCATGTGTTGCCAGTAGGCTGGGAGCAGTGTCCTGCTCCTTGAGCATCCAGCCCTTATGATACAGAGGATGGAGATAGGTTTAAGACTCACTAGGGCTGAATTGCAATTCTCCTGTTCCTAAAAATCTGATGAATGCTTTTTGTGGGCTTCCCACAAAGTGCACTGGGCAGAAATCCAGCTCAGAGGTGTTCATAGTGTTAATCACTGGCATTCCCTGCCCTTTTCAATCCCTGATGAAGAGGAGACTCCCAGGGAGAAGGTCTCATCTTGGAAATATCCAATTCAGCTACGCCAGTACCAGGAGAAGGGCTGGGAGTACAGAAAATAGAAGAGAAAAACCTGGTCTTCTAAAACCTGATTTTGTTAGAGGAGAAAAGGTTTACATTTACAAAGTGGTTTTACAGCTTTCCAGAAAATGGCTTTGTTTTCCCATGGAAGGGCCGGAGCTCTTCTGTTAAAGGAAACCAAGTTAAAACATTTATCAGCCTTATTTCACAAAAATAAATAAATAAATAAATAATCAGGGCCAGAAGCTGCCCAGTCTCTGGAGAACACCTCTGCATCTCTGAAATGGGACTTTTTAAAAATGTTGGCTGAGACACAGTGATATTTGGGGTCAGAGAGATCTGGGCAGAAGGGAAGGTGAAAAGCTGAATTCCTTGTTAGAATGATAGGATAATATGTGAGGCAGGACTGGGCAGGCAGTTGTTTACATCTCTCTGGACTTGAGCACACAGAGCATGGCCAGGGGTCATGTGCTAGAAGTGCTGGAAGCTGAGGTTCTTTCAACCTTGCTTCGTGCCAAAAGACTCCAAACATGCCAAGAGTAATTCTTTGCTGTCTGATCCTCTCAAGGAGCCCCAGGGATGTGAATAGGGTTTCCCACAAACCTTTCCATGACATTTGCTCTCAGCTGAGAAGCAGGAGGACAACCGCCCAGGGTGTCCCAGGGTCAGCAGAAGCCTTGCAGCCCTGCTTCCTCTGCATGTCTCTGGTAATCCAGGTTCAGCAGCTCCCAGGACTCAGCCAAGGCCACAGCATTCTTTCCGGGAATGCCCTTGGTTCTGAGTTGTCCCTAGGTTACTCAAAACTGGATGAGGAATAGAGGAAAAGAGCTTGGGCAGCTTGTTGTGGTTTGCCTTGACTCTAGCAACCCTTTCCAGGAGCAGGTACCCAAATACTAGGAACATCAAACAACCTGCAACCCCCCTGCCTTTGCCCCCAGCCACCTCAGTGGCTTCTCTGTGCAGTGGGACAGTCTTGGAGGACATCCCTGTCCCCAGGGAGCTTTCACAGGGCTCATGCTCAGCCTCCTTAGCCCCAAGGTCACACTGAGGGGTGGAGGGATGCTGGTGCCTCTGGCTGGGATTTGGGATAGATGGGTGGGACAGGCTTCCCCTGTCATGCTCCTGAGGTTCTCATATCATCACAGGATGATGTCTCACACTCAGCTTCCAGAGGCCCCTAGAGCTGCAGGTGACGTCAGAGACTGAGCCAGTGGCATTGTTGAGTTGAGTTCACTGCTCCTGCAGCCACTTTCACAGGAGCTGCAAGTACAGGTTTGGCCTGACATCTTTTGCTGACATGCCCCTTTCCTCGTGGGGACCAGCATGACTCATGCTGCTAGCAGTCACCTGCACAGAGGAGCCTCCTGGACTCTTGAATCATGGAATGATCTGGGTAGGAAGGGACCTTAAAAATCATCCCATTCCAGCCCTGCCATGGGCAGGGACACCTTCCACAATCCCAGGTTGCTCCAAGCCCTGTCCAACCTATCTTTGTAAACTTCCAGGGATTGGACAGCCACAGTTTCTCTATGCACCCTGTGCCAGGACCTCACCACCCTCACAGGGAGGAATTTCTTCCCAATATCCCACCTAACCCTGCCCTCTGGCAGTGGGAAGCCATTGCCCCTTCTCCGTTTCTCCAGGTCCTAGTCCCAGGTCTCTCTCCAGCTCTCCTGGGGCGCCTTTAGCCACTGGAAGGGACCTAAGGTCTTCTTGGAGCCTTCTCTTCTCCAGGCTGGACACCCCCAGCTCTCCCAGTCTGTCTCCAGAGCAGAGGGACTCCAGCCCTCAGAGCATCTCTGTGGCCTCTCTGGACTCACACCAGAAGCTCCATGCCCATCTGATCTTCTGGCTTCCCCCTTTCAGCCAAGCTCTCCTTGAACTCCAATGGGATTCTCCTCCCTGGAGCCAGTACAGAGCGTCTCATGCTCCCAAGATTCCATCCTCACATCTTGTTCTTTGACTGAGCCAAGCACATCCTGCCATGATGGGACCATGAGGGACTCTTTCCAGGACATATCTCTGAAAATAACTGGAGAAAGCTGTCCCAAAGACTAAATTTCGGCAAATGTATTTCCATATTTCCCTTCTGCCAAGGACTGATGTAACAGTAGCTGCTGGGCCACCAAGTGCCCCTTCTGTCATCTTGGGTACAGGATTTGTGGATCTCTCCTCTCCTCTCCTCTCCTCTCCTCTCCTCTCCTCTCCTCTCCTCTCCTCTCCTCTCCTCTCCTCTCCTCTCCTCTCCTCTCCTCTCCTCTCCTCTCCTCTCCTCTCCTCTCCTCTCCTCTCCTCTCCTCTCCTCTCCTCTCCTCTCCTCTCCTCTCCTCTCCTCTCCTCTCCTCTCCTCTCCTCTCCTCTTCCCCTTCCCCTTCCCCTTCCCCTTCCCCTTCCCCTTCCCCTTCCCCTTCCCCTTCCCCTTCCCCTTCCCCTTCCCCTTCCCCTTCCCCTTCCCCTTCCCCTTCCCCTTACGAAATCTGCTCTGGGCACTGCAGGGTGACTGTGCCCACATTACGCCTGCTGAACAAACAGCCAGATCAATAACTAACATTAAACCAGTAATTTTCTATCCCAAAATGAGCTGTGGGGCTTCAAGGACAGCAAGTGAGACCCTCACTCCAACTCCAGATTCAATCTCCCCATCCCCAGCAATTTCCCCAGCCCCATCCCTTGCTCAGCACTGGAGTGAGTGCTTGGATTCCAGGCAAGAAGTTCCCAGTCTCCTTTGCCTTTTAAGGCAACATCTGAGTGGGTTTGAGGGTTACAAATGGTAACAAGCCATGGCAATGCTCATTTTAGTCTGTTTAGAGGAAACGGGAAGGCATCTCAGTTCATCAAAACACTGGTGATTAATCAACCGACTACGAGGCTGTTTTCATTAGGCTTATTTTTAAAGGTCTGACATGCTCTGTAAAAGTATTCCCCTAATTAATGTGCTTGTGGCAGAGGGAATGGCACAGAGGGGGTGCAGCAACACTGGTTTTCAGGTACCCAAGGTAAATATGCCAGTGGGCAGAGAAGAGTGAGCAGGCAGGACTTGGCATGGCCATGAAGAGAGGACAGCTGGTGCTGGGCTGCAGGAGAAGCTGTGCCAGTGGCCATGGGGGAAACAAGGGGTTCCAGAGCAGGGGAAAGGTGCTTTTCTCTCTCCTCCACCCCTGCCACACAGCTCTGCCACCAAGCTCCACTTCCACCTGCACTTCCAGCCTGGATATAAGATCTTTAGTATTATGACCAGTGGTGGGATGATGGCATCTGAGGTTGGCACCTGCAGCATGTGCTGGGCCAGTGGGACACACCAAGAGTCCTGGGATGGTGGAAAGGCAGGAGGAGACAAGGACATGTTTTCTTCTGGGCACACATGTGGCCTCAGGCAGGGCCCAGAGCAGACCTGCTTTGGAGATGTCCCCAGGCTCCAGCAAGGGATTGAGATGGGCCACAGTGACACTTGGTTTTAGAAACACAGATCTGGTTTCTTGCCTGAACTTTTTTTCCTCCTGATTCCTCCCCCTCTGGGGCCACTGGAGCTGGGTGCTTGCCAAGGGCTCTCCCAAGGCAGCTCCACAGGAGATGAAGCAGCTTGAACCCCTCTCACTCCCTGTGACCATCCAGCACTTCTTCCAGTAACCTGCAGCTCTTAGATGAGATCCTTCTGATGCATCCCAAATTTGCTGGATGCAAATGATCCCACAAGTGCTACCCACCGTGGCAGAAACACCCATGATGGTAACTGCATATCTATTGCATTCCCTTGTTCCTATGCATGGGGCCACAGCTGGCTCCTTTTTCCCCAGCTTCTTTTCCCCAACTTCTCCCAGTTCTCTCCTGATTCCTTTTCCTCTACCTCTTTTCCCACATCCCATTCTCTGGCTCCAGGTCCCTCCTCCCCCAAACCTGCCCCACACCACAGCACGTGGACACACATCCATGGATGGAAGCTTTAACCAGATAACAGGACATTCCCAGCATGTGCTGCAGCAGCTTTCCCAAGCAGGGATTTGCCATGGATTTAATTTTCCTCTGGTTTCATTTGCTTGGAGCAAATCATCACCTTCTCCAAGCATGGGAGAGGTTGCTGGTCATTCTCACCACGGTTTTTCTCCCTTTCTCCAGATCTACTCATCCCTGGTCAAAGCCTTTGCTCTTCTTGGTCTTGGATGTGCCCAGGGTGCTCAGGGGAGACTCAGAGCTCCCCAGTGTTAGGCTGGGTGAGCTTGGGCTGGGAAGGAGAAAGATTTTTGGAGCAGTTGGCATGGAGATGAGGCTGCTGGCTCTGACTCGAGGGGTGCTCGAGTGGTCACCAGAGGGTCGCAGAGCCCTGAGGAGGACAAATGCCCCTTCTTACAGGAATCTGCAGTCTGGGCCCTCCCAAACACCTTGGAGAGGCCCTGTTAGGTACTGGCCAGGGAACACCAGTGTCCTCATCCCACAGTCCTCCTGCCAGGGCACTTCCTGCACTGAGGTGCTTCAGGATGTCACTGAGCATCTGTACACCATCCTGGTGCTGGGAACAGCCCACAGCTTGGTGAGAAGGACCCCCAGCTCAGTGCCAGAGGAGGTGGCATCACCTGCTCACTGCAACACCCAGGACACCTCTGGGAGCCCCATCCCTGGTCCCTGGGGTGGCAGCCTTTGGGGCTGTGTGGATGCCAGGCCAGGCTTTGTAGGGGTCTGGCATGAGCCTTCCTGTCCCTGTTCAGCCTTCCACCAGGGAGCCAAGAAATCTCTTAACTAAATAAACAGCTCTCTCATCCCCAGTGGTATCTGTTTATTCACCAGGTACAAACAGTCCTGAAGGCTGTCCATGCACAGCCAGTTCTTTCCACAAAAATCTGTCCCAGAGGGCTGGCAGTACTGCACATGGGGAAGGCTCAGCCTCATGCTGCCCTAGCATGGACACAACAGAGCCCTGGGATGAAGAGATGGAGACCAACTTGATGGCAAACTGGGGTGTCAGGATTCAGATTTGGGGGTTCCAGGCACTGGGTGAAGCCACAGAGCTGTCCTGATTGTGAGATGGTCCAGGGAGGTTGTAAAGGCATCACAGCTGCATCTCCCAGAGGCATCTTTCTTCCTCCTTTCCTTGGAGTCCTAAAATCCCCCAGCAAAAATGAGCCAGCCCAGTGGAGAGGACCTGTGTGTTCCCTAGCTGTAGAGGAGGGAATTGCCAAATTTAAATAAATTTAATTTAGATTGCCAAGCCTTGATGTGAAATTTATGGTAGGACACTCCACTGTGCAGCAAACTTGGTCCCAGTGTGAAGTTATCTGCCTTCAGTCACCTGAAGCATTGGCTCCTCTCCCTTGGGAATGGATGTGTTTCATGTCATGGAGTCCCAGACTAGTTTAGGTTGGAAGGAACCTTAAAGCTCATCCCATTCCACCCCCTGCCATGTGCAGGTACACCTACCGCTATCCCAGGTTGCTCCAAGCCCCATCCAACCTGGCCTTGGACACTGCCACGGATGAGGCAGCAACAGCTCCTCTGGGCAACCTGTGCTAGGACCTTGCTGTCCTCAGAGGGAGGAATTTTTTCCCAATATCTCACCTAACTCTGCCCTCTGGCAGTTTAGAGAGAAGGATGGAAACCACATCAAAGGTTGTACCAATGCTGATGAAGAGCCCCTTCCAGCCCCTCAGCCTTGGATGAAGGCTGCAACGAGGCATTGGCTGTGTCCCCAAGCTGCTGCAGCTGGCTGTGGCCAGCATCAATGCCCAGGACAGGCTGTACCAAGGGCAAGGGTCAGGTGCTTTTAAAAATGACCAAAACTTGCCCAGTTAAGCTGGGAGAACTTCATGTGTTAGAAAGCAATAAATGCCATGCTCCAATTTCCTTGGCTTTCTGCTCAAAAGTGCAAACTGCTGTTGAAAGGAGAATGGTTTTGTAGAGCCCAGGGGTGGAGTGACTGCTGGGTCAGCCGTGTCACTGTCCCCCTGCTTGGACACACATCCAGGACAGTGTGGAGAGTGTTGGGCTACAGACTGTGAGAAGCCACCTAGCATCCAGCTGGAAACTATTTAGGAAAGGTGGGAAAGCACCTGGGGTTCACAGGGAGACAGGCCCTACCTCCATCCCTAGTGAGAAAAATGATTTAAAAAATTATAACTTATAGGGGTATGAGAGAAGATGCCCTCTACTGCTTGATAGCTTATGGCCTGTTAGAGAGGGTATCCTGCAGACCTCCAGAGCCCTTTGGGAGGGGGCTGCAGGCAGAAGGAGAGCAGAGCTGCCTTGGAGAGCTGCAGCAGGACCTTATCATACCTGGGTTCTGCAGGCTCTGCCTACATTTAAGGCACTCAGATGCTGAACCCTTCCCTGGAACTGGGACTTCAGCTGGGCCGAACATTCCTTTCCCAAAGGCCAGCCACAGGCTGCAGGATGTTCCCATGTGACAGAGGTCAGTGACAGTGAGACTAGGTTGGCAAGTCTGTAGGTCAGAGGCACCTGTTTCTGTAATTCCAAGGTGTTTTTCTCTCACTAGGAAAGCAGGTTGAGCAAGAATAAGGGAGACAAAAATCAAGAAGAAAAAGGAAAGGAATCTCCTTCCAAAGATGCATCCCAGAAACGAGATACTAAAGTGGGGAAAGACTCTAAAAAGGAAGAAAATTTTCAGAAAACAGACCCGAAAGGTAAAGCTGAGACTGAAACCAAGAGCAAAGAGAATAAAGCTATGAATGATAAATTCAAGGCCATGGAGAAAAAGCTGATGGGGAAGGACAGGAAGGAGGAAGAGAGAGGTTCAGTGTTGAAGAAGGACACAGAGAAGGACAAAAAGAAGGAAGAGAAGAGCTCAGAGTTGAAGAAGGATGCAGGGAAGGATAAAAAGGAAGAAGAGAATGGCTCATATTTAAAAAAGAAAGATGCAGGGAAGGATAAAAAGGAAAAAGAGAAGGTCTCAGCAGCAAATGAGGAGACAGAGAAGGAAAAAAAGCAAGAAGAAAAGGATTCGGCATCAAAGGACACAGGGAAGGACAGAAAGGAGGAGAAGAGTTCAGAATCAAAGAAACAGGCAGAAAAAGACATAAGAGGGGAAGGTAAGAAAGAAAATTATAAAAAAGAAGAGGAAAAGGCTTCAGCTGTGAAAAAATCCAAGGCAGATGAGAAGGATAAATCCCAGGCAGAAGCAGAAAAGGCAGAAAAGGTGGAAGAGAAACAGGAGGCCAAGGCAGGAGCTGGGAGCAGCCCTTCAAAGCCTTCCTCCAGCAGCTCCACAGATCAAGCCAAGGACGATGAAGCCTCTAGCATCTTTGATGAGCTCATCGAGAAGGTGAAGAACAACGATGCTGAGGTGACCGAGGTCAACGTGAACAACTCTGACTGCATCAACAATGAGACCCTGGTGCGCTTCACCGAGGCCCTGGAGTTCAACACTGTGGTCAAGATGTTCGCCCTGGCTAACACCCGTGCTGATGACCATGTGGCCTTTGCCATTGCCATAATGCTCAAGTCCAACAAGGTGCTGACAAGCATCAACTTGGACTCCAACCACATCACAGGCAAGGGTATCCTGGCCATTTTCCGGGCACTGTTGCAGAACAACACACTGACGGAGCTACGTTTCCACAACCAACGGCACATCTGTGGGGGAAAGACAGAGATGGAAATAGCCAAGCTCCTGAAGGAGAACACCACACTCCTGAAGCTGGGCTATCACTTTGAGCTGGCTGGGCCACGCATGACTGTCACCAACCTGCTGAGCCGAAACATGGACAGGCAGAGGCAGAAACGCCTCCAGGAGCAGAAGCTGGCACAGGAACGGGGGGAGAAGAAAGACCTCCTGGAGGTGCCCAAGCCTGGAGCACTGCTGAAGGGGTTCTCCAAGGCATCCCCACAGCCATCCCCCAAAGCTTCCCCCAAAAGCTCTCCCAAGAAAGGGGGGGCACCCACTGTGCCACCCCCACCTCCTCCTCCACTCGCCCCACCACTGATGATCAACGAGAGCCTGAAGAACTCACTCTCGCCAGCCACACAGAGAAAGTTGGGAGACCGGGCACTGCCAGTCCAGGAGAAGAACTCTCGGGACCAGCTCCTGGCAGCCATTCGCTCCAGCAACCTCAAACAGCTCAAGAAGGCAAGTGCAGGGCCAGGGAGGGCCCATACACAGGATAGGGCTGGGGACTGGGGCTGAGGTCATAGTCATTGTCACACTGGCTGTGTCCTTCTCTGGAGTGGGATGTCCATGCTCCCAGCCCTTGCACAGGGGAAGATCCATCCCTTTGCCAAACACATGGGGAAGGAAGATCCATCCTTTAATACCATCCCTGCAGATGGGATTCCTTCTTTAATACCTCCTTAGAGATGGGGTCAGCAGGTGACAGAGAATCCAAAAGGAGATCCATCGCTTGGCAGAACTCCTGTGTTGGGCAGATCCACCAGGATCTGGGGGTTGGGACACAAGGAAGAAGCCATCCATAACTTATAACTCACTGGGCCCTTGGTATCTTCTGGCTGCCCCTAGGGTGGAAGGTGGCCCCGGATGGCTAGAGAGGCTTCATCTGAATTTAAACAACTGAAGCATTCCTTGATGTCAGCCCTAGTTCTTGGGCTGCTGGATTTGACTAAGCCTTTTGACTCTTTATATATGAGCAACTGAATGTTGCTCTGGGGGTACTGACACAGCACCTTGGGGACCAGTGGAGAGCAGTGGCCTGCTTCTCAAAACATCTAGACAATGTTAGCCAAGTGTGGACTGGGTGCTTGAAAGCTGTGGCAGCAACTGTCCTCCTAATACAGGAGGACCATATATTCACCCTAGGGCACCACATTGTTGTGTATGTACCCCACACAGTAATAACTGTGCTGGAACAAAAGGACCTAATGTTGGTCCCAGCATGAAGCCTTGAAATGTCTCGCACACTCCAGATGGTTTGTGTCCCTGCTGGGCTGTCCATGGGCTGGAATGGGGGGACAGCCAGCCTGACCAAGAGAAAGAGGTCATTGAATGGTTTGGGTTGGAAGAGACCTTAGAGATTATCTCTTATCCGTCATGGGCAGGGACACCTTCCACTATCCCAGGTTGCTCCAAGCCCCATTCAACCTGGCCTTGAACACTTGCAGGGATGGGGCAGCTCCAGCTTCTCTGGGCAACCTGTGCCAGGACCTCACCACCTTCACAGGGAGGAATTTCTCTCCAGTATCCCATCTAACCCTGCCCTGGATGTGGATTTCCCTGCAACATGTCAGGGACATTCCTGCACCCCTCCCATTGCTCTCCCAGTAATGGGGTGTCCCTCTCTGCAGGTGGAGTTGCCGAAGCTGCTGCAGTAGGGAGCGGGAGGATTTTTCCCCTCCAGCCCATGGCAGAGCCCCAGACACTCACCTTTCCTGTGACTGTTTCCATGACAAGCCTTTTGGAACCTGCAGTGACCGACATAAAGGAGCAGGGATCTCTCTGGGACACAGAGGATGGGCCGGGCCCAGCAGGACATGATGGAGGATGTTGTATTTATTTTCTGATGGTTGTGAAGCCTTCGAGCTCGCTCTTCTACCAGCACTGTGCCTCGCTGGAGATGCCAAGCATAGAGCAGGGGTCTGCAGAGCTGATCCTTATGGAAATTCCCCGTCAGAACATAATGAAGAGGTTTGGCACCCTCTATCCAGGGTCCAGCCTGGGGTGAACACAAGTACCCTCAGCCTTGGCGGGGAGTAGGGGACACCCAGACCATCATCAGATCACTACAAGGTGTCTGGATGGCCAGCAGAGTTTTGGGATTCAGGCACAGCAGTGGCTGCAGAGTCGGGGGTTCAGGCTTGATATCAGGAGGAATCGGAGTGTTGGAGAAGGGAGCAGCCAGGGAGAGAGGGGGCACGGAAGTGGTGGGACATGGGGATCCAGGCCAGGGCCAGGAGCTTGGGGCAACTTGTACGCGCCCACAGCACTGCGGGGGGGACCCCCAGAACTCTCAGAGCATGGAAACCAAATCTGCCTCAGAGAGAGTAGGGAAAGCACTGACTCAAGGAGGGCAGTGGGTTTTGGGGTCCTGTGATGCCCACTCTCCCTCCCCCTATCCTTCCTGTCATGACACCTTGATCACAATTTGTATGACTGCGGCCACTGCATCAGCAATAAAACTCACCCACTGCTTCCTCTGCGTCCGGACAGCTCCAGGTCCCCAGACCCCACATTAGGGCGCAGGGGGTGTCTGGGAATTGAGTCAGCAACCTCAGCCAGGGGAAGCTCTTTCCTCTCCCACACACACAGACCACCCTGAACTGGGCACCCTGGGACCACCTGGACACCCCAACCAGGTGGGTCACCCACCCACCCAGAACCTCCCTAAATGGGGCACCCTGCTGCTGCTGGACATGGACAACCAGGCGCAGACATGCAGACACCCCAAAACTCTGGAGTAACCCAGAGCTGGGCACCCCAGGACTGCCCCACAGTCACCTCAAACTCTTTGAGTCCACCCAGAACTGGGCATCCTGGGGCTGCCCCAAGGTCATCCCGAAACCCAAGGTAATCCAGAACAGGGTGACTCAGGGTCATCCTTAAACCCCGGGGTGAACCCAAAATTGGACACCTCAACCCCCGGGGTCACCCCAGGGTCACTCTAAATCCCCAGGGTCACCCCAAAGCCCCGGGGTCATCCAGAACCGCTCTCTGCCCTGTCACTACGGGGCCGGGGCCGTGTTGGGGGTGCAGCAGCACCTGGGTGCCTCCTAGGAGGCTCACCCTGTCCTGAAACACCCACGTGCGTGGCTGAGAGGCGGCTCCCGGTACCAGTGAAACGCCTCTTTGGCAGCCGCACAGTGCCGTGGCCTCAGCGGGAGGAGCAGCATCGGTACCGGGGGGTCCCCCCGCCCCTTGCCCCCGCACTCCTGCCCCTTGGGGTGGCCCCTGCTAACGCAGGACCCTAACCGGGCACCTCGGGGCCATTGGGACCTTCCACACCGGGCATCCGGCCGGCCCCGGGGTGAGAGCACCAGGGGCGTCACCCGAACACCGGAGGTATCACCTAAAATCAGGGGGTCCTGGGTGAGGCGGAGAAGTGCAGCTCCCGGGGGGAGCCCGGCAGGAGGCGCCGTTAACGCCCCGGGGGCGCTGCTGTGCGCGGCGGGGCCGGCAGGGGCCGCCGTTAACGAAGCGGGGGCGGGTGCAGCCCCGGCCCGTCCGGTCTGCCGCGGCCCCGGTAGCGGCAGCGCCCGACGGGGGCTATCGGGGGTGTCCGGCTCCCCCCGCTTGGTACCGGGGAACCGGCGCAGGGCACACGGCGGCGGCGATGGATGGCGGGGCGGCGGCATGAGGCGGCGGCGGCGGGGAGCATGGCGGCGGCGGGCGGCGGCGGCGGGGCGCGGCGGGGGCTGCTGAAGCGGAAGCCGAACTTCACGCTGCAGGAGCTGGAGGTACTGATGAGCGAAGTGCTCCGGTACGAGCCGCTGCTGTTCGGCGCCGCGGCTGGTACCGTGAATGCATACGAGAAGCAGAAGATCTGGTGGCGGATCACGCACAAGGTGAACGCAGCCGGCCGCCACCAGCGCGACATCGGCGAGGTGAAGAACCGCTGGCGGGGGCTACGCCGCCGCGCCGGGGACAAGATCAGCCGGCACCGGCTGGAGCGGCAGGCCCCGGCGGGCAGGGCCTCCGCCAGGAACGGGAACACCATCAGCATCGGCAATAACGGGAGCAACGGGAACGGCGCGGCCGAGCCCGGCCCGGGACCCGCCCCCGTCCCTGCCCCCGTCTGGGGTCTTCGCGGCGCCGCCGGAACCGAGCCTCCGATGCGCAGCGCCGAGGGGTCGGCACAGCACGGTGAGTGTGCGGGGAGCGGCGGGGGGGACGGAACAGGAACACGGGGATGCTGGGGCCGAGACGGCAGAGTGGAGAGACGGGCATGAAGGACCAGGACTAGGACAGGGGAGAATGGGGCAGGGTCACGGGGATGCTGGGACCAGGATGCGGGGGGACCGGCACACAGACACAGGCACGGGGACACGTGGGACAGGGACATGAAGAACCAGGACACAGACATGGGAGATCGGGGCAGGGACTTACTGGGGGCAGGGATGGGACATGGGGGGACCAAAAAGGGGCCACGGATGAGGTGGAATGGGACATGAAAAAATGGGTGTAGGAAGTGGGGACAAGCGACAGGTACATAAGGACACTGGGACCAGGACAGATGCATGGAGGAAGAGGGTCAAGAGAGACAAGGACCAGGACCAGGACGTGCGGGACCAAGACATGGACTTGGAAAACCAGGACACAGACACAGGGCCACTGCGATTCAGAGAAGATAGGAGGAACAGGGACACAGGGGACCAGGAAGTGAGGGAATCAGGACACAGGACACCATGACAGTGACATGGAGATACTGTGACCGGGATGTGGAGGTCCAGGGCACAGACATGGGGGACTGGGATGCAAGAGAACTGAGACTGAAACAGGTCGCTGGGACCCGGGCAGGTGCATGCAGGGACACAGGAGACCAGGACCACGGTGTGGGGGATCAGGGAAGGAACACAGCCAGACCAGGACACAGGGGCAGGTGCATGGAGAGATGGGGATGGGGACTCAGGAGACCTGGATCAGCACCTGGAAAACCAGGACACAGAGCATTAAGACAGGGACATGGGGAACTGGGACAGGGACACAGAGGCACTGGGACCAGTACAGGGACATGGAGTAACCAGGACACAGAGCACTAGGACAGAAACATAGTTCTGGGACAGGGACACAGGAGACCAGGACCAAGAGCAGGGGACAAGGAGCAAGAAACTGGGAAGAGGACAGGTGTGTAGAGGGACCAGGACAGGGACACTGGGACTATGCCATGGGGGACTGGGACATGGATACAGGGGACAATGGCAGGGACATGAGGGATATTGGGGCAACCTGAGGAATCAATAGGCCTGGTAGGGATACTGGAGAAACTGGGACGCATATCCAGGGAAACAGGGCAGGGATGTGAGGGGACTGGAACCAAGATGTGGGAAAAACTGGGACCAGGACAATGGGACCAGTGTAAGTGCATGGAGGGACTGGGGCAGGCACACAGAGGGAACATAGAGTCAGGGCAAAGGAATACAAACATGGAGTATTGAGACAGGGACACAGGTGACAGGGAAGTAGGATGACCAGGACAGGGACATAGGAGACTGGGGCACCTGGACCAGGACAGAAGGGTACCAGGATCAGGACAAGGATATGGGAGGCTGGGATTAGGACAGGGACAGAAGCGAGGGGGTACTGGGACCTGGACAGGGATAAGAGGGGGCTGGGAACAGGGCAAAGATGTCATGGGATTGGGACAGTGACATGGGGCAAGGAGACAAGGAACGTGCCAGTACTGGGACCAGAACAGGGCCATGGGTTAGTGGGGTGAGGACTGGTACATGGTGATACCAGGACCAAGCAGGGACATATAGAGGCACCACATTCAGTACAGGGATATGTGTGGACTAGGACAGGGATGTAGGGGTGCCAGGACTATGCAGGTACATGGGGACACCACATTCAGGGCAGGGGAATGGGAGTACTAGAAACAGGAGAGGGCAGGGGGCACAGGATGGGGTTGAACCATCAGGAAGGACATGGGACTCTGGAGATAGGTATAGATGGAACTAGGACTGGGTGCAGGAGAGGGGATGTGGGAGCCCAGGGATGGAGACAAGAGGGTCTGTCACTTGGTCCATGGGGCACTAGGGACACGGGAGATCCTGCAGCTGCCCTGCGCTCCCCGTCCCTCCTACAGGTGTGAAGGAGGAGCCGGAGAAGGAGGAGCCTGTGGAGGTGAAGACTGAGCCCTTCCACGGTCCCGCTGCTGGCGGCATTCCCGGCCGCGGCTCAGACTGCCGGCTGCCCCGCTCCGGCATCTGCCCGCCCAGCGAGCTGTGTGAGGGCTGGAGCCGGAGCCCCCCGCGCCCCGCACCCTCCGAACTCTCCCTCGGCGACCTAGGCGGGCAGCAGGAGACGCTGGGCTCCGACTTCCCGAGTCTGCTATTGGAGCAGGAGGCCGAGCAGCTCAATCACTGCGGCTCGAGAGAGGCGGGGCCCCCCGGGCCGGCGGGGTTGGACGAGACCCCCGAGTGCCCCCAGCTCAGCCTCGTGCAGTCCAATGAGCGGCTGGTGCAGGAAATGCGGGCGTTCCGCCGGGAATACGCCGAGAGCCGTCATGAAACCACGGCTGTGCTGCGCGGCATCGCTCAGGCACTGGGCGTGCTCAGCCGCAGCCTGGCCGAAATCCGTGACCTCTACCTCCGGGAGCGGGGGGTCCCCAAATCCTGAGCCCCCCACGCAGCTGGCTGTGTACACACACCCCTACCCCTCCCCTCAGAACCCACCTCCCTGCTTTTATTTTTTTAATTACTATTATTATTATTTCTTTTCCTCTCCATCCCACTTCAATAAAACTTGGAGCTGCACCATCACGGCTCCCCCCACACCGGGCACCTCAGAGGGTTCTTGGGGGTGATGGAATTGCAGGGGCCTGGGAGATGGAACAGGGGTTTGTGCTTTCAGGTGGCTCTTTGGCTCTTTTCTCCTGGACTGATGGACTCTGGTCCCAAATTTAGCTAACGATGCTGGGGGGGATGAATCCCATCAGGAGCAACCATTGGAGTTACACACCACCCACCCACCCACCCTTTCCCATTTATTCCTGTCCGGGGGAGGGGGCATGGATAGACGAATTATTCATGCACCCACAATCCCAATCCTGGCACTGAATTTGCTGTTTTCTCACCTGAAAGATTCCAGGGGTGGTTTCATGCCCCCATTTTGAGTGAGGGGGCCTGGGTGGGTAGCAGCACTCCAGGCTGGCTCATCCAAGCAGCTGATTTGGTGGGAATTACCAGTCCCAACACAATTTTGGGATGGAGAAGTCTCAGGAACAGAAGGGAGAGGGTGGAATTCATGTTCCCCCATTTTACAGTTCATAGGAAGGGGTTGGGGCCGTTGCCCTCCCCTTTTTTCCCCATTAGAGAGTCACAGAGACATCAGGCTGTGGGCACAAGACGTAGTTTAATGCCAACCCCAGGGGAAAGAAGAGCCAGGGATGAATGTGGGGTGGGTGTGCAAGGAGACAGAGGTGCACAGCCTTTGGGGGAACCCCCCCCTCTCTCTGTGGACCCCCCACAAGTGCTCAGAGCCGCTGGCACCCAGAGCCGGGGGAGTAGGCACCCACAAAGGGCTCAGTGTGCAGCACAAGGGCTGCCCTGTTCTGCTTGCACTGGATCACCCCAGGATGGCCGGGAAGAGCTGGATCCAACGCTGGCTGAGGCAGCCCCCCAGCGCCAGGGGGGCTACCGGGATCCCCGGCCTGGTCCCGCTGGCTGGTGGCAGGTTCAAGGGTCCCCATGGGGGCTTATGCTCCAGGGTAGCTGGGCTGTGCCGGGACATAGGGTGGTGGTGCTACAAGTGGAGCAGACGGAGCGTCACTGGGCCGCCAGGCCCCCCCAGGAAACAGGAAGGGTCCCCGTTCCCCCCTGGTGCTCACCTGTGGGGTAGTAGACAGGGGGGCCGGAGGGGTACGTGGGGTACTGGGCGGCGGGGCCGGGCGGGGGGTACGTGGCCATGGGGGTGAAGCCAGGCTGGGGAGGCGAAGGGCCGGCTTTGGAGTCCACAGGGACAGGAGCTGGCAAAGCTGCAGGGGGGTAGCTGGACAGGGGGATTTCCGGGCCTGCAGGAGAGATTGGGGAGGTCTGCAGCACCCCGCAACAGGGATGGGGATGGCACCTAAGGGTGGCACTGGTCCTCAGGGTGGTGGGCACTGGGGTGTTATCCACAGCCCAGTGCCCAATTTTCCCCCAGCATCCCTTCAGGTCCCACCACCTCACCGCCCCACAGCCCCTCCACCCTGTACCTCAGGACCTCTCCTGCTCCCTCATCCCTGTACCCTACTCCTCCATCCCTGCAGTCCACCCCCCCCCCCACCCTCCTGATTTTCCCCTGCATTCCAACAGCCCCCCTTCTCCTTGCCTCCTCCACTACCCCCGTCCCCCCCTCACCCCACACCTACAGGACTCTTCTGCTCCCTATCATCCTTTCAGCTTCCACCTTGCACCCCAACACCGCTGCACATCTCCAAACCCCCGCCCCCCCCCAGATCCCTTCACCCTGTACCTACAGGATCCTGCAAACCCCCATTCCCCTTTCCATCCCCAGGCCTCCTTACATTCCTTGAGATCCCCTCAAAAACCCACCATCCTCTACCTCAGGAACCCTCCTGCAGAACCCCATCTCTGCTGTCCAACCCCCACATTCCAATCTCCACCCCTGCATTCCTGCAGGCCCCCCATCCTCACCTCTTCCCAAACCCCTCCACTCTCTACCTACAGGACCCTCCTGCACCTCCCATCCCTACAGCCCACCTACACACACCCCAATTCCCACAGGCTTCCATCCAGGCTCTCCCAATCCCCCACCCTGTACCTACAGCACTGTCATGCACCAAGCCTTCTCTTGCATCCCCCATTCATGCATACCCCATCCATGCACCCTCCCATTCCCCCAGGTCATCTTAACCTTGCACCTCCTTACCTGCAGGATCCTCTTGATCCCCTCCTCCTGCTCACCCCCATCCCTACAGACCCCCACCAGACCCCCATTTCCCCTGAATTCCTCTAGGCCCCCTCAACCCTGCTCCACCCCCTTTTGCTACAGGACCCTCCTGCACCGCCTCCTCTTGCACCCCCATCCCTGCCCCCCATCCCCACACCTTGCAGGGGGGTGCGGGGGTGCTGCCGGCGCTGGTACAGGTAGCAGCAGGAGCACATGAAGCAGCAGACAATGGTGGTGACGATGGCGATGAAAAGCACCACGGCTGAGGCGATGCCCGCGATGGTCTTGGGGCTGTGGGATGCCCAGGTGTGGGGAGCAGGGCCTGGGGGGCACCAAGGCACACACCCCCAGCCAGTACCCACTGATACTGCCCACTGTCCCATGCCCAGCACCCAGGGACACCGTCCAATACCACTGCCCAGCACCCAGTGACACTGCCCAGTGCCCAGAACCAATTCCCAGTGACACTATCCAGCACTGCTATCAGCACCCAGTACCAGCAACCACTGCCCAGCACCCAGTAGCATTGCCCACACAGTAGCAGTGCCCAGAACCCAGTGCCAATGTCCTATACCAGTGTCCACTGCCCAGTGACCAGAAATCAGTAGCAGTAACCACTGCCCACCACCCAGTGCAATTTTTCAGCACCAGCACCCAGTGCCAACACCCAGTACAAGTTTTCAGCACCAGCACGCCGTGCCAACACCCAGTACCAGCGACCAATCCGCAGCATCCATCCCCCAATGTGCAGTACCTAATATCAGTGCACAGCATCCAGTGCATAGCAACCAGTGCCCATTACCAGTGTCCATCACCCAGAACCCAATACCAGCCAGTACCAATGCCAAGAGCCCAGTACCCAGTACTAGTACCCAACGCACAGTGCCCAGTAGCAGCTCCCAGCACCCACTGCAAAGCACCCACTGCAAAGCACCAGTGCCCAGTACCAGTGCCCAGAGCCCAACAGTACCAGTATCCAACACCCAGCACCACTGCGCAGTGCCCAGTACCCAGCACTCAATGCCCAGCACCCAGTGTTAGTGTCCAGCACCCACAGCCTGACAAGCCAGTAGCACTGCCCAGTACCACTTCCCAGAGCTTAGAACCAGTGAACAGCACCCACATTCAAGATCCAGTAACAGTGCCCAACACCCAGTGACCCCGCCAAGTACCAGTGCACAGCACCCAGCATCCAGCACCTGGTGCCACTGCTCAGTACCAATGTCCAACCCCCAGTACCACTGGCCAGCATTCAGTACCAGTGCCCAGCACCCAATACCAATATCCAGCACCCAATACCTAATACCCACTACAAGGGCCCAGATACCACTGCCCAGCACCCAAATACCAGTGTCCAGCACCACTGCACCACTGCCTAGTGCATAGCACACAATGACCAGCACCCAGTACTAGTGTCCAGCACCCAGTTCACCCAGGGGAGCCCCCAGCCCCATCAGCCCTAGCTGTGGCACCTGAAGGCAAGGCAGTGGCGCTGCTGGCGCTCGGTGAGCAGGCGCAGAGGGTCTCGGCAGCAGTACCGCTGGTGGCACGTGCCGCAGCAGAAGGTGAAGAACTCGCAGTCAAAGCCAGGGTGCCATGACCCGTTTCTGTCCACGTACCACAGGCAGTCTTCGCCCCCGGCCACTGTGGACAGCCGCCCATCACCAGGGCCTTGGAGCACCTGGCCATCACCACCCTCAGGGACATCAGCTGCACTCCATGCCCTTCATCCCCCAACATGAGCACAGCTGTACCCCACTGTGTCCTTTTACCTTGAACCCCGGTCCATCCTGCCTCATGGACCCCCAAAGTATGCCCCTATACACCCCCAAATACCCTGCTCCTTCCTATCCCCCTGTCCTTCATACCCAGCCCCACATCCCCCATCCCCTGCTCCATCCTGCCCCATGGACTCAGACTGTGCCCTATGTATCCTCAAACCCCTGCTCTGCTCCATCCTGCCCCATATCCCTTAAAACCCTGCTCCATCCTGCCCCTGTGTACCCCCATATCCTCCTCAATCCCACTCCCTTCCAAACCCTGCCCCTATGTACCCCCACATCCTGTTCCATCCAGCCCTACACCCTTGCAGACTCCCCTCCATCCCACTCAGCTCTCCGACCACTCCAGATTTCTCCAGATCCCCCAGCTTCCACTCCTTCCGCGTGTTCCAGTGGCACTTCCCGCGCTATTGCGCTATTTCTGTCCGGAGCCACCTGTCTTCCCAGAAATAGCCGCGGGCCGAGGCCCGGGCGCTGCCGGAGGCGCCCGGGCAGCGGGCGGGGACCCAAGGAAATGGGCTTCGTGGGAGTCTCACACACCCCAAAATGGGACCACGGGAGCTCGGACAAGTGCAGAAACTGAGGCACAGGGTTCACGCATGGGAAGCCCCCATATTCCCCAGGGCTGGGCTCCGTTAGCCATCAGCTCCGTGCCTGCTGTTCCCGGTGGTCAGCGGCTACCGGGAACACCCGAAAGCGGCAAATGGGAGAGAGGCTTGTGGGGGAAGACACAGTGCGCAGGGGGCCACTGTTGCAAGCAACCCCCGGTCAAAGGGACCGTGCGTAGCACGACTCAGTACGGCTGGTGGCACCAAGTACCACGCAGCGGGATCCCCGTGTGGCACTGGTGGCATCATGTCCAGTCGCAGGGTGGCACTGGATCCCATGGCCCTCCCCGGTCCCCGTATGTTTCTTACCCATCGAGGCGGCCACGGCCACCAGCAGGGTCCCAGCCAGGGGCCAGCCGCTCCCGGGGCCGCCGGGCCCCATCCCGGGGCCGGGCCCGGTGTCCCCGCTCAGCGCTGCCCGGGACAGCGGCCGTGGCTGCGCGGCGGCAGCGGGACCGGGTCCGCTCCTGTGGCCGGTCCTGGTGCCGCCCGGCGCCGGTGCCGCGGGGCCGCTCGCTCTGCCGGTGTCTCCCGGTGCCGGTGCAGGGCCGGCGCAGGCCCGCAGTGACGCCGCAGCCCGGCGGAGCTCGGTTGCTGCCCGTTGTCTCCCCCTTCTCCGTCCCACCAGCGCCGCCTCCCGCCGCAGCCACCGGCCCCCGCCCTACCCCCTCCCCCACCGGGAGGAGCAGCGCCGCCGGCCCCGGGCACTGCCAGGGTCGGGCAAGGATGCAGGGACCGGAGTGGCTTCTCTGGCACTGCCCCCCCACCACCACTGCACCTCCCTAGCAACTCTTATTTCCCCTCTTCCTGCACCCCATCCTTTCGCTCGTCCTTGCACCACTCCCTGCACCTCCCCCGCACACCATACCCGACATCTAATCCCTTCCCTACCCCCTGTCCCCCATCATTTCCCCTCCCAGCACCCCTTCTCCCACCTTATCCCACCCTGCACTCCTTATTTGTCTGCCCTGCACCCCATCCCTTCCCTGCACTCCATCACTTTGGTTCACAGCACTCTTTCCCCAACCCCATCCTTTCCCTGAACACCTTATTTCCCTCCCCCTGCACCCCCCTCCCCTGCACCCTCCCGCATTCCAACCTTGCACCCCTCACCTCCATTCCATTCTTCCCTTCTAGTCCTTGCCCCTTTCCCAGCTGAGTGCCAGGGGTGCACAGCTGGATCTGGGGCACCCTCTTGGCACTGAGATTACCCCATTACTGCCCAAGCACAGCCAGACCCCAAATCTGCAAAGTCCCATCCTGGCAATGCCAACTGGACCCAGGGATGGGGGACATCAGAGGGGACATGGAGGTGACACATCCCGAGAGTGACATATCCCAAACCCCACCTTTATTAGAGACCAAAACCTCAAATGCAGGATCGTGGTGACACCAAGGTCACCATAAGCACTGGGGTCACAGTGTCCCTATCAGTACTGCAGTGCCAGTGTGGGAACCCAGGGTGGGGGCCAGCCCCTGCCATCCTGCTGGGGCTCCCTCCTGTGCCCCCACACTAGGGTGGGGAGGCATGAGACATCCCCGCCACCCCTGGGCCAGCCAGGATGCGCCCCCGCACCAGGGCTGGGGGTGTGGGCACTCACACTTGTGTGACAATCTCGCCGTTCTCAGGCATATAGACCTGCATGGGCACGCCAGCTGCTGAGCGTCGCAGCACCTGCACCGGGGGACCCTGGGGGGACAAAGATGCTGTGGGTGTTGGCACCCCACCTTGTGTGGGGGGGCACATCCCAGTACCTGGGTTTGGGCTGGGGGAGTTGTGAGGGCATGGCCACAGGTCCCCACTTGCCTGGCATGTGTCCCAGTGTCCCAGCTGAGCCATGGGTGCATTTGTCCCAGCGAGACTCCCAGATGGAGAGAGGGAGCTGGCCACTGAAATGTCTGCAGGGATCCTTCCCCACTTAAGGGCACCCCTGTGCTGCCCCAGGGACCCACACAGATCCTGCCCTAAGGACACCCCTGAAGTCCTGGTCCTTCCCATGGGACTCTTGTGGGACCCAAGTCTTGCCCCAATAACTCCCTTAAGGTTCTGGTCTTTCCCCTGGGAACCCAGTACTGCCACAGGAACCCCCATAGGGTCCTGGTCTTGCCCTTGGTCTTGCCTACTTTCAAGAGAAAGTAGAAGCCTATATGGAACCCCAGTCCTGCTCCAAGGGCTCCTGGTTCAGCCCCCGGGACCCACATGGGACTCCAAACCTGCCCATGGGACCCTCAGCTGGTCTTCATCCTGCCCCAAAGGACCTTAAACACCTTACTTCTGTTCCCAAGAACAGAAGACCCTGGTCCTGGCCATTGAACCTCCTCAGTAACCCAGTCCTGACCCAGGGACCACTCTGGGACCCAAGTTCTTCCCCTGTGATTCCCTCTGGACCCTAATCTTCCCACAGGGACCCACTCAGGACCCTGGTTTTGCCCCAGGGACCATCAGAGACCCTCCAGACTCAACTTATAGGACCTTGGACCTGCTCAGAGGACCCTCAGAGGGTCCAGACCCTGCCCCAAAGGATCTTAAAGGACCTTAATCCTCTCCTCAGGACCCTCCTGGTCATGGCCCAGGGTCCCTTCTGGGATCCCAGTCCTGTCCCAACAACCCTCATACAACCCCATGGACCCCCTCAGGTCTTCACTCCTGCTCTAGTAATCCTCATGGGACCCCACCAGAACTACATGTCCCTATACTACCTCAGGGTAACAACTCATGTCACCTGCAGGACAGCACCCAGGGGGTCCCCATTCTCCCACATGACCACTCCCAGCCAGATGCCATGTCCTACCTGAACAAGTGATAGGACTCCATGAGCAACAGGCACATCCCTGGTGGTCCCACCATGGGGTCTCTGGAAAGCCCCTTGCCGGTCGACGGAGTGGGGCCGGGCACCCCTCAGCCGGGCGCGTTGGTGCCACAACTTGAGCTCCTCCGTGACAGTGGCCTTGGAGAGCCCCTGGGCCCCGGCGGGTGCGTAGTCTTTGAGTGAGGGTGTGCGCACAATGCGGCTACGGGAGGGCACCAGGCGCTGGTACCGCAGTGGGGCCAGATCCTGCTCATACAGGAAAGTCAGGGGGCCAGCAGGCGGCAGGAGCTGGAGGGCACCTCGTCGGTAGTAACCAGGCTCGGCAAGGGGCAGTGGAACTGCAAAGGACATGTCAGGGCTGCTGCTGCCAGGGGAGGTGGCGTAGGAGATGCTGGAGAGGTTGGAGATGCTGTCATCGGAGCCAGAGTGGCATGCAGGGCTAGGGGTCGGGATGCAGGAGGTGGGCACAGTGACTGTGTAGTAGGTGGGGTGCCGGCGGGGTGCAGTGCTGCGGCCCCGTGGCTCAGCTGGCTGCCAGTATGGGTCCACCCTGCAGGCAAAACACTGTGGTTGCAGGAGGACTCTTCCCCTCATCCCAAAACAAAGGCAAGCCCTGGGAAAGGTGCACCCATGGGTATGGGGCACAGACACACCGTGGGGAGACATCTAGCATTCTCCCACGGGATAGCTCCAGCTTCCCTGTGGGGCAGATAGATGATGGAGGGCTGACCTCCATCATCTCCATAGGGTTACTTCCATCCTTTCCATGGGATTATCTCCAACTTCTTCCCAGTAGATTTCTGTCCATCTGCCCAACAGGGTTTTCTCCCACAACCCCATAGGATTATCTTCATCCTGTCTCTGGGATTATCTCCATCCTCCCCATGACTGAGCTCCACCATCTCCATGGGGTTACTACCATCCCCCACAATGGGATTATGTCCATCCTCCCCATAAGGTTTCTCCACCCTCCCCATAGAGTTAGGTCCGCACTTCCCTTGATACTCTCTCCATTATCTTCTCCATGTGATTATCTCCATCCTCCTCCCCATTGGTTTAGCTCCATCATCTCCATGAGGTTCTCTTCATCCTCTCCCACAGGATTATTCCCATCCTCCTTCCCACAGGGTTAGCTCCATTTTACTGCCAGTGGGACTATCTCCATCTTTCCTATTGGATTATTTCTAACATCCTCCCCATGAACTGAGCTCCATCATCTTCACAGGGTTATTCCCATCCTCCTTCCCATAGACTGAGCTCCATCCTCCACATGGGATTATCTCCATCCCTCTCTCCATGGGGTTATCTTCATACTCCCTTACAGAAACCTTTGTCTATCCTCCCCATGCTCAGGACATACCCCAGAGACTGGGTCTGTCCCTGCTGTCCCGATGGCTCTGGGGTGCTGGGAGCACTGGAACCTGCTTGCCGGCACAGCACCAGGGTCTGGATGGGGACGAACTCGTAGGGGAGGTCCCCTGCCCTGGACACTGGGGAGCCTGCAGAGTCAGGGCTGCCAGGGGCCAAGGAGCTGGCAGGGGCAGCCATCAGGGACTCAAGACAGCATTGGGAGCTCTGGGTTTCCCCATCCTCAGGGTCAATGCTGGGATTTTTGGCCCTTTCATAGGGTCTGTCCAGGCTGGTCTCCTGCCAGGGATTGGTGGGGGACATCAGAAGCCCTGACTCCTCCTCCTCCTCCTTGGTGGGATCCTTGGGAGATGGGGACCTCCGTGGGGTGGCATGTCCTGGTGGTTGTGTGTCCTCTGCAAGAAAGATGGAGGGTTGGAATGGAGGGGACACAAAGAGAGGGTTGGGATGGAGGGAACAGACTGATGATTGGCAAGGTGGGGAGATGTGGGGGGTTGGGATGGAAGGGACACACAGGGGAATGGCATGGAGGGAACACAGGGCAGTGGAATGGGATGGAGAGGACACAGGGAGAATATGGATAGAGGGGACACAGGAAGGGTTGGAATGGAGGGAACATACCAGGGGTCCCCCCTGGTCCCCACAGCCCCCTCACCCTCCTCCAGCAGGCTGGTGTCACACACGGAGCTCTCATCAGAGGCACTGAGCTCTGTGGGGCAGGGCCCTGTGAGAACAGAGCCAGGGCCGCCTCCAGGTGCCAAAGTGCTCCCACGGCCCCGCCACCACCCAGTGCGTCCCCTCAGGCTTCTGTTCCCCTCTCCCACGCCACCTGTCCCAACACGCTCCAGGATGGCAGCGGTACCGGCCAGGCCGGCTCTACCAAGCCGTGTGCAGTTCTCAGCCTGCCCAGGATGTGCAGGTTGGGGGCACCAACAGGGAAGCAGACAACCTCACCATGGCCCTGGTCTTTGGAGGAGACAGGGATGGGGAGAAGTAGAGAATTGGGACCCCCTTGGATGGCTACCACTGGGATGGGGACACGGCAGCTGGGCCACATCCTGCCCTCCTTTGGGTGCAGGTGCTGAGGATGGGTGACTGGGGATAGTTATGGGCTGCAAGCAGCAAGGGTGAAGTATTGGGGTACATTCAGGAGGTGCAATCAATGGAGGTGAAGTACTGGGGTGGATTCAGTGGGGTACCACTGGGTATTTATTGGGGTGCATGCACCATGGATGAAGCTTTGGGGTATGTTCAAGGGGGTAAATATACAAGGGATGGTGTGTTGGGGAACATGCACTGGGGACAAAATTTTGGGGTGCACTCACAAGGGTACAACCACCAGAGATGAAGTATTGGGGTACCTTCAAAAGGGTGCATTGACAGTGAGAGCATATCAAGGTGCATGTACCAGGCCTTTCAGGGGGCATCTAAGGGGTATATTCAGCAGGGATAGAGAACTGGGGTGCATTCACCAGAGATGGTATGTTGGGGACATTTTGGGGGTGGGGCCACATTCATTGGGGGTGTAGAACTGGGCTGTATTCACAGGGGATGAAAACTTGGGGTGCATCCAGGGGATGTATTCACCAGGAATGCAAAATTGGGGGGCATCTAGGGAGGTGCATTCACCAGGGATGGGAACTGGGGTGCAAGCATTGTGGATGTCAGATTGAGATGCATCCAGAGGGGTGCATGCACTTGGGATGAAGAACTAGGCTACGTCCAGTGAGGTGTATTCACAGGGAATGTGGAATTCAGGTGTGTTCCCCATGGACACCCAACTAAGCAGCACCCCATTCTGCCTCCCTGCTCTCCAGCATCCCCCCACCATCTGAGGGGCTTGAGGATCTCACCCTTGGCACTGGTGTCACGCTGCCCTGCAAGGAGCCGCCGCTGGCTCAGGACCTGCTCCAGGTCCCGCAGCTTCTGCTCCTCCCGGAACGCCGCCATCTGCCGTCTCTTTCGCACCTGCCGGCCAATGTTCTCCTCACGGCAGAGCCGGCGGGAGGCCTCAGCAATCTGCAGCTGCAGCGCTCGCTCCTGTTCCAGAGGGTCCTGGGGGCGAGGGACACACTCAGAAAAAAACTTTGACACCCCCAAGCCCCACATCGTGCTTAACACCCCAACACCACCCACAGAATTTGGGATCCCAATCCCTCCCAGCATCTCCCAACACCCAGTGCCATTCTTGGAACCCAACACCACCCATCATGTTCAAGACACCACCCCTTACCCACGACATTTGGAACCCACCTCCTTCCATAATTCTGGCACCCCAATACACCTGGGACCCCCCCCACACCCATCATATTGGCACCCCAACTCCACACATTATGTGTACAACCCCATGATAACCTCATTAACTCAACACCCAAACAACACCCATCATGCTTGGAACCCCACCTTGTCCCATCTCCTGGGCACCCCAACACCAAACATTTCATTCAGAACCCAAAGACCTCCCTTCATTGGCACACCTCAGCACCCCAACACTATCCATCCATCATGCTTGAAAGCACCCCCCTGCCCTTCCTACAGCACATGACACCCAACCACCACCCATGGGATGGGGATGGCAACATTGCCAGGTGACCCTCAGGCAGCTTCCATAGGGGATGGGATGGGATGGGATGGGATGGGATGGGATGGGATGGGATGGGATGGGATGGGATGGGATGGGATGGGATGGGATGGGATGGGATGGGATGGGATGGGATGGGTCCCCCACATCTTTGCACCCCAGGGACTGCCTCACCACCCCATGCAGAACGATGATCTCATCCAGCTTGAAGGCAGCCCCAATCCTGCGACAGACCTTGGGGGGCTTCTCACCAGCTTTCAGGGGGTACTCACAGGGCAGGGTCCCCGTGAGCTCCTGAGGATGGCACAGGGACACTGAGCAGAGTCATGGCAGCATGTGAGGGTGGGCAGGGGATCCTCGTGCCCCGCTCACCGCCTCACGCAGGCACAGCCGCCGCAGCTCCTGGATGCAGCCATTGAGCCGAGCCTCCAGCACCTGCTGCTGCCGCCGCCCTGCCTGCAACCGCTCCTTTGGTGGGGACACCGGGCTCTCAGGGCCTGGAACAGACACATGGATGTCTGGAGGGATGGGAGCACCTAAGTACCACCCCCGGCCACCCCACAGCCTCCCTGCCATAGTTTCTGTCCACCACAAGGGGAGGAAAATGCAGCCATGACCCTCCCAGCAGCACCCACAGGTACTCCAGGCTCCCCAAAGAAGCTGTGCCTCCCTTTCCTCCCAGCAGCATCCCTGGGTGTACTGACTCCCCTGGAACACCTGTTTTCCCCACCCAGCAGCACCCACTGGTGTTCCAAGACCGCCAGGGTACCCAGGAAACCCTCTATCAATCAAATGGGTCCTCCAATCCCCCAGGGTAAGCATGAAATTCCCCCAGCAGCACCATGGGTGCTTCAACCCCCCCCCGGGACATGTGTGATGTCCCTGCTGGGGAGTAGGAGGGGGGGCACAGGAGGAACGTTTCAGTCTGACTCAGCCATCCCAAGCCAAACCTGTCTGAGTCAAATCCTGTCCAGAGCACCCCCCACTACACTTGGGGTGCCTCCCCAAATGCAAGGGAAGCCTCCATTCCTCCACCCCTTCATTTCCCCAAAGCCTTCTCCATGCAGCTCATGTGTCCCCAGCGTATCCCCACGCACCAAAGTGCTCCATTCTCTGCCTGGGAAGGAGGGGCACGTCTATCAGAGCACCCATGGGTGACAGGGGCACCCCAAAACCTCCCTCACCTCCAAACCCCTATCTCACCCGAGTGCAGCATGATCCCGCTGTCCATGTCACTTGCTTCCCCCATGCCGAGCCGGGACCCTGCGGGCAACAGTGGGGACACAGCTCGTCCCCACGTCCCCAACCGGGATGTACCCTTGAGGGCCTTCCACCCTGCACCCCCAATATCCCTCTCATGTCACCCCGGGCGTGCCGCGATGGCGGCGGACGGCAGGCGAGGCTATGTCAGCTTTGCCTTCTTGTAGGTCCTACCATAAATAAAGGGTGCTGACAGCGCAAGGCGGGGGTAGGGTGACACCCTCGAAGGGGTCAAAGGTGGTGGAGGTGCAGTGAGGCGGGGGGAACTGGGCAGCCTCTCGCTCCCACCCCAGCTGGTTTCGCTGGGCACCTCTCCCAGTTCTCCTTTCTTTTCCGTCTGGGCGGGCGGCGGATCCTGGAGTGGGAGCGACCGCCGGCCTGGGAAAAGACTCCCAAATTCTTGGGGAGGAAGTGAAAGGGGAGCAGTGGGGCGGAGGCAGGGGGTTCACACCGCTTTTCCAGCGCTGTCACCTCGCCGTGCCTCAGGTTCCCCGACCCGCTTCACGTCGCACTTGGCGGCCAGAGGCAGAGAGGAGGTCCCGGGGGTCCCGGCCGGGTGCGAGAATCCCTTACCTGAGCCCGATGCCGCCTCTGCTGCGCCGAGCCACGGACGGGTCTGGACTTGAGCGAAGGGAGGTGCAGGGTGAGCAACGCCTGCCCTAGTCCCCGCTCCGCCCCACTGGATGGCCCCCAGCGGCTGCCTCGCGCGGCACTGCTTAGAATGGAATGACACTGCACGGCACGGCACGGCACGGCACGGCACGGCATGGCACTGTATGGTATGGAGTGGATGATATGGGAATACACAATGTGGCATGGTTCACTGTGGCATGGCATGGTATAGCATGGTATGATGTGTTTTACCATGGTATGGTTTATGTTGACATGGTATGGCATGGTATGATGTGGTTCAGCCTGGTACAGTGTAGTGTGGTGTGGTGTGGTGTGGTGTGGCATGGCATCACGTGGAAGTGTGTGGTGTGGGATGGAACTCTGTGATATGGCATGGAATGCCATGGTACAGTATTGATGTGTCACAGCATGGCCTGGCACATTACAGCAGGGGGTGGTGCAGTTTGGTGTGGTGTGGCACCGTAGCCCAGCACAGCCTAGTCTGGTGTTTGTTGGAGGCTCCATCCCTAGTGCCATATAGGCATGGGCAAAGCACAAGGACCATTGTCCCCATACTTGCCCTGGCCATGCACAGCAGGACAGTGGCAGGACTGTGCCAGGATAATGCCAGGACAGAGCCAGGATTGTGCAACCATTGTGCCAGGATGGTGCCAAGGCTCCCCCAGGCCATGAGAAGAAAATGCTGCAGCCACTGTGTCCCCTTTGAGCTGGATTGGAGTGAGTTGGACACATCCTGCATTGCTACACCTGGCAGGGTGGGGAAGAGGCTCATCCCCATGGGATGTAGCTAGACAGGATGGGGTGAGAAAGCAGGGAACAGGCAGGGTGCAGACAGGGAGATGAAGGTAGCGTGCAGGAAGCAGTCTGGGGAAGGTGCAGGTTCTCCAGAAAAATGGCCTGTTCCCCACCTTGGTGTCCAAGGTGGTGCTGTAAGCCTAGGGCTGTTGGTGTAAGATCTATTCAAACCAGCATCTCTTCCTTCCTCCCAGTGGACTCCAGCTGCAAGTGGAAAGGGCAGGGGTGAAACACATTTAACTGTGGAAATGGAAAAAAATCACTAGGAGAAGACAGAGGAGAAAGGAGAGGGAGACTGAAGGAGTGAGAAAGGCTCTGTGCCACCAGGGAATGGCTGAAGGCCTTGGATGGAGACCAACTGCAGCTGGGCTGGTGGCACCACTGGCAAAATGAGCCAGTGGCCACCATGAATACCCTCCATCCCCACCATGCACCACTGGCCCAAGGCAAATTCACCCCATCCCTGTCTCTACCCCATTTCCATCAAGAAAACCAGACAAAAGATTTTATTTTATTATTTTCTAGTACATGGAGCCAGGGCAGGTGAAAGTCAGGGGGAGAGTGTTGCCTGCATCCCCCATACCGCCCCTGGCACTGCCTTGGCATTACCAGCTCCTTCCAGCTCTGGCACCCTGGTTGTCACTGGCATGGGGACACCAAGGCTCCAGTACTCACCCCCAATCACAAACTCACTCACAATGGTAGCACTGGGTGCTGTTCCCAGTACTGGAATGTGCTGGGGACAGGGGCAGCCCAGTGTGTGCTAGAGGGCTTAGGGAGTTCTGCTGGGCAGGCTTTGGCTCATGTCTGCCAGGGACCTGCTTCTGACAGTTTCACCTTCTGAAGGCTTTTCCGCACCTGCAGGAACTCAGGTTGAGGGTCTGGCTCTGGCCCAGCCACCTCCTGCTCATGCTGCAGGAGGGGCAGCCAGGGGGCCTGCTTGGGATACCCCCAGACCTCCCAATGACCCAGCTGTCTCCTGACACAAGTATTCCTTCCAGCTGTCACCATGACCTGGTCACTGCTAGCCATCCCATGACCCATGTCCACCCCATCCAGCTTCCTTCAGCAACTCCTTAAGTTCCCTGGACATTACTCAGACCAACAGCCCTATCAGCACTTGGCTGTCCCTAGGAAAGGATATAGCTGGATGGACATGTGGAGGATGGATGGATGGATGGATGGATGGATGGATGGATGGATGGATGGATGGATGGATGGATGGAGAATAGAGAAATAACAGATACAGGGATGCATGGATGGATGCAGGGATGGACAGAGGAGGGAAGAATGGTGCAGGGATGGAGGGATGGAGCATACAAGGACACATGAATGGAGAGATGGATGGTCTCCATCACCCCTGGCATCCCCATTGTCCTTGGGGTATCCATCATGCCCCATCCCCATTCCCCTGGGTCCCGCAGCCCCATAACCTAGTGCCAGCACCCACCCAGAACTGTGCTGCTCCTCAAGGCATTGTCACCTTGGCAAAGTTGTCACCAGTAGGGATCAAATCAACCCCCAATGTTCTTCCTGCTGGTAGCTGTGGCTGGCCATGGTGGCTAGGTGCAAGGGAGCAGGAGGAGAATGGTTATTCTCCAATGGATATGCTCCTTGTTAGCTCTGGAGCCTAAGAAGGGCAAGGGGTCTTCAGGCTGAATACCTGGCACTGGACAGGCACTGGAGCCTCCTGGGGACACAGTGAACACTGGGAGCATCAGACTCACTTGGGGAGGACTGGGTACACTGAGGATATTTGGAACACTGGGTGTACTGGGAGCACAGGGTTTGCTGGGAGCACTGGGACTGCTGGGGCCACTGGGACACTGGGAACACTGAGACCTTTAGGTTTGCTGGGGGCCCTGAGAACACTGGGGGCACTGGGGACTGCGGGGGCCACCAGGACCGCTGTGAGAACACTGGGGCCAGTGGATACACTGGGAACACTGGGGGTACTGGGGTCACTGGGAAGACTGAGACAACTTGGGGCACTGGAGTCTGCTGGGGGTACTGTAAACACAGGGACCACAAGGACTACTGGTAGGCACTGAGAACCGTGGGGGGCCTCAGTGGGAGGGGGATTGCTGTGAGCACTGGTAGCACTGATGTTGGGTGCACTGGGAACACTGGATTATGTGGGTTACTGTGGGGGCTAAAGGTTACTGGAGAAACTGGGCTAGGGACTGGATGCACTGCGTGTTATGGGAGGTACAAGGAGTTACTGGGTACACTGGGGGTCAATATGGAGGCTTATGGGGGATAGTGGGATGGGAATTAGATGGCAGATGATATTACTGGGAAGGACTGGGATACTGGAGGCAATGGGGTTTATCGGGGGACCTGTGTTACTGAAGAGGACTGGCAGTTATTGGGAGGGCTGGGATGGGGACTAGGTGCTTGGAGAGGGGGCCTTAGAATTAGACTGGGAGTTACAGGGGAACCTGGGGGTCAGATTGCACTGGGGGTTACTCCACTGAAAGCTGGAATGAAGACTGGTTGCACTTGGGTGGTATTGGGCTACTGGGAGGACTCAGGGTTAGTGGGAGTTCTGGTGGGTTACTGGGTCACTTCCATGGGGACTCGTTGCACTGGGGAGGTACTGGGAAGACTGGGGCTTACTTACTGGGGCTGGGATGAGCACTGGGTGCTGGAAGGTTATGGGGAGATTGTGAGTTACTGGGCAATCCAGGAGTCACTGGGGTCTGGTTGCATTGGGGACTTACTGGGAGGACTGGGAATTACTGGGAGTACTGGTGTGTTACTGGGAGGACTGGAATGGGGACTGGCGGGTTACTGGAAGGACTGGGAGGGTTACTGGGAATAGTGAGGGGTCATCGAGGTCTCAGATAGGGACTTGTCACACGCGGCTGAGTACACAGGCAGCTCCTACGTGGAGCGGGCGTTACTAGCGCTCGGGTTTACTGGTGCTGCGCACGCATTTCCTCCGATAGGCGCTCGATTGAGGCCGCCTGCTCCGTAGGATCCGTGTCGGGCGGGTCGGCGCTCGGCCGGCCGCGCCTGTCGTCCGCTTCCGCTGTCGCGTTGGCGCTGCGGAGGCCCGGGAGGGTCCGGGGGCGCCATGACCAACGGTGGGAACGGGGAGCCTGGGGGTCAGGGGGTACCATGGGGGGCCTGGGGAGAATAGGGGCAGGCATAACCAGTGCTGGGAACGGGGGAACGAGGGGTTGTGGGCGGACGGGAGGGTCCAGGGGCCGCCATGGCTGGTGGTGGGAACTAGGGGAATGAACGGACCGGGGAGTCCGGGCGGGTCCGGGGCCTCAGAGACCAACGAGGGGAGGGGGGAGTTTTGGGGGTTCCGAAGGCGGAGGTCTGATGGGGCGCCCTAGGGGGAAGACTCGGGTACCGGCGGGCGGTGGGGGAGACGGGGCTGACGTGGGGGAGGTACTGGGAGGAGCTTTGGGAGACGACTGGAAGAGTGTCCCTTTGGGCGTGGGATACTGGGAGTTCCGAGTGCTTTCGGTGGGGATACTGTTCCCAGTATGTCTATGTCCCTTTTCAGGGGGATCCTGGGAAGTCTGCATCCCCCTCATAGAACAGAGATAGGAGGTTGTTCACACGGAGTGTGGGGGTCCCCTTGGAGGGGGTTTGGGCAGGGGCTCTGGGTGCCCCCTGACCCCTCCCCGACCGACCTTCCTGCAGTTTACTCGCTGGATGGGCTCCTGGTGTTCGGGCTGCTACTGGTTTGCACTTGTGCATACCTGCGGAAGGTGCCCCGACTGCGCACCTGGCTCCTGTCCGAGCGCAGGGGCGTCTGGGGAGTCTGCCACAAGGGTGAGGGGCACTGGGGGCGCTGGGAACACTGGGTATGGCACGGGTTTGCTGGGAACACTGGAATGGGGGCACTGGGGACGCTGGGGACACTAGGTATGGCACGGGTTTGCTGGGAACACTGGAATGGGGGCACTTGGAACACTGGGGTACAGGATGGGGCTGCTGGGATCACTGGGGTCGGGTCTGGGACTGGGGCACTGAGTCCAGGATGGGGACGCAGAGATCTGGGATGGGGGCTTTGGGGTCTGGGATGGGGACGCCGGGTTATTGGGAATGGGAACAGTGGGGTTTGGGATGGGCTCACGGGGATTCAGGATGGATCTGGGATGGGGACATGGGGCCTCACCCCACTGTGTCCCACCTGCAGCTGCTGTGATTGGGACCCGTCTGCACGTGGCTGTGTCCGTGTCTTGTCTTCTCATGGCCTTCTACGTCCTTGTGGGAGAGTGACCGCATGGGGAGCTGCTGGTGACGTGGGAGAGACCCTGGGACCAACTAGAGATCTTGTGACTGATTCTGAAGACCCCAGTATGGACCAGAGACCCCGGTACTGATCCCACTGTCCCAGTACCAACCAGAGACACCGGTACTGACCCTGAACCACCCCCAGTCCTGCCTCTAGCAGCAATCTGGATCATGTATGTGGCAACCCAGGGACCATCATGTCCCATCGGCCTCCGTGAACCCACCGAGGGCAACTATGGGGGCCAACAGAGCACCTTTGGACTGTTGGAAAATGATTTCTCGTGAATTCTGTAGAGAAGTGGGTGAAAGGACCCCCAGGACTGGGGGACCCAGCTCTGCCTTGCTAGCCCCTTCTCTTGACTCTGAGCAGGATCCTAGTGCAATCATGGCAGGCTGTGGGGGCCAAGCAGGGCCCCTCTCCCTGCCATTATTGGCATCTTCCTATGCTCCTGCAGCGTGGAGGCCCCTCAGGGGGGGTCTTGTTCTGCAGTGGGGGGTTGCTGATACTCCCAGGTTGTAAATACCGGACTACCACATACAAATAAAGTGGGGGTTCTTCTGTGGCAGTGCTGGCCTGGGAGTCCTGTGGGGTTTTGGAGGGGTCCTGTGGGACTGGTGCCCTTATGGGGGTCTTGTGGTGTGGGTTAAGGGTCCCATTGTGTGTGTGTGAAGAGGTCCTTGGAGGCTGGCTCCAGTGGGATGGAGGGCTTGCAGAATTATGGGGGTCCTGGGCTGGGGAGGATTTGTGCAGATAAAGTGAGAGGGGCAGCTGTGCAGTAGGGAATTGTTGAGTGGAGGCTCCCGTCCCGGTTCGTCCAGCTCTCTGGGGCCGGGAGCCCCAGTGAGGGGCACGAGGGGCTGTGCCCTCCACCAGGTGAGTGTGCCCGGCCGCACCTGCGCGCACATCGCTGTACCGTGTGTGTGCCCGGGAGACACGGTGCATAGCGGTCCTCCGGGCGGCAGAGGGCGCCCTGTAGCGCTGCGTAACTTTCCCGTCGTGCCCTGCGCGTCTACGGTATATAAAGGCCAGGACCGGAAGTGGCGGGTGGTTGCGTGAGTGAGTGAGTGAGTGAGTGAGTGAGTGAGTGAGTGAGTGAGTGAGTGAGTGAGTGAGTGAGTGAGTGAGTGAGTGAGTGAGTGAGTGAGTGAGTGAGTGAGTGAGTGAGTGAGTGAGTGAGTGAGTGAGTGAGTGAGTGAGTGAGTGAGTGAGTGAGTGAGTTTGTGTGAATCAGGGGTGTCCGTGTGTGTGTGAGACGCCAACCACACTCTCTTCCCTACACGTTGATCTTATTCGATCGGCCGGGCCCCGCCGGGCCGAGGTGAGAAGAAAGCGCCGCGAAGCCCTCGGGCGCTGTGCGGCTGGGCCGGGCGGGATGAGTCGATCAGATAGGCGAGGCCACGGCCGATGAGCGCCCTGCGATTCTGACCCGCGCCCACGTCTGCAGCTCCGGGGCCGGCAGCGACCCGGCCCGACAGCGACGGGAGACGAAATGCCCTAGCTTCATTCTGGCATATCCAGCGCCGGGCCATGTGGGGAGACGGCAAGCTGGCCCTGCACCAAACTCCGTGCGGGCTTTGCAGGGGTCTGCCAGCCTTGCGGGGCCCTGCGCATTCCGTGCCATGCTGGGAGTCGTTCCCCGGGCCCTGCCGTTGTGTGGGGCACAAAAGCTAAACACGGGGCTGTGTTGGCACCGTGCCATGTGTGTGAGATGGGCGTGGACGCTGCGGACTTGCATGAGACCTGTGAGCTCCATACAACACGTTGTGTGACACCATGAGCATGGCCTCTGTTTTATTGAGTGTGTATGGTGATGGGGATAGCCACGGTGGTGACTAGAGGATGGCCACAAGGGGACAACCACGGTGATGACTGGGGGATAGCCATGGTGCTGACAAAGCTGTGATGGTAACCAGGGGACAGCCACAGTGGAGTCAAGTACAGTTGTGCTGGTAATGAGAGGATGGCCATGGTGATCACAGGAGATCAACTGTGGTGATAGCAAGAGGATGGTGGTGAAAAGGGGACAGTAGGGTAGGTGACCAAGGGTGGTGACAAGAAGATAGGCATGAGAGGACAGCCACAGAGGAAAAAAGGAGATGGCTGTGGAGATGAGGGAACAGCAGTGATTCTGGCGTTACTTGGAGTGGCAGCTGCGGTGGCTGCTGATAGTGGCCCTGCTGTGGGGACATTCTGAGAAGGGGGTCACCAGGTTAATGGTACTTGGCAGGCTTCATCTGCCAAGGTGACACTGAAGATACTGTGAGGTATGGCCACTCCATACCACTGTCTCCAGCTGTGGCATAGTAGGCATGGGGTTGTCCCTTACTGTGGCTGTGTCCCTGCATGTCCATGGTACTTGCTGACGTCCCTGTGCCACCACAGATGGATAAGTGTAACCTGTGTTTCCCAACCCACAGGATGACCCTGTGCCACCAGAATTGGGACCTCTGTGTTGCCTTAGCAGCTCTGTCCCCCATGTCCTCTTGTGACTGTGGCCCCCATATGCCTGCGTCCCCCATCTCCCTGTGTCACCATATCAGCTGTGTCCTCCATGTCCCTTGTGTTCACATATTGCCTATATCCTTCATGTCCCCCTATGTCCCGCATCTCCCTGTGTTCCCATGTGCTCCCTGTGTACCAGTGCCTCTCTGTAGCCCCATATCAGCTGTGTTCCTGTGCCCCCCCATCCCTCATGTGCCAATATCCCCTGTATCCCATGTTTCTCTGTCCCCCATTCTCCCATATCCCTTTTATTCCCCTTGTCCTGTGTCCTTCATCCTCTTGTGTTCCTGTATCAGCTCTGTACCCAGTGTCCCTGATGTTACTGTGTCCCCCGTGTTCTTATATCCCTTGTACCCTCTATGTCCCTTGTGTCCCCATGTCCAGAATATGCAGCCACATGTATCCGTGTGCAGTGGGGCTGGCCCAGCTCCCTGAGGACACCCTGGGGGGCACAAGAGAGGGACACAATCCCCGGTGAGGTAGAGGTGACTCCGGGGGGCTCATGACCTTCCCTCACCATGTCCGGGTCCACGTCCAGCCCCGGGAGGGCGGGAGGAGGGGCTGTTCCGGGGGGCGGGGAGGCAGGGGTGTGGCGCCCCGAGACGGTCCTGGTGCTGTCTCTGGAATAACATTCCCAATTACGTTCCCAGGAATAAATTCCCGATGCAGTTCCCGGGAACTCCGGGGATTACATTCCCAGTCCCATTTCTCACTCCCAAGGATGATGGATTCACGGTGCCGTTCTTATGGATGACACTCCCAGTGTCCATGCCCGGCGCCAATCTCGGGATACCATTCCCGGAGTCCTGTTCCCGTTTCCATTCCCGGGTATAATTTTGGGGGTGCCGTTCCTGGGAGTTCCATTCCCGTGTCTCTATTCCTAATACCGAAGCGCGGTGTGCCATTCCCATTCTCGATGCCGATTCCTGGTGCCGTTCTCATGGCGAGCATTCCCGGAGGCGATGCTGGCTGTCGTTCCAGGGGATTCTATTCATGATCGTTCCCAGGGGTTCCGTTCCCGGTGCCCGTTCTCGAGGTGCTGCACAGTGCCGTTCCCGGGGGGTCCTCTCGCGGTGCCTATTCCCGTTGCCGGGGGCAATGCCGGGTGCCGTTCCCGGGGACAGGGGCAGGTGGCGGCAGGTGCGCGGAGGCCGGGCCGTTGGCGGGGGCGGGGCCGCGGTGCCGGTGCTCGCACCGGCCGAGCTGGCGCCGTTGCCACCACCGTTGCCGCCGCCATGGCCGGTACCGGAGCCCGGTGGACGCTGCTGGCGCTGTGTCTGGCTGTCACCGTATCACCGGGACGCACGGGGGAGCAGCTACACGTCTGCAAGGAGGTACCGACGCCGGGAATGGCGGGGGCGGGGGGACGCGACCGGTATCATACCACTGCCATCATACGACCACCCCCAAATTCCCCGCACAGACGGATGAAACGGAGTCCCGGAGCACGTGGAGGCTGCTCCCTATGGGATGGGGGCGACAGGTTGGGGTCAGGGGACCCTGTGGCACCAGGATGGGGCGTCTCCTATAGCGGGGAGGGACTGGCCGACCTCTTGGGGGCCCGGGGAGGGGGCTTTGCTCCCAGCGGGTTGGCCAGTCCCCGAGGGTCTCCTTGGGGAGCCCAAATGGAATCACCCCATCATCATCCCCAAGTTCTTACCCCATAGACACATTGGGGTCTCCCCAAACCTTCCCTGAGTGCTGCTGGGGGGTGACAAGGAGTGGGGGGAACAATCCCAATAGCCACGTGCCATTCCCAGCCCAGCACACTGTGGCCAATGTATCCTATGAAGGAAAACTGTCACTCACCAGGATCTGTCCACCTTGGGGACAGCAGGTGAACCCCCAAATACTCTCCCTGGGTTGTCTGTCTCGTCCCACCCCCCGATTTTCTTTCCTCAGACCTGTGACTGCTTTTAATCTGGGCCAGGAATTTTTTTTTTTTCCTGTGATCCAATTATTTTTGTCTGTGTTCCATGATCCGGAGCTGGAAACAATAGACTGGGCTGGCATCTGCCCCAGGAGTGATCAGTCCCCCAGAGGGGTTGTCCTCTGTCCTTCACTAGGGACAGCTCTTCTCCCTCCCTTGGCCAAAGCAGAGTGACAGTGGCAGTTTGGGGTGCTCTCCACCCTCAGAGCCACCCTGGGGCTGATTAGGTCAATTTATGTAGATTTAATAAAAGCCTGGAAAAGTTTAGGAAGAGATGAAAAAATACCCTCTCTCCAAGGAAATCCCTTGGGGCTGAGAGCAATGTAGTAGCTCATGGCTGCTGAATTTGGGGTGACCCTCTGGGTACCAAAAGGGTGGCTGGGACCTTCCTCTGTGTCCCTGGGCTGGGGGAGCTCTATGCTGCCTATACATGGGCAGGGGTTGCTGCAGGCATCTCTCTGTCTCCACTTTTTCTTCTCCACCCCACTTTTACCTCTCCAATCCCTTTTTCCTCTCCACAACCCCCTATCCCCCTCTCCTCCCCCCGCCTTTGCTACGTTTCCAGCTGACGGGAACATCAAAGCAGTTGTTTTCTCATCAACCTGCCACGCTCCAGCAGCCACTGGGAGCATGAAGCTGCAGCACCAGCTCTGACACCCCAGAGCTGCTGTGAGGGAGTGGGGAGGTCCCTCTGTTCCCTAAGCCCCAACACCACCACCAGATGTGGCCTTCACCCTGCCCACGCCATCTGTCCCTGGTGTCACCTAGCCAGCCTTAAGCCAGTACAGCTTGGCGCAGCTGGCGGGACGGAGGGGTCATGGTACCCCTACTGTCCCCAGCATTTCCCACTTCCTCCTAGTCCCCCTTGCTCTTCCCCCTATGCCTGGGATGCTCTCAGTCCGTATCCGGGTTGTACCACAGCTGTTTGATGAGCAAAGTTTGTCACGGCCATGCCAAGGCACACCGAAGGTATGACAGTGCCATGTGCTCCCAGGATCATGGGGGAGGCGCAGCAGTTCACCCCCATGCCAGAGAGGGGGTGCAGGGATGTTGCTGCTCCGAGGCTCCTGGGCAGCCCCAGCCAGATCATCCCCTCACCCACAGCACCCCCATTTCCCAGCATCCTCCCATACTGGCCTCCCCTCCCTCCACAATACTCCCCCATCCTGAGCATCCCTCTGATCCCCAGCTCTCCTCAATCCAGAGCATTTTCTACCCAAATCACCCCCGTTTCCCAGCATCCCCCCACACTGAACTCCTCCCTGCCCCAGTATCCCCTGTATCCTGAGCACCCTTCCAAACCCCCCTCAGCAGGCCCTGGGCGCCTCAGGACATTGTCACACCTTAACTCAAAACCATCCCTTCAAGGCACAGCTGGGCCCAGGGGGCAGCCCCTCTCAGGGAGCAACTCCCCCCCATCGTTGCCTCTCCTGTCTCCTGCAGTCCGAGTACCACTACGAGTACACAGCATGTGACAGCTCAGGCTCACGCTGGAGGGTGGCTGTACCACACACACCTGGACTCTGCACTGGCCTGCCCGACCCTGTCAGGGGCACTGAGTGCTGTGAGTTTCTGACCAGAAATGGGATGGGGTCAGGTTGAGGGATAGTAATGGCAGGGATGGGAAATGAGGGTGAGGGGAGGGAGAGAGCAGGGAGACAAGCACAGCCATTGTTGACTCCAGTGCAGGCAGCAACAGGAGGTTGGAATGGTATCAGTGGGATGGAATCCCTCTGGGATGGGATGGCAAAAGAACTACAAATACTATGATGGAATAGGAATTACACACACACAGACTGCCTGGGATGGGATGAGAAGGACAGGAACCACACACACACAGGTGTTGTGATGGGATGGGATGAGAAGGATTAGAATCGTGCATACAGGGATGGGATGGGATGGGATGGGATGGGATGGGATGGGATGGGATGGGATGGGATGGGATGGGATGGGATGGGATGGGATGGGATGGGATGGGATGGGATGGGAATCACACATACCATCATGGAATGGGATGAGAGGGATGGGAATCACACACACACTGGGATGGAATTCCACTCATTGCACACAGGTGCCAGGACAGGATGAGCAAGGTGAGAATCCCCCTCACACATTCGTTCACCAGGATGGGATGAGAGAGATGGAAATCACACGCACACAGGCACTAGGATGGGATAAGAGGGATGGAAATCATACACACACATGCATGAGGATGGGAGGAGAATCACACACACAGTCACCATATGGAATGAGAGCGGTGAGAATCCCACCACACACACTTCGATGGAAATCTCCCTATTGCACACATGCACCAGGATGGGATGACGAAGATGAGAATCCCCCTCACACAAACTCACTCACCAGGACGGGATGAGCAGGATGGGAATCCCAAACAGATGCCCCCCAACTTTGTGGGTGCCTTGGCTCCATGGCAGAGCATTACATCCTGCCTGGATTGGGCAGAGCTGGGCGTCAGATACCAAAACTCATGGATGGGGGGTTGCCTTTGGGGGATGGTCAGAATGGGGGATCCCAGCATCTCTACCACTTGGGAGCACTTGGAAATGTGGAACTGAGGGTGATGAGGCTGTAGCAGCATCAGGGGATCGGGAGTAACCCACCATACCCTGTGCCCCTGTGTTTTGGTTTGAAAGACAGGTGTTTGCTAAGGAAAGCAGAAGCTTCCTCTTGAACTGAAAAAATGTGATTCTTCCTTCCTACAGATTATTATGATTTTGAAATTAAGGGAGTTTTCAGGCAAAGATATGGGGATAGAAATAACAGTTCTTTACTAGTATAACTAACAAGACAAACAAGAACAACACCAGCTATGAAATTACCCACAAACAGAACAGTAACTCAGTCCCAGTGTTTTTTGGCTGCAGGCACCTTTTCCCTGAGCTGCAGTTCCCGGTGCTGGGGGCGGGCGGGTCCCACAGAGCTGCAGGAGGGCTGGGGGTGATGGCAGCGCTGTCCCAGGGGGAGAGAGAGATGGAGAGAGACCCCTCTGCTCATGGTGTCGGTCCCAGTGCTCAGCAGAGTGCTGGATGGTGGCAGGTTACAGCGAGAAGGCAGCAGGGCAGGGTCTGACAGCAGTGAGGATGGCTCCTGGCGCTGGGATGGCAGGGATGGGACAGATGCAGCAATCGTCCTTCTCGTCCGAACTCTGCGGGGGAAATGGGCCGAGCCAGAGCCTTCGGTTTCCTCTTCTGGCTGTTTGAATCTCGCGGGGTTTCCCTTTTTCTCTCCCCTCCCCCTTGCCACCAGGGCCCAGTCAACAGGTATCTTAGCATGACAATGGGGAAAATTCAACAGAGGGAAAAGGGAAAGAACCAATCCCCAACACCCTGTCTCCATTGGCAGCATTCTCCTGCAAGGCGGGTGAGTTCCTGGAGATGCAGACACAGATGTGTCGGCCCTGTGCTGCTGGCACCTACTCGCTGGGCACTGGTGTCCGCTTCGATGAGTGGGACGAGGTGCCCCATGGCTTCGCCAACGTGGCCACCAATCTGGAAGTGGATGACAGCTTTGGTGATGTGGCAGAGAACTGCACAGCGTGAGTCACTGTGTCACTGGCTAAAAGGCCAGTAGATGGGCACCTGGCATGTCAGGTCTGGATGCAGGGCACAGCAAGAGCATCCAGAGCAGGATGGGTGTGACACCTCTGTGCATCCATAGCACCTGGCTGCTCTGATGCCTGGCTGCCCCCTGCCTTCTGTCATCCTGCCCTGGGAGGTGACACCAGCAGGGCATTACAGGGGGACCCTGGTCACGGGAAGGGAACGCCCAGCAGCATCACACCAGCCCCCCCCCCCCCAAAGTGGCAGGACCTCAACCATATAGCACCCCCACATTAGCATTTCTCAGAGATGGAGCACCCACGGAGGTCCCCACAGCACCTATGGGGATCTCTACAGCACCCCTGTGCCACCAGCCAGTGCCTGTATTTACCACCAGAGCCTCATTGGCAACCTCTGAGTTCTTTTGGTTGTGCTGGCAGCCACCAGACCCTCCCAGTTGTTCCACAGCCATTAAATCTCCTACCCTCCAGTAGCACCAGCAGCCACCAAACCCTCCTACTTGTACCACAGCCATCAAGGCCTCTCAGTTGTACCAGCAACCATGAAACCATCCCAGATATACTGACAACCACCAAACCCTCAGTTTACTGGCACCACCACACTGCCCCATTGATGCCTCTCTCAGCCATTCCCTACTCCCAGCAGCATGTAACTCATCCAGCCACCTTCCCAGAGCAAGGGGATGCCACTTTCTTCTCCTTGCAGTCCACATGACTCTCAGCAGACCAGGGGATTCTCCCCAGGGATATGTGTCTAGCCACCACACCTTGCAATATCCCCAAGCCCCTGTGCCCCACATTTCCATTTCCTGAGGACCCTCCCAGCTGTCCCTACAATCCCTGTCCTGCCCGCTGCGGGGTCAAGAGTGGTGACAGGATCCCCAGGGCCATGTCACTTGCCCCAGGTCAACGTGGGTGCCACTGGGGGACTACGTGGCATCCAACACGGATGAGTGCATAGCCACCCTCATGTATGCTGTGAGCCTCAAACAGTCGGGGACTGTGACCTTCGAGTACATCTACCCTGACAGCAGCATCGTCTTCGAATTCTTTGTGGGTGACAGGGGCAGGGATGGAGGATGTGGGTCCCTGGGAACATGGGAAGGTCCTTGGGGGCATGGGAATGGTCTCTTGGGACATGGAGGGGCCCATGGGGATATGGGAGAGGGTCCTAGATGACATGAAGGTATCTGTAGGTACATGGAAGGGGTCCCTTGTGACCTGAGTGGGTCCCTGAGGAGATATCTGGTGATGTGACAGGGATCTCTGGGCTCATGGGGAAGGGGACCCTGGGGATATGAGAGTGGACCCTGGTGACATAAGGGGAGCCCTATGGGACATGGTTGTGGTTCATAGAGACATGAGGAGGGGTCCCTAGGAATATGCGAGGGTCCCTGGGAGCATGAGGCATGTCTCTGGGGACATGTGGGGAGAGCCTGTGAACATGGCGTCCCTGACACTCTCCCTGAAGGTGCAGAATGACCAGTGCCAGCCCACGGTGGAGGAGTCCCGCTGGATGCGGACGACAGAGAAGGGCTGGGAATTCCACAGCGTGAGTGTCTGGTGTGAGGTGACACTGGGAAGAGGTCCCTCGGTGTGTCCCGGCGTCTCTTGTCCCTCCCGTGGGAACAAGATGCTCCACGAGGCTGAGGAGGGGGCGGTGGGTGGTGACAGACGGAGGTGCCACACACTGGTGCCAGCCCCCTCCTCTGCTGCGGGATCTCCCACCCATAGAGCCAAACCCATCCCTGGCACTGGGATTACCCAATCCCATGGATCCTTCTCCCAGGTGGAGCTGAGCCGCGGGAACAACGTGCTGTACTGGCGGACCACCGCCTTCTCCGTCTGGTCCAAGGTGCCTAAACCGGTGCTGGTGAGGAACATCGGCATTACAGGTGGGTGGGGGCAGGAGGGCGGGGCTCGGGGGTCGCGCACTCCCCTCTCCGCTGCCTGAGTCTCCTCCCGCTTCCAGGGGTGGCCTTCACGTCCGAGTGCTTCCCCTGCAAGCCCGGCACCTTCGCCCCCGCCGCCGGCTCAACCGCCTGCCAGCCCTGTCCCGCCGACACCTTCTCCGGCAAAGGGGCCACCGCCTGCCAGCCCTGCGATCCCGACACCTACGCCGGTGAGAGGGGACACTCGGGGCTCCCCCTCTCCCAGAGCTGTCCCTCTAGTATGTGACCCTGGGAAAGGGAGGGATGATGTGGGAAGCAGGGGTGACCTGACATCCCCTGGTGAAGAGAGTGTTGGGGCCCCTCACAAGCCTGGCACAATGCTAGTGACGGGGCCACCCTTAGGGGTCCCTTCGTCCCCCCATTCTGCGCTTCAGGAGTGGCCCTGGGGGAGGGAGAGATGGTGTGGGGAGTAGGGAGCACTCACTACCCCTTGACTGGGAGGGAAGACAAGTACTCGTCGCATGGTGGGAACAGCGCTGGGGTCCCCTGGCTGTGCTGGCTCACCCGCCGTGTCCCCGTTGGCAGAGCCTGGCTCGGGGTCCTGCAAGCCACGGCCCCCCTGCACGGACAAGGATTTCTTCTATACCCACACGGCCTGCGACGCCGACGGGGAGGTAATGCGGGGACACCCCGGGGTGGTCCCCCGGTCCCTCGGTGTCCCCACCGGCTCACCCACTCCCCCTGGGCAGACCCAGCTGATGTACAAGTGGGCAGAGCCCAAGATCTGCAGCGAGGAGCTGCCGCAGGCGGCCCGGCTGCCACCCTCGGGGGTGAAGACCCGGTGCCCCCCCTGCAACCCTGGCTTTGCCAAAGGCAACGGCAGCACCTGCCAGCCCTGTCCCTACGGCTCCTATTCCAATGGTTCTGGTAAGGCAGCCCCGTCACTGTCCCCAGAGTGTGACTGGGGCAGCCCGAGCTGTCAGGGGGAAGGTGGGTGCTACTCCAATGCAGGGTTGTCCCCTCCTGTCCCTATGGATCTAATGACACCCTCATCACTGTCCCCAGGGAGTAAATGGGGTCTCTGGGGCTGCCAGGGGTAGGTGAGTGCCACCTTAGTGCAGGGTTGTCCTATCCTGTCCCTATCATTGTTCCTAAGTGGTGACCATGTGGTGGCACCCCAAACTGACAGAGAGAAAGGTGGTACCACCCTGCAGGGCTGTCCCTTTGTATCCAGTAAGAACATCCCAATTATTGTCCCCAAGAAGTAACTGGGATCCCTTGAGCTGCCAAGGGAAGGTGAGTGCCACCTCAGTACAGAGCTCTCCTCTTCTGTCTTTGTCATTGTCCCCAAGAGGTGGTTACCAGGGCATCCCATGCTGCAGGGAGGGGAATGTGATACCACTCTAGTGCGGGGCTGTCCCCTCTTGTCCCTATCAACTGGCTTCAAGGGGTAAGCAGGGCACCCCAAGCTGACAGAGGGGGAGGTGAGTGCCACCCCTGTGCAGGCCTTTTGCCTCCTGTCCCCAGCCTGCCTCAGTTGCCCAGAGGGCACTGAGCCAGTGCTGGGCTTGGAGTACAAGTGGTGGAACGTGCTGCCCCCCAACATGGAGACCACTGTGCTCAGCGGCATCAACTTCGAGTACAAGGGCATTGCAGGTAGTGGCAGAGGGCTGTCCCTTCCCTCTCCCCTGCCGGGGAACTGCCAGGGACCCCTCTGAGTGTCACTGCATCCCTGCAGGCTGGGAGGTAGCCGGGGACTACATTTACACGGCGGCTGGAGCCTCTGATAGTGATTTCATGATCCTCACGCTGGTGGTCTCTGGCTTCAGGTAAGGTGGGGACCACCACAAGGGTATCCCCAGGGAGTAGGGGGGACACATCCATGCGCCAGGGCTAGCAGTGTCCCCATGCTGTCCCCAGCCCTTCAAGCCCAATGCTGGAGGACACAGAGAGCAGAGAGGTGGCCAGGATCACCTTTGTTTTCGAGACGCTGTGCAGTGTTGGCTGTGAGCTCTACTTTATGGTGGTGAGTGGGGAGACACAGCAGTTTGGGGGGAACACAGTGAATTGGGGTTGTGCCACCATCCCCCTGTCCACACAGGGTGTCAACTCACGCACCAACACTCCAGTGGAGACGTGGACAGGCTCCACAGGGAAACAATCTTATACCTACGTGGTGGAGAAAAACGCGACCATGAGCTTCACCTGGGCCTTCCAGCGCACCCCCTACCATGAGGCGGTGAGGGACTGCTTTGGGAGGGCTGGAGGGCCCCTACTTTTGGGGTTCCAGTGGGGGGCGGGGGGCAGATGGTGATGGTGCTCTTGGTGCCAGGGCCGGCAGTTCACCAGTGATGTGGCCAAGCTGTACAGCATCAACGTCACCAACGTGCAGGGGGGGGTGGCCTCCTTCTGCCGCCGCTGTGCCCCCCAGCCCACTGGGTCCTGTGCCCCGTGTTCCCCTGGCAGTGCTGTGGACCCCAGCTCGGGCACCTGCCAGCCCTGCCCACCTGGCACCTACCTGCAGGGTCACCCCTCCGATGGGACACCCACCTGCCACCCCTGTGGCCCTGGCACATGCAGCAACCAGGTAACTGGGGGTGGCAGGGGGTTCAAGTGTCCCTAAGTGTCCCCATGGGTGATGCCAAGGGCCCCAGAGGAGTGACATCAGCCTCCCTCCACACCTAGGGTGTCCCAGATAGTGGCAGTGGCCAGCACCAGGAGGGTGACACCATCATGGGTGGGTGACACCATCATGGGTGGGTGACACCATCATGGGTGGGTGCTATCAGCTCCCCCAGTCATGCTGGATGCATGACTCTGTGTCCCCACAGAGGTGACACCAGCCACTTACAGCCATTTTGAGTGGGTGACAGGATGGGTGGCAGTGTGGGTGACAGTGTCTGACCCTGGGTGGGTGATGCCTGCCCTCCTTGGCCATTTTCAGGGAGGTGACACCAGCCCTGTGGTTGTCCTGGGTGGGTGACAAGGTGGGCGACAGTGTCTAATCCTGGGTGGGTAATGCCAGTCCCCCAGTGAGATGACACCATCCCCTCCCAGTCAGCCACCTCAGATGAATGACAGTATCTGACTCTGGTGCATAGCAGTGGGTGACCCTGGTGGGTGCCACCATGGGCCCTGCTGTCTTTGAGGGGTTGTGCCAGCTCTCCACAGTCCCCACAGGGGTGTCCCCAGTGGGTGGCATGGCCATCCCTTAGCTCCTTGTCCCTGTTGCCAGCTGCGATCACTATGCTACAACAACTGCAGCCTGGCATTGGCACTGCCAGGCCGGATGCTGCGCTTTGAGTTCCCGTCACTGGGCATGGGTGCCGGGGTGGGCACCGGACCCAGCTTCACCCCCAAGGGGCTGCCCTACAGCCACCACTTCCGCCTTAGCCTCTGTGGGCACCAGGTGAGACCTGTGTGGGCAAACACATGTGAACACATGGGAACACACTCAGGGGGTGGGCACAGACACAGAAGTGCAAACACAGGCACGTGGGTGGGCACTCAGGAGCGTGGGCACATGTGAGCAGAAGACCATGGAAACATGCATGCAGACATGGGAACACACCTGGGAAGGCACACAAGGGCACACACAAGAGGGCACAGGAACATGCATGTGTGTATGGGAACACACCTGGGCTCATGGGTGAGTGGTCAAGGGTACATAAATGCAAACATGAGCATACATGGGGGTGTGTGTCCACTCACAAGCACGTGAGTACAAACATGGGCACACACCTGAGCATGTGGATGGCACATAGGCATGCAGGCGGGCAGACATGGACACACATGTGCATATGTGCTCATAGTCATGCAGAAACAAGGACATGCATGCAAACACACATTCACACACACAGGTGTACAGGTTTGCAAATACAGGTGTACATGCAGTCACACCTGCACACAGGCACGCACGCACTTGTGCAGTCACGTGCACAGTCACGCACACATCTGCACAGTTGTGCAGACACGTGAACACTCATGCAGACACATGTGGACACTTGTGCAGCCACACCTGCACACCTACAGACCTTCACACCTACAGCCCTGCACACACAAATGCCAGTCACTTGTACACACATTCCCGCCCCACACACATATGCCATGTGTGTCCCTGCAGGGCAGGAAGATGGCCTCATGTGCTGACAATGTGACAGCAGGTCGGGGGGGCCCTGCCCGCGTGGTCACCTCTTATGTGTGCCAGGCCATTCTGGTGCCCCCTGACGTCACTGGTGCCCGCGCAGCTGTGTCTTCTCAGCCCATCAGCCTGGGTGACCACCTGCTGGGTGAGTGGGGGATCACCCTGGGGCACTGGGACACCCCGGGGTCACTGAGACACATGGGCAAGAGACACTGGAACACCTTGGTGGCATGGGCACACCAACACTGGGACACCCCAGTGGGACTGAGACACATGCATGGGACAGGGACTGGGGCACCCTTGTGGCACTGAGAATGGGACACCTTGTTGAGACTGGGATGCCCTCGCAGGACAGGGACCAGGACATCCCAGTGGCACTGGAACACATGGGTGGAACAGAGAGTTACATACTCCAGTGGCTCTCAGTTTGTCCACACTCTCCAGGCCTATTCTGGGAGTCGGACACCCTGGTGGGACTGGGACACCCCAGTGGCACTGGGAGTGGGATACCCTGGTGGGATTGGGACACTGGCACTCTGACACTATGTTATTTCAGCAGCACTGGGATACCTTGGTGGCACAGGGACATCCCAGTGGGACTGAAATACACCCTGGTGGGACTGGAATGCTACAGGGACACCATGTTTTGGATTGGGATGTTGTCACTGGTATACCTCGGTGGGATTGGGATACACTGCAGACAGTCACATTGGTGGAACCGGGACACCCCAGTGGGACTGGGACACTATGGTGTGACTTGAGACGCCCTGGTGGGACTGGGACACTGACACTGGGACACCCTGATGGGATTGGGATATCTTGGAGGCACTGGGACGCTAGAAATGGGACACTCTGGTGGCACGAGGACACTGGGATGGGAACACACCCTGCTGGGACTGGAGACACCCCTCTCTCCCTGTAGGTGTCACCACCAGCTCTGTTCTGGACAGCATCGTCTCTCCCCCAGAGCTCTTCCCCCCTGGCCATCCTGACCTGCCTGACATCATCTTCTTCTTCAGGTGCGGGCAGGTGACAGGGGGGTGACACCCACACAGTGCCCCCCACTGTCCTCCTGACTCCTCATGTCCCGTGGCAGGTCCAACGACATGACGCAGCCCTGTAGTGGTGGCCGGGCCACCACCATTCGCCTGCGCTGTGACCCCCTGCACCTTGGCACCAGCACTTTGGCTGTCCCCAGGTGAGGAGGGGACACTGGGGACCCCGAGGGGGTTTTGCATGACCCGAGCATCTCCTGCTGTCAGGGTTGGGCACATTCCTGGGGTGCTTCGCTTTGGAGACACCACTGTCACAGTGTCAGTGTCCCTCACTCTGAGATGTCACCCTGGCTGTTCCCAGGTGGGTGGGATGGAACACTGGGGACACCGAGAGGGGCTTAGGGGACTGTCAAAGTTATCCAAACATCTCCTGCTGTCATGGGTGGGCATGTCCCTGAGGTGCTTTGCTTTGTGGATGACATTGACATGATGTGTGTCCCTTACCTGAGGTGTCATCCTGGCTGTGTCACTGGCGCCCTGTGTACTCAGGTAGGCAGTGAAACAAAGGAGACCCCGTGGGAGGATTGGGGAGCCCCAAGGTCTCCTGCTGTCACGGGTAGATAGTTCTTTGGGATACTTCACTTTGGGAATACTGCTGTCATGGTGTCCCGACCCTGGGGTGTCACCTTGGCTGTACTCTCCACTTTGGAGTGTCACCACCACGTGAGCCCCCTATTTTTGCCCCTCCCCAGCAAATGCCCCGAGGGCACCTGCGACGGCTGCACCTTCCATTTCCTGTGGGTGACGGCCGAGGGATGTCCCCGCTGCTCCAGTTCCCACCACCGCCCCATCGTCGGCGCCTGTATCGGCGGCGTTCAGGTACCGCCCCGTGCCCCGGGCTGGGCTGCGGCTCCTGCAGCCCCTGAGCCCCCTTTCCTCCCCACCAGAAAACCACCTACGTGTGGCGGGAGCCCCGACTGTGCCACGGCGGGGATGCCCTGCCACCGCAAGTGATCCAGGCGTGCCGCAGCATGGATTTTTGGCTAAAAGTGGGAATTTCCACTGGGACGTGTGTGGCTGTCTTGCTGGCCGCACTCGCCGCTTATTTCTGGAAAAAGACCCAAAAGTGAGCAATTGGCGGCGGGATTTGGGGACACGGGGGGCTAGCTAGCACTGTCACGGTGTGGAGAGTGATGGCACCGCCTGCATTCCAGGTTGGAATACAAATATTCCAAGCTGGTGATGGACGCGGCGGCCCGGGAGAGCGACGTGACATCGCCCGACACCTGCGCCATCATGGAGGGGGACGACGCGGAGGACGAGCTGATCTTCGCCACCGAAATGTCACTTTTTGGAAAACTTAAAGCCCTGACGGCCAAGGTGAGGGATGGGGTAGGGGGATGGAAATAACCCTGGAGTAGCCACCGGACAAGCCATGGTGGGGGTGGGATTTGAGGATGGTCCGCCTCAATTCTCCACCTTGAGGGGCTCCGTGCCTGTTTCCCCAACCTGGAGACTCCGGGCCTCAATTTCCCCACCCCACAGCGGATGCCGGATGGATTCGACTCGGTCCCGCTCAAGACCTCATCCAGCAGCACCAATCAGGAGCTGTAATAGGACGGGGGTCACCTTCACATCCCCCAGCCCTCCCGGGAGTTGTGAGAGGGCAGAGGGGCATCCACGGACACCCTGTCCCCAGGCAGCTGTGAAGGGGGGATACCCACGGCCCACCCCCTGCCTCTCCCAGCGTGGCCTTAGGGACCTGCTTCGGACCAGAGCTTCATTATGGCTTCTGTATGTGTTGCCGTCCCCCCCCACCCATATCCTCCATCCCGAGCACCCAAAAATACCAAATACAGAAGTGGGGTTTCTATAAAGGTTCCGTGTGTGGGGGCAAACTGGAGGGGGGGGGGGGGGGGGGGGGGGAACGACACGCATAAGGGGTGCATGGAGCTGTGCACGGGCACCCAAAATGGGTGAGGGGAGGGTGTGGGGGTGTGCACAGAGTGTCACACGTGTGGGAGTGGGTGCATAGGGGTGGGGTAGGGGTGCACACGTGGAGGAGCAGTGGAACTTTGACCTCCATCTGCACACTTCCTACTGAGGGAAGGGTTATTGGGTCCCCCACACGGGTGGAGGCATCAAGACCGCACCGGGGCCCCCAAGGAGGGGACAGTGGAGTGACATAGGGTGACATGTGGTATCGTGGACAGCCACAATCGTGCCACGTGGTGCTGTAGAGGGGCAGCCCTTGGAACCCCGTGAAAAACTGGGGTGCAAGGCGTCCTCGGGTAGGAGATCCCCAGAGCCCACCCGAGTATCCCACTGTCTCTGGAATGTGACTGAGGAACCCAGGGATGCTCGGACTGCTCGGGCCCCTCCAGACCCCCCCCATATCCTCCCCAAACCCTCTCATACCTTCCCGATACCCCAGTCCTCCCGCCCTGCATGGGCCTCCAGACCCGCTGGAACCCCCCTTGGTGGGGGTCAGGGATGCTCGGGCCCCCCCAGACCCTCCATATCACTGCCACATTTCCATTTCCCCTCCATACCCAGTCCTCCCGTCCCGCTGCGCCACCTCCAACCACCAAGGGGCGTTGCTGCGCCCCCACCCGCATCACCGCGGCCACGCCTCTTCCCGCGCATGCTCAGAGCTGCTGTCCCCGGCTCTGTCCCCGCTGCTGTTCCGGGCGCTGTTGCAGCCATCACCGATCATGGTGCTGGACCTGGATCTGTTCCGCGTCGACAAGGGCGGAGACCCGGCCATGGTGCGGGACATGCAGCGGAAGCGCTTCAAGGACCCCGCGCTGGTGGATGCGCTGGTGCGAGCGGACGGCGCCTGGCGAAGGTGTACGTGGGTGGGGGGGGAGGGAACCTCTGGGCTAGGTGACCCCAAGGGCTTGTCACCCCCCTTGTCACACGCGGGCATGTCTCCCCCTCCCGATGCCTTTCCCGTCCACCCTGGTGGGTCCGCAGGCGATGGGACTCCCTCACCATCGCCCCTTCTTGGGGATGGGGGATCCCCTAGGGGTCCCTCTCTCCCGCTCTCTCTTCCTCCAGAGGACCTGGAGCCGGCCCCCACACTGATCCCCGAACCTCCTCGCTGAGATGGGGTGACCTTTAGGGAGGTCTTTTCCACCCTTCCCAGCTGTTTGTTGACACTTCCCCAGCCCTCGGGGAATGGATCCTGTGGATGGATCACAGCACGGTTTGCAGATCCCCCTCGTCCCTAATCCCAGGGATTGAGGTGGGAGAAATTCTCCCACTAGACCCGCCTTCCCCCCTCCCAGGTTCCCCTTAGCGCGCACATGGATCCCATCCCATTGCGATCCCTAGGGATCCACTCCCTGCACTGCCGCAGGATCTAGCTGGGCGGGAAGGATCCTAGGCAGTGCCACCCCTAGATTTGGGGTACACCCACACCTGGGTGGCTTGGGGGGGGGGGGGGGGGTGCGGCAGGAGTCACCTCCCCGTGGGTCCCGGCGGGATATGGGGCAGCGGGATCCGCATCCGGCTCGGTCAGTGGGTGCCGGATGTGGAGAGGAGTTGGAGGGCGGCGGGAGGAGTGGGTACCCCCAAACGCCGCCGTTCCCGGAGCACCCCAGCACTCCATTGCTGCGGGATGAAAACGGCGCTTGGGGCTCCTCTTTAATGTATTCGCCTTGATGTCCTCGTGGGATCTTGCCCGGGCGTTCTTGGCTCCGGCCGTGCCCTCGTTTTATCCCAGAGCGTTTCGTCACACGGGATCACCCAGCCCGCTTCCCAGTCCCCTGGCCGCGGGCTCTGTGTCCCCGGGACGGCGGTGCTGCACAATGGCGGGTGGCTACAGGAGGCGACAGGGTGACGAAGGCTGGAGGGACGCGCTGGCTGATGCAATCCCGCGGCGCCGATGCCGTGGAGCCCGTGCTATCCTATTGCGTGTTTCCTGGCTCTGGAACTCTGGGGACTGATCCCTCCCACTGGGATGTCACGTTCTTGGTATTGGGTGTCCCCAGTTTGACTGCTCAGGGTCCTGGGCTCTGCCTTTCCCAGCACTGGGGTCATGAAGAGGGAACCTCCATGCTCCACTCATCCAGCACCCCCTGAATCTCGTCACTGTGGCCTCAAATCCCAGGATCTGATCAGTCCTTAGCAATCCCATCTCACTGAGGGAGGGGTCTCCTCACAACGTGGGGTCCTAGCGCAGTGTGGGGATCCCATCCTAACAGGGGGTTTCCAGTGCAGCATGGGTGGGTCTCATCCTGGTGTGGTGGTACCAGTGCAGTATGGAGGTCCTATGCTGATCTGGACCCATCCTGACCAGGTCCCATCCTGGTATGAGTGTCCATCCTGGTGGAGGGATTCCCATCTTGACTGAGTGGGGTTCCCAGTCCAGCATGGGGCTTGCAGCCCAACGTGGGGGATCCTAGCATGGGGTGGGGATCCCATTCCAGTGCATGGTTCCCAGCCTGGCATGGGACTTTCAGTCCAGTGTGGGGGATCCCAGTGTGGACGTCTCAATGTGGGGGTTTCATCCCAGCATGGGAAATCCCAATGTGGGGTTCTGATCTTAAGAGTTGGGGTGTCCCATCCCAGCATGATCCCAGCACATCATCCCAAAGACCCCAGGGCTGATGCCTGTGGGTATTCCTGGATCTGCCACCCCCTCTGTTGCTCCTGTGGGGGTTCCATATTACCTCTCTGCACCAGATGGGGACCCTGGCCCTTCTTCACTCCAGGTGACAGCCTCTGCCTTCCTTTCCAGGCAGGTTTCGTGCTGACAACCTGAACAAGCTGAAGAACCTGTGCAGCAAAACCATTGGGGACAAGATGAAGGTGGGGCATGAGTGCCCTGGGTCACCTTATGGTGGGACATCACCAACCAGTGACATCTCTCCTTCTCCTAGCCCTCCAGCATTTCCTTTGTGTCACTGAGGGATGTTTTCCCCCTGGAATTTTACTCTTTACTAGGGTTCCTTTTTCCTTCCACTGCAGAAAAAGGAGCCAGTCGGGACGGATGAATCAGTACCAGAGAGTGCACAGAACCTAGATGAGCTCACAGCTGATGTCCTGGTGGTGAGTGAGACCCCCAACTCCCTCCACTGTGCCTACAGTTTGTCCAGAGCTCTGCCTGAAATTGCCCAAATTTGTGGCCTGAAGTGCCCACCAAATGAGGGGGGACTGCCTGATGCCCCAGCTGGGAGGATCCTTTATCTCGCAGTCCCACACTGGCAATAACTGACTCTTCCTTGGTGTCCTTGATCTCCTCAGCATCGCTCTGTGTCAGTCAAGGGCTCATCCCTGGGAATTTGAGCAGCTTCAGTCCTCCATTTCCTCAGTGTGTCCCTCCTTGCCTGCTTCCATCCCAGTTTGGTAGTCACCCTGGTTAATGAGTGCAGTACTGGCTGCCATGGGAGCAGCTCAGGCCCTCCAGAGCCCAGCTTGTCACCCCTTTTTTCCTTCAGGCTCTTCTTGAGTGTGTCCAGCCCAGGGACTCACTCCAGCATCTGTGGAGGGTCTGAAATTCACCATGCTGGGCCCAGGATTCCCTGTGCTGGGTGATCAGGCCCCTTTTCCCGGTGGTGTTCTCCCTGCCCCACCTCATCCAGAGGTCTCTCCGCAGAGTCTCCAGGTATCCCAGATAAAGAAAGTTCGGCTGCTCATTGATGAGGCGATCCTGGAATGTGACTCTGAGCGCCTGCGGCTGGAGGCTGAACGATTTGAGAGCCTCCGGGAGATTGGGAACCTCCTCCACCCCTCTGTGCCCATTAGCAACAATGAGGTGGGACATAAAAAGTGAGGTGGGGTTGGGTTAGTGGAGCCAGGAGGCTCACAGTGGGAAGTGGGGGGCTCCCAGCAGGGTATCCCCCAAGCCCAGCTGGGTGGGCGGGTGAGGGAAATCAGCATGACAAGTTGGCATTTTCCACCCGGATCAGGCAAAGAGCAGCTCGGACAACACTGTGCACACCATTGTTGGGGGAATTAATGGGAAAGGCACTCCTTGTGGTAGGGACAAGGTCTCCCTCCGCTGCCTTCATTCATCCTGTGGGAATGTTTTGCCAAGGGGTGCACAACTGGGCCAGGCTCACTGCCAAGTGACTGCACAATAAGCTACAGGCTGGAGTTTAAGCTCCCAAAGTTAGCCCAGTGTGGTTCAGAGACTGGTGTCACAGTGTTCCAGGTCACTGAGGAGGTGATAGGTTCCCGCTCCTCTTTTCTCTGGGTTCCTGCAGGATGTGGACAACAAGGTGGAGCGGGTGTGGGGTGACTGCAGCTGCAGGAAGAAGTATTCCCATGTGGATCTGGTGGTGATGGTGGATGGCTATGAGGGGGAAAAAGGCGCTATGGTGGCTGGAAGCCGTGGCTATTTCCTTAAGGTGAGAGCTGTGATCCCAGAATGATCACGTTTGGAGGGGAACAGGGAGGGATAGGGGCCTTGGGTTCTCCTCCCCTGGGATGGATGATGGGAGCCTTCATCATGAGGGTGTGGGATGAACTCTGACCACAGTGGTGCATCAGGATCCATTCCTGCTGCAAAGGGTGACACTGAGCCTGGCAGCCATTGCAGTTCTGTGGACTCCATGTCTCCTGAGCCATTGGAGCAAGGAGGAGTGGCCCAGTGGGGTATGTGTGTGTGTGTGACAGGCAGTGTAACCCTTGTTCCCAGGGCCCACTGGTGTTCCTGGAACAGGCACTGATCCAGTATGCGCTGCAGAGCCTCCGTACCCGGGGATACACCCCGGTGTACACCCCTTTCTTCATGCGCAAGGAGGTAATGCAGGAGGTGGCCCAGCTCAGCCAGTTTGACGAGGAGCTTTACAAGGTAAGAGACTGTTCTGCATTTGGGACTGGACTTGGGAGCAAGCCACCCCCATGGGGCTTTGGGGAGGCAGGCAGCGGGGTCCCCTCTGCCCTGGCAAGGCTGTGCTTGTGGCAGTGGTGGAGGTAGCAATGGTAGCAATGGCTCCATGGTGATGCTGCAGTGACAAAGGAGGTGACTCATCTCAGGTCCATCTCCGTGGGTGACACACTCAGATGGCCATGAGGTGACAAGGAGATGGCTGGCCTCCAGAGTTAGCTCTCCATTGGTGACGTGGTGATAAGAATGTGGCTTATCTCTGGGGTCCATGTTTATGGGAGCCACGGAGGTGATGAGTTGACAAAGAGGTAGCTCATCTTTGCGGTCCATTTGCACAGGTGACACGTGATGGCAGTGCAGTGACAAGGAGATGACATGCTCTGGGGTTCATCTCCATGGGTGACATAGGTGACAAGGAGGTGGCTTGTGATGGTGATGACATGACAAGGAGGTGGCTCATCTTTGGTGTCCATCTCCACGGGTGGTACAGGTGACTTGTTCCTGCCATCAGCCCCTTTGAAGGACCAACAAACTTCTGTGATGAATTCCCAAACCATCCAGCCCTGAAAATCCTCCCTGCTGCTCCCTGGAGGGAGAGGAGCAGCTAAAAGAGTGGCTCATGTCCCCTGCAGGTGATCGGGAAGGGCAGTGAGCGGGCAGAGGACAGTTCCATCGATGAGAAGTACCTGATTGCCACCTCCGAGCAGCCAATCGCTGCCCTGCACCGCGATGAGTGGCTGCGGCCTGAGGACCTGCCCCTCAAGTACGCGGGGCTCAGCACTTGCTTCCGCCAGGAGGTGGGGTCCCATGGCCGGGACACCCGTGGCATCTTCCGTGTCCACCAGTTTGAGAAGGTGAAGGAGCAGTCCTGGCAGGAATTCGGGTATACTGAGGGCTGCTGTGTGGTTCCAGTGGGAATTCAGAATGTACCCAGCATCGCTGTGGGGTTCCAGTAGGAATTCAGCATGTTCCGCTGGGAATTCATGGTGTATCCAGTGCCACTGCAGTGTACCCAGCAGGAATTCAGAGGATGCCCATTGTCACCATGGTATTCCAGCAGGAAGTTGGGATGTGTGCCCCATGTCACTATGGGAATTCAGGGTGTACCTGGTGTGACTGCGGGGTTCCAGCAGGAATTCAGGGTGTACAGGGAGTCACCATGGGGTGAACCTGGTGGGGATTTGGGGTGTACCTGATGTCAGCTGCAGTGTTCTCAATGGGAATTCGGGGTGTACCCAATGTCACACAAATTTCCAGTGGCAATTCAGGACATACCAGGTGTCACTGTGGTATTCTGGTGAGAATTTGGAGTGTACCTGGGGTCACCATGATGTAACAGCAGCAATTCAAAGTGTTCTGTGTGTCACTATGGGGATCTGATGGGAATTTGGGCTATACCCAGTGTCACAACAGATTTTCAGTGAGAATTTAGGGTGTACTGGGTGTCACTGTGGGGTTCCAGTTGGAATTTGGACAGTACCCAGTGTCACCATGGCATTCCAGTGGGAATTGGAGCTATACCTGGTGTCACTGTGGAATTCCTTTTGCAGATTGAGCAGTTTGTCTACTCCTCCCCCCAAGACAACAAATCCTGGGAGATATTTGAGGAGATGATGGCCACAGCTGAAGAATTCTACCAGTCCCTCAGGATTCCCTACCACATCGTCAACATTGTCTCGGGTAGGGGCCCTTGTGCAACAGGGGGTTGAGGGAGGCCCTGACCTGCTTTCCCAGCATGGCAGTTTCTTGTCCCTGGCTCCTTGCTGTCCCCAGCCTGAGGAGGAGGAAGAGAAGGGGACATTTTGTTTTCTGTGGAATTCTCAGCCTTGCTCTGGGTCTGTAGGAGCAGGTGTGGGCACTGCTGTGACGGATTGTCCCTGCTGTCCCTTCCATAGAGACAGTTGGAGTGTCCCAGCTCCTCCTGGAAATACTTACAGGAAAAATGCCTGACTTAAAAGCTCCCTGTGGCTGAGTGGGACTGCATTATCCCCTTGGCAGAGCAAGAACCCCATGTTCCCACAGCCAAGTGGTAGCCCCAAATCCCCAGTTGAGCAGAAATCCCTCATCCCTGTGGCCAAGCAGGAATCCCATCTCACCATGGTCAAGTGGGAAACCCATGGCCATGTGGCTGAGAAAGAGCCCCATGTTCCCATAGCTGAATGGGAATCTCACATCCACATGGCTGAGAGGGACCCCCACATTCCTGTGACCAAGCAGGACCCCCATATCCCCATGGCACAGCATGAACCCAATGTCCTGTGGCTGAGCAGGAGTTCCCCATCCCCATGTCTGGGCAGGACTCTACACCCCCACGTCCCCATGACCAAACAGCTTGTGGTTTGTTGACCCTGTGGCCAAGCGGGGACCCCATATTTACATGGCTGAGAGGTAACCCCACATCACTATGGAAGAACAGGAACCCATATTGGATTGGCACTAAGCTGCAGGAGTGACTTTAGAGGCTTCACCCTACATTCTGTCCCAGGATAGGCAAATTCAGGATGGCAGTGGGACCCCCCACTCAGCACTGTCCCCCATACAGGCTCCCTGAACCACGCAGCCAGCAAAAAACTGGATCTGGAGGCCTGGTTCCCTGGCTCTGGCGCGTTCCGTGAGCTGGTCTCCTGTTCCAACTGCACTGACTACCAGGCCCGGCGCCTGCGCATCCGCTATGGCCAGACCAAGAAGATGATGGACAAGGTGAGGCTAGTGGGCATGAGGGGGTTCTTCCTGTTTTCCTCATGTCACATGTGACCCCTGTGTCCCCCTGCCACAGGTGGAGTTTGTGCACATGCTGAATGCCACCATGTGTGCTACCACCCGCACCATCTGTGCCATCCTGGAGAACCACCAGACCCCTGAAGGCATCCGCATCCCTGAGAAGCTCCAGAACTTCATGCCCCCAGGTAACATCCCCCTGTGCCCTCCCCGTCCCCCTCTCCTTGGCCGGGGGGGTGACAGGGGTCCCTTGTCTCCCCAGACCTGCGGGAGCTGATTCCGTTCATCAAGCCAGCACCCATTGAGCTGGAGCACTCCAAGAAGCAGAAGAAGCAGCAGGAAGGGAAGGGCAAGAAGAAGGCAGGGGGGGGATGTGACCAAGTACTGGAGGAGCAGATGAAGAACATGGAGGTCTGAGGGTGTCCCCCCGCACCCCAAGGACTTTGGAGGCCTCCTGAGTCATCTCATCATCATCTTTGCCTTGGAGGCGAGTCACCATCTGTCCCTCCCGTGCTACAAAGACCTGTCAGGGCACTGCCCCTCTCCCTGTGTGTCCCCCCTACCCTGCAGAGTGGGGCCAGGATCCCCCTATGTGTCCCTCTCATGCTGAGTGGTGCTGGGGACCACCGTGCCCACCTAACATGTCCCTCCTCCATCCAAAATAAAGCCAGGAGTTGCTGAGCTGTGTGTTCTTGGGGGAGTTCCGGGGAGGGAAGGGGAGGATCCAGCCCGGGGAGGTGTCTCCGTGACACACCACTCTTCTTCCCCGCACCCCTCCCCCCCCTCCCCGCACCCGCCTCCCCCCTTCACTCTTCCTCCTGCCATCCCCACACAAAGCCACGGACAAAGCCTCTTTGTGATGCAAAGTGGGGCCGTGGGCCCCCAGCTTCAGCCCCAGCTGCTGCCCAGCCCCTCTTCCAGGGTGGGGTGACAGACGGAAGGGTTGCTCCCTTCCATCCCCAGGTGAGGCCTGGCTGTCCCCCCGTGCGTGTGCGTGGGAAACCCCCGGCTGGGCCATCGTTGTTGGGTGGAAGCGGCGGGGAGCTGCCCAGTGAGTCACCGGAGCCCCCGGCGGAGGCGGGGGGGGTTCCGGCGCTCCAAGCACCGCCCCGGCACTGGGGGGCCCCTCCTCGGTACCTGTCGGACCCGTTCCGCCGTGGGGAGGAATCCGACTCCACGCCGCCTGCCTGCACCCACGCCCCGGGACCGACGCCGGCTTGGGGGGGTGGGAGGGGCAGCAGCCACGGACCGGGGGAATCCGCCCCCATCTGGATTTTCCAGTCCCTCCCAGTCTGTCCCAGCACCCCGCAGCATCCCCTGTCCCTCCCAGGTTGCTCCAGTGCCCCCCAGCGTCTTCAGTCACTGTCAGCCTGGTCCAGTTGTTCCCAGTCTGTTCTATTGCCCCCGGTTCTGGTGCGGTGAGACGAGCCCGGGGATCGGGTGGGGGGGTGCCACGGAGTGAGAGGACACGAACTCCCGTGTGTGGAGTCACGGCCGGCGGTAAGGATACAGGGAGCTTGGGCGGCGTATGTCACACGTGCTGTATGTGCCGCACATGTGCTGTGTCACACACGTGCTCTAGTCTCACGGGTGTGCTCCGTGTGTGTTTCACATGTGCTCTGTGTGTCACATACGTGGTTCCCATGTCACATGTGCTCGCTAGTGCCTGTGTGCCCTGCGTGTGCGGCGTGCGCGTTCCCTGCGCGTACAACGGGCGTGCCTGCAATGCAGAGGTGCGTGCAAGGCCCTTCACAGGTGTGCACCTCACACGATTGTGCGAAGCCTGCGCGCGGTGCGCGCTCGCTGCCCCCGCGCTGCCCTTGTCCCTGCGGTTGCGGATGCTTTAAGCGGCTCCTTTAAGCGCGGCCGGACCGGTGTATTGGCGGCTCCGCCCCGGCGGGCGCGCGCGGGCGAGGGCGGGGCGCAGGCTGCGGCGCGAGTCGCTGCGGGCACCAGCACCTGCACCGGGGGCATCGGGGGGCTGCGGCCATGGGCCCTCCGCCCACCCGCCAGGCCGCACTCCCGCTGCTGACGCTATTGCTGCTCCTGCCTCTGCCCGCACCGCGACCCGCCGTCGCCACCGGCATCGGCTCCGGCGCCCCCACAGGCATCAGCCCCGGCATCGGCACCGGCATACGCACCCGTCCGTCCACCACGCTCCCGGCGCCACTCCAGCTCCGCGGCGGCACTGGGGACAGCGGTGGCTTCGGCGGCACCGGGGACAGTGGCGGCGCGTGGCCCCCGCCGAGCATCGGGGACAGCGGCGACAGCGCTGGGCCCGCACCGACCGCGGGCGGCATGGATGGGACCGCACCAGGCACCGGCTCTTCCAGTGGGGAGAGCGGCGGCGGCGTTAGGGGGTCCCCAGGTATCCGCGACACCAGGGTTATCGGGCACGCTGGAGGCACCGTGAGTGCAGGAGACACTTGGAAGCCTGGAGGCACTGGGGACGCTGGAGGCCCTGGGAGCTTTGGAAGCACCAGGGATGCTGGAGGCACCCGGCATAGTGGAGGCACCAGGGTGACTGGAGGAACTGGAGACAGTGAGAGCACCCATGTCCTCAGGGGCACCAGGAGCACCAGGAACACTGAATACACCGGGGACACCAACATCCCCATGGACACCGGGAGCACTGTGAATGTGCTGACCACTGGGGGTGTTGGGGGCACTGGGAGCACTTCATTTCCCAGGGACACCAGGAATTCTGAACTCACTGGGGAGACCGGGAGAGTCCCCAGCAACACTAGGAATTCTGTGGACACTGGACATGATGGGAACACCAACATCCCCAGGGAGACCAGTGACACTGGGGATGCAGTGGACACTGGGGATGTTGGGGAGTCCCAGACCACAGTGGTCCCCAGACCCCCCATACCTCACCACCGCCCCTGCCGCAGCCCAAACACAGCACCGCAGTTCCAGCCCTCCAGCTACCAGGCCACAGTGGAGGAGAACCAGCCAGCAGGCACACTGGTGACACAGGTGACAGCACAGGACCCTGATGAGGGGGAGGCAGGCCGGCTGCACTATGCCATGGCTGCACTCTTCGACAGCCGCTCCGATGCCCTCTTCACTGTGGACCCTGTCACTGGTGTTATTAGCACTGCTGCACCACTGGACCGTGAGAGCAGGAGCACTCATGTGTTCCGCGTGACAGCAGTGGACCATGGGATACCCCAGCGCAGTGCCATGGCCACACTGACAGTCATAGTGAGTGACACCAACGACCATGACCCGGCCTTTGAGCAGCCAGAATACCAGGAGAGTGTGCGAGAGAATCTGGAGGTGGGCTATGAGGTACTGACAGTGCGGGCCACTGATGGCGATGCTGGTCCCAATGCTAATATCCTCTACCGCCTCCTCAATACTGGTGACGCCAGTGAGGTGTTTGAGATCGATTCCCGCTCAGGCGTCATCCGCACCCGTGGCCCTGTGGACCGGGAAGCAGTGGATGCCTTCAAGCTGTTGGTGGAGGCCACAGACCAGGGCCAGGATCCAGGACCCCGGAGTGCCACAGCCACTGTCCGCATTGCTGTGGAGGATGACAACGACAATGCGCCGCAGTTCAGTGAAAGGCGTTATGTGGCTCAGGTCCCTGAGGACGCAGTACCCAATGCTGCAGTTCTGCAGGTGACAGCCACCGACCGCGACAAAGGCAGCAATGCGCTGGTGCACTACAGCATTGTCAGTGGCAACACCCGTGGGCACTTCTACATTGATGCACAGACAGGCACGCTGGATCTTGTTAGCCCCCTGGATTATGAGATCACCAAGGAGTTCACCCTGCACATCCGGGCACAGGACAGTGGCCGCCCACCTCTCTCCAACATCAGTGGTTTGGTTACCATCCAGGTGTTGGATGTCAATGACAATGCACCCATCTTTGTCAGCACGCCCTTCCAGGCTACTGTGCTGGAGAATGTCCCTGTGGGCTACTCTGTCATCCATGTACAAGCAATTGATGCAGATTCAGGTGACAACAGCCGGTTAGTTTACACCCTGCTGGAAACTGGCACCAGCTTCCCCTTTGCCATCAACAACAGCACCGGGTGGATTGTGGTAACCTCTGAGCTGGACCGGGAGGTGGTCGACTTCTACAGTTTCAGGGTGGAGTCGCAGGACCAGGGCACTCCCCCAATGGCCTCCACGGCTAGCGTCAGTGTCACCATCCTGGATGTCAATGACAACAGCCCTGAGTTCACCCAGCAGGAGTACAGTGCCCGCCTGAATGAGGATGCGGCAGTGGGCACCAGTGTCCTGACTGTCTCTGCTGTCGATCGTGATGCTAACAGTGTCATCACATACCAGATCTCCAGTGGCAACACCCGCAACCGGTTCTCCATCACCAGCCAGAGTGGTGGTGGGCTCATCTCTCTTGCCCTGCCCCTGGACTACAAGCTGGAGCGGCAGTACCTGCTCACCATTGCTGCCTCTGATGGCACCCGCCAGGACACTGCCCAGGTGGTTGTCAATGTCACCGATGCAAACACCCACCGTCCCGTCTTCCAGAGCTCCCACTACACCATCAATATCAATGAGGACCAGCCAGTGGGCACAACAGTGGTAGTCATCAGTGCGACAGATGAGGACACAGGGGAGAACGCCCGCATCACCTATCTGATGGAGGACAGCATCCCCCAGTTCAGCATTGCTGCTGATACTGGTGCTGTCACTACCCAGATGGAGCTGGACTATGAGGACCAGGTGTCTTACACCTTGGCCATCACAGCACGGGACAATGGTATCCCGCAGAAATCTGACACAACTTACCTGGAGATCCTGGTGAGTGATATCAATGACAATGCACCCCAGTTCCTCTGTCATTCCTACCAGGGATCCATCTATGAGGATGTCCCTACCTTCACCAGTGTCCTCCAGGTCTCTGCAACTGACCGTGACTCTGGACTTAATGGCAGGGTCTTCTACACCTTCCAAGGGGGTGATGATGGTGATGGTGACTTCATCATTGAGTCCACCTCGGGCATTGTCCGCACCTTGCGCCGTCTAGACCGGGAGAATATGCCGCTCTATTCCCTGCAGGCATTTGCTGTGGACAAGGGAGTCCCAGCCCGGAGAACACCAGTGGAGATCCAGGTGGCAGTGTTGGATGTTAATGACAACCCACCCGTGTTCGAGCAGGATGAGTTTGACATCTTTGTGGAGGAGAACAGCCCCATTGGGCTGGTGGTGGCCCGGATCACCGCCACTGACCCTGACGAGGGCACCAATGCCCAGATCATGTACCAGATCGTGGAAGGCAACATCCCCGAGGTCTTCCAGCTGGATATCTTCTCTGGAGAGCTCACCGCCCTTGCTGACCTGGACTATGAGACCAAGGCTGAATACATCATGGTGGTCCAGGCAACCTCGGCACCACTGGTCAGTCGGGCCACCATCCATGTGCGCCTGCGTGACACCAATGACAACATCCCCCAGCTCAAGAACTTTGAGATCCTCTTCAACAACTACATCACCAACCGCTCTGGCAGCTTCCCTGGGGGCATCATCGGCCGCATCCCTGCCCATGACCCCGACGTCTCTGACCGCCTCACTTACGCATTTGAGCAGGGCAATGAGCTCAGCCTCTTGCTGCTGGACCCACACAGTGGGGACCTGCGCCTCAGCCCAGCCCTGGATAACAACCGCCCACTTGAGGCTGTCATGAGGGTGTCTGTCTCTGGTAAGACTGCCACCCATGGAGGGCACCTTGTGGGAGGAGGCGTGTGAGGTTTGTGGGTACATCAACCTCTATTTCTGCATAGAGGTGAGGTGTTAAGGGGTCTCCCTACCCTGTTTTGGCTGCCCTCACCCTCCAGATCAGAAGGGATGATGGGTTTTGGGTTCCTACCACCCCACTGAGGTGTTTTGGAGTTCCACAATCCCATCCTGGTTGCCTCCACCCTCCAGATCTAGAGGAGGGGGCATAATGGGATCCTGTGCCTCCCTCACACCCCAGGCATCCTAGCTGGAGGCCATAAAAGTCCTTAGCACCCCTTTTGCTTTTTTGCCAGGTGGTCCTGGCACTTCTCTGTTTGTCACTAAGAGGGTGGGGCAGGACCTACTGCATGTATGTGGGGAGCAGAGGCTGGTGTGGGCCAGCAAGATACCCTTGGGGGCTTGTTATGGAGGTCTGATGGGTGAATCTAGGAAGGCTCAGGGTGCAGTGCAGTACTGGGGGAGTCCTGGCACCACAGTGTTCGTGTTTGTAGGAGACTCCACTTGAATGAATTCAGGGCAGGAGACACGGAGTCTGGTGTCTGTATTTGGGGGGCCGCCCTGACCAACACTGAGAGGTCTCAAACCCATTGGGGAGAGGTCACAAGATAAAGGGGGTTGTGCCATAAGTTGTCAGCACCGTTTGGGTGGCGGGGTATCCAGGAGGTGCTTTTGGGAGATGGGGGTCACCCCAAGGTGGGGGAACATCATCCTAAGCTAGGGGAATGTCACCCCAGGTCAGGGGGAAACTGGGTCGCAGGCAATGCCTGATGTCCACTGTCCCCAGCTGCATGGCCCCCATTGCCCCCCAGCTTCCCCTGGCTGGAGTCCCTGCTCTGGCTACACAGAGCAGAGGGCCCAGGGCACAAAGGGTGGGGGCAGGGAGTCCCCAGTGCCCCCCCCCCCCCTCCCCCATGCGCTGGGGCAGGCGGGAGGGAAACAAAAGGTCCAGCCATAGCTGGGCCCTCATGGCTGCAGCCATGGCAACCTTCCCCCCTGCTCTCCCCCCATGCTGGCCACTTGCCACCAGTCACTGCCCCTGGGCCACTGGGCACCCCTGGCCCTTGCCACCCCTCATGGTACACCCTTCTTCCTGCTTGGCCCCCCACCTGTCCCCATGCTCCCTTCATCCATCTGTCTGCCTGCTCCCCATCTGTCCTGCATCCCACTGCCCTCGGCCAGGGGGAGGACAAAGAGGAGGAGGAGAAGGGTGGGTGCCCCAGTGCTTAGCAGAGATTTTGCTCCCCCAGCCCATGACCAGCCCCAGCCCCTTAACCAGCACCACCCCCATACCAGCCCCAGAAACAGCTCCAGCCCCAAAAACCAGCACCAACTCCATAACCAGTATCAATCCCATAACCAGTTCTGGCTCCATAACCAGGCTCAGCCTCATAGACAGAGCCAGCCTCATAAGTAACCCAACCTCATAATCAACAACTAGCCCCTTCCAGATGCCCCCACCCCACAGTGTCCAAGCATGATGGGCATCCCATGACCCACACTTTCCCCTTTCCATGGTCACCAAGCAGAATGGGCACCCACAACCAGCATCAGCCCCATAACCAATGTTCTCCCCATTCAATAGAGGCCAGGTGGAACAGGAGCCTTGTAACCAGTTCCAGCCCCATTGCCAACATCGTCCCCATCCTGCTGTCCCTACTCTGTAACGGCCAGGTGGGATGGGCACCCCAAAAACAGCATCAGCCCCATAACCAACACCAACCCTATAACTATCACTGTCTCCATTCCTTGGTGGCTGAGCAGGAAAGGTCCCCCATAGCCTGCATTGTCCCCACCTGATTGTCCCCATTTCATGCTGGTCAAGTGGGATGGGCACCTCATAGCCAGTATTGTCCCCATTCCACAGTGGCTACATGGGCCAGGTGTTTCATGGCCAGTGCTGTCCCCGTTTTATGGTGGCCAAGCAGGTCAAGCCCCCATAGCACTGTCCCCATCCAGCACCAGCTGAGTCGGTTGGTTGCCCCATATCCAGCACTATTCCCCTCCCACCATCCTTTCCCAGAGTTGACCGTTGCTGTCACTGACCCACTCCTGTGTCACCCCTTTGCAGATGGCGTTCACAGCGCAACAGCGCAGTGCACGCTGCGGGTGACCGTGATCACAGATGAGATGCTCAGCAACAGCATCACCCTGCGTTTGGCCGACATGTCCCAGGAACGCTTCTTGTCCCCCCTGCTCAGCCGTTTCATGGAGGGGGTGGCCGCTGTCCTAGCCACCCCCCGCCAGCGCGTCATCCTCTTCAACATCCAGACGGACACAGACGTGGGGCCGGCGCGGATCCTCAATGTCAGCCTCTCGGCCCTGCTGCCGGCGGCGGTGCCGGGCGCGTCCCGGTTCTTCTCGTCGGAGGAGCTGCAGGAGCGGTTGTACCTTAACCGGTCGCTCCTGGCGGCCACCACGGCCCAGCGCGTCCTGCCCTTTGATGACAACGTGTGTCTGCGCGAGCCCTGCGAGAACTACATGCGCTGCGTCTCCGTCCTGCAGTTCGACAGCTCCGCGCCCTTTCTCGCCTCCGACACCATCCTTTTTCGCCCTATCCACCCCGTCACGGGCCTGCGCTGCCGCTGCCCACCTGGCTTCACCGGCGACTACTGCGAGACCGAGATCGACCTCTGCTACTCCAGCCCCTGCGGCAGCAACGGGCGGTGCCGGAGCCGTGAGGGCGGATACACCTGCGAGTGCCATGAAGATTTCACTGGTTAGAGCCGCCGGCCAACCCTTCCTCATAGTGTCCATCCTCATCTTTCCTCATCCATCTCCTCTTCAGCCCTCCTTCCCTCTTTCCTTCCCTCCCTCTCTCCACTGGTAGACTGGTGGCACTGGAGCCATACCCCCACCCTCAACCTGGGACTCCAACCCCCATGAGAGGTCCTGGTGGGGGGGTGTCAGCCAGGTGGGGGAGGGGATGTGAGAAGAGGGAGTGTCTCTGGGTCTCCAAGGCAATGGGAGGTGGTTGTCATGGTGAAAGAGCTGGGGATAAAGGTGCTGTGGGGGGGAGGGAGAAGAGATCCTCACCCTCCTACTTAGGGTGCTTGGTGTCACATTGGGGAGCCCTGTGAGTGGGCTCTCCTTTCTCCTGGAGGGAGAACTCGGGGTTTACTGGGGGGTGGGGAGGAGAGAGGACCCCCACCTCCCATTTTTGGGATGCTGGTGCCATTGGGGTATCACACAGGGGAGCCCTGCAAGCTGAGCACCTGGGGGCCCCACTCTGGGTTTAATGGGGAGGTGTGTGGGAGTTGGAACTCCTTACCCCAGTTTTGGTGTTCTGGATGTCACTCAGGGGAGCACTGTGAGCTGAGTGCCCGGGGGGGCCGCTGCACCCCAGGGGTCTGCCAGAATGGGGGCACCTGCCTGAACCTACTGGTGGGGGGATTCTGGTGCCAGTGTCCCCCTGGGCACTATGAGAAGCCCTTCTGCACCATGAGCACCCGCAGCTTTCCCCCACGCTCCTTCCTCACCTTTCGTGGCCTCCGCCAGCGTTTCCACTTCACCCTTGGCCTCACGTGAGCCTGGGGGAATCTGGGGAGGTGGGGGGTGATGCGTGCCCCTGTGGGTATCACATTGGGTGTGGGGTAGATGGTTATGGTTGCCTCATTGGCATGAGAGGAGATGATGGAGTGTGAGGTGATGGGTGTCTTGTGGGCACTGGGTGGTGGGTGGGTGCCCCCATTGTCATAATTTGGGGTGTGGGGTAGTGGGTGTCTCAAGGGCATCATATGGGATGGAGATGCCACACTGGTGTCATCTGGGATGGGTGGTGATCAGTGCCCCATCGGCATCATGCAGGTGGTGGGGTGATGGGCACCCTGAGGGCACAGGGTGGGAGCAAAGTATGTGGGTGACCTCTTGGCATGCGAGGCAGTGGGGTGGGGGGCACCCTGTAAGGGCAGAGGCTGATGCATACCAGCCTCTCACAGTAGGTAGAAGGTCATGGGGCAGGGTGTGAGGGGTGTGCCTCAGGGGCACAGCAGGGTCAGGGGGTGTTGGGGAGTGCCAGGGTGGAATGGTGGGATTGGGGGTCATTGGGACACCCCTGGCACTTGTGTCCCCCAGGTTTGCCACACAGGAGCGGGACGGGCTCCTGCTTTATAATGGGCGCTTCAATGAGCGGCATGACTTTGTGGCACTGGAGATTGTGGACGAGCAGCTGCAGCTCACCTTCTCAGCAGGTACACACTCCCCCTGCCACACCCTGGCATTGCACCCTTGCACCCTTAGGGGCACTGTATCCTTCACTGCATCCCTCACTTCATCCCAGACATCCCATCCTGGCACTGCCTGGGACTGCATCCTGGGCATCCCATTCCCAGCACTGCATCTCGTGTTGCATTCCTCACTGCATTCCTCGCTGCATCCCTGGCCTGCCATTCTTGGCACTGCCTGACACTGCATCCTTGGTATCCCACCCCTGGCATTGCATCCTGGACATCTCATTGCTAGCACTGCATCCCTTGCATCATGTCCCCAACACTGCATTCCTAGCACTGCATCCTGGGAATCCCATTCCTGGTACTGCCACCCCTCCTTGCCTCTGGTTGTGTTGCCCTGACACTGTGCCCACAGGTGAGACCACCACCACGGTGTCACCCTTTGTGCCAGGAGGTGTCAGCGATGGGCAGTGGCACCGGGTGCAGCTGCACTACTATAACAAGGTGGGGGAATGAGGGGCAAAGTGGGTGGGGAGTGTTTGGGGCAGACAGAGGAAGGGAAGATGGAGGGGAAGGGTGGGGAAATGGAGGGATTTGGAGGATCAGGTAGGGGGTTTGGGGCACCTAAAGGACCCCTAAGGGATGTGCCCATCCATGGGGGTCCCAAGGGATGGGAGATGGAGGAAGAGGAAGGAGTGGAAGAGAAGGGGGAATTGTAGGGATGAGGAGAGTAGAGAGGAGATTTGGGGTATTTCAAGGGACTCTCAAGAGCTGCCCCCATCCATAAGGAGCCCAAGAGACCCTCACCCATTAGCTCAACCTGTTTGCCCCCTGAGAAACCCCACCTACCTTCCTCACCAGTGGGGACCCCCAAGGAATTGGGATGGGGGGATGGAGGAAGAAGAGGTCAAAGGGATAGCAGCTTGGGGGCTATGAAGGGGACCATTGAGGTTTAAGGGAGGCTGAAGGTATGGAGGGGAGTGTTGAGGGATCTGAAGTGTGGGGGGCCTGGTGGGCTGGAGGGACATGAGAGCCCAGTGAGGGTTGAGAGGCCAGAGGGCAGTGGGAGGGTGAGGAGCGGGTCAAAGGCTACAGAGTGGGCGTCCTGGGCCTCTCCGCCTGATGTGGGGGCTCCCAGCCGGCTGTGGGGCGCTTGGGGGTCCCACAGGGCCCCTCAGAGCAGAAGGTGGCTGTGGTGACTGTGGACGACTGTGACACGGCCATGGCCCTGCGCTTCGGGCCCCGCCTCGGCAACTACTCCTGCGCTGCCCAGGGCACCCAGACTGGCAGCAAGAAGTGAGGGGGGCCTGGGAATCCTATGGGTGGAGGTCCCTTGGGTTACCCACAGAGGGGTCCTTTGGAGGTGAATGGTCCCTATGAGTGAGGTACCTTTGGAGTCCTCACTGGTGAGAGGTCCCTCAGGGGTGACAGATCCCTATGGATGGGGAGTGGTCACTACAGGTCCTTATGGGTTGGGGGGCTTCTCTTGGGGTCCCCATGTGTTGGGGGGGGTTGGGGAGTCCCTTGTGGTTCTGCTGGGTTCCCCACAGGGGACCACCCCTTGGGTTTTCCCTCAGGTCCCTCTAGGTTTTGGGGTGAGTGGGTGTTCTTTGGGGTTCCCTTGTGACTCCGTGGAACGGGGGGGTTGCTGGGTGTCCCTTTGGATTCCCTTGGGGTTCCCATGGGTTGTGGGAGTGTCTCGAGGGTCTCTTGAATCCCTGAGGTGATGGTAGGCTCTGCAGGTCATTGGATCTGACGGGGCCACTGCTGCTGGGGGGGGTCCCAACACTGCCCGAGAGTTTCCCGATCCGCAGCCGACACTTCGTGGGGTGCATGCGGCACCTCCACATTGACCAGCGTCCCGTGGACATGGCAGCCTTCATTGCTAACAATGGCACCCTGCCCGGTGGGCTCTGGGGCCAGGACACTGGGCAGGGGCTGGGCGGGGGGGGCTTGTGTTCCTTTGAGCAGAGGGAGATGGGGTGTGGGGCTAAGGGGTATCTGAGCAGTGGGGCTGTGTCCCCTGAGTGATGGGAGGGGGTTTGAGGGCTGGAGAGATGCATGGGGGTCCAGGGGGCACAGGTGATGCTATGCCCCCTTGGGTGTGACATGGGAAGTTAGGGAGTGCAGATATGGGTTCAGTGGTACCAGAGCCATGGGGTTGCACTCCCCTGGGTGTTGGGAGGGAGTGCCAGGGTAATGGGGCTGGATAAGGGTCCAGGGTCATGGTAGTAGGGCATTCTGTGTCCCTTGGTTGTGAGGCGAGGGATGAGGGGCTCCCAGGGCCATCAAGCTGGAGTGGGTGGCACAGACAAGGCTGTGTCCCATGGGAATGGGGTGGGAAGATGCCAGGACAGGGAGGTGGGATGGGGCTGTATCCCCTTTGGGGTGGGGTTGGGATGTGGGGTGGGGGGTCCGGGGGTACTAGGACTGTGGGGTTGGATAAGGGTTCAAAGATGTGGGGGTGTCTGTGCCCCATGGGACCCCCCCAGGGGTCCCAGGTCATGTGTGTCATATGACCCTTGTGCCCCCCTCACAGGTTGTCCCCCCAAGAAGACCTTTTGTGACACCAATACATGCTACAACGGTGGCACCTGTGTGCATGAGTGGGGAGGGTTCAGCTGCCGTTGCCCACTAGGCTTTGGGGGCAAAACCTGCCAGGAGGGTACTGGGGGGCCTGGGGAGACTGTGGTGGGGCTGTGTTGGGTGCATAGTCTTGTTATGGGTCCGTGGGGGCATGGGGAGGGTCTCTGGGTGGGTGTGAGGGGTGTGGGAAGGAGGTGAGGGGCATCCCCGCATGTGTTTGGGGGTCCGTGGCATTGTTGTATGCTTGTGCGGGGGTACGGGGGATCCGTGGGTGGGTGCAGGAGATCTGTGGGAGGGTGTGTTGGCATCTGTGGGATGTGCATGGGGTCCCCGGCTGGGTGCTGGGGATCTGAGAGTGGGTATGTGAGGGGCCGTGTGGGGTTGTGGGGGGTCCTGGGTGGGGTGCGGGGAGTCCATGGGTGGGTGTGGGTACGCGGGGGGCACACGGCCGCCTCACGGCAGGGAGATCCCTGGAGGCTTGGAGGGTGGGGGTTCCGTGGGAGTCTCCCCCCGTCCCACGTGCATGCCCCGCAGAGATGGTGGGCCCGCAGCGGTTCGTCGGCAGCAGTCACATGGCGTGGAATGGGCTGGCGCTGCCCCTCTCCATGCCCTGGCCAGTCCGCATCATGTTCCGCACCCGCCACCCCCACGGGGTTCTGCTGCGGGCGGGGGCTGGAGGCCGTCTAACTCTCATCCTTCAGGTGAGAGGCATGGGGATGGCACAGGGGCATTGAATAAGGGAGTTTTTTCTGAGGAAACTGCCGGGGCGGGAGGGTGGTTGCCCTTGGGGGGTTATTGCTTTGGGTGGGGGTCATTGCCACAGGAGGTATTGTTTTTGGTGTCGTTGGCATAGGGGACATTGCCTTGGGAGGTTATTGACTTGAGTGGGAGCATAGGGGAGTTTGCACTGGGGTGGTGCCAGGGGTTATTGCTCTGAAGGTGGGGGGGTTATTGGCATTACTGGCATTGGTGAGTTGTTGGCACAGGGTTTATTACCCTGGGTGGGGGGTCATTGCCCTGAGGGGCATATTGCATGGGGGGTATATATAGCCATGGGGAGTAGTGGCATGGGGGGTTGGAACAGGGGATTTACCCCAGAAGAAGTGTCAGGAGAAGTGGAGGGGGTCTGTTGGCAGTTGTCTGTTGGCATCAGAGATACTGCTGGGGGGGGGGGGGGGGTGGTGGTGTGTATTGCTGGGAGGGGGCATTACCTGAGGGGTTGTGTTAATGTCCTAGGGGAAATTTCTATTTCCTGGTGGGCAGTGCCTGGTGCCCACCAGGTTTCTGGAGTCCTTGACATGTCTACCCCTCACAGCTGAGCAAAGGGCAGGTGGAGGCTGGTGCTTGGCAAGGGGGGGCCCATTTGGCCACCCTGCGTCTGCCCCAGGCCAAAGTCAATGACGGTGCCTGGCACCACGTGGAACTGGAGCTGCGGGGGGGCCCTGGACACAACCCCTCTGCCACCCTCCTCCTCCTCACCCTTGACTATGGCCGCCACCAGGTATGGGGAGACTGAGCCACAGGGGGATATCCACTCTGATGATCCCCGGGTGCCATTGTGGCACTACTTGTGACACCCCAAGGCACCCACGGGGGTCACTGTGTCCCCCAGGCGGTGGGCGATGTCTCTGGAGAGCTGCAGGGACTGCGGCTGCACACGCTGAGCCTCGGGGGGCTGCTGGGGGACAGTGGCACCGTGGAGGAGGGGTTCCAGGGGTGCCTGCAGGTACAGAGGCGCGGGCATGGAGGGCATGGGGAGCATGGAGTGGCAAGTGTAGGGGTGTGGAATGGGTTTGGGGATGTGGAAGAGTGGGTAAGGACATGGTCACAATGGGAGGGAAGCACAGGGACATGGCATAGGTCTTGGGGAAATGGGCAAAGGGATGTGGACACAGATGTTGGGGATGTGGCACAGGGTAAGGACAGGGCACAATGAAGCAGGGTCTTGCCTTGGTGATGGGGACATGAGCACAATGAAGAGGAGCTCAGGGACGTGAATACAGTGCTTGGGCACCTAGCACAAGGCTTAGGGACATGGGCCCAAAGGCTTGGGGATGTGTCATGGGGACAGGGAACAGTGAAGCCAGGCACAGGGCTTGGGGACATGGGTATGATGAAGGGGTGCACAGGGGTTGGGGACATGGACACAATGGAAGGGAACACCGGGGCATGGGCACCGGGCTTGGGGACATAGCATGGGGAGTAGGGATGTAGTCATGATGAAGGGCAGCACAGGGACATTGGGACATGGGCACAGGGATGGGGACATGGGGTTTGGAAATGTGACAGAGAAGTGGGGATGTGGGCAGGATGGTGGGGGGCACAAGGGATGTGTCAAAGGTTCTGGGGATGTGAACTGTGGGACATAGTACAGGACATGGGGACATCGGCAGGATGGAGAAGGGCACAGGGATGTGGGTACAGGGAGTTGGCGCAGGACAAGGAGACATTGGCTGTGTGGGCAGGGCGACATTGGGGATGCACTGGGTACTCATGGACATAGCGACATGGAGCGCAGGAACATACCCCAGGGCCTGGGCAGCATGGGAATATGGCCATGGGGACACTGGTGTGACTGGGGAGGTAATGAGTGGTACAGGGTGTACTGCCTGGTGCTGGGGACACTGAAGCACCAAGAAGTGACGTGACTGGGCAGAGGGGCTGACGTGACATAGCAGGTCCTGGTGTGGGGTTTGGGGTGTCATGTGTTGTGAGGACAGACTGAACAGGATGATACAAAAGGTCCTGGGTGGTAGTGAGGGACATTGAGGCTGGGCATGGTAGTGGGGCAAGAGAGGTCATGGTGGCTGGGGCATCACTGGGGTCACTGACAGGTGACCCAACACAGGGAAGTTGGGGTGGGGTGAGGGGTGTCCCAGATCAATGAGGGGGTCACTGGTGGTGACATGGGGGTGTCACCAGGTGGTGCTGAGTTTGGTGCTGAGGTATGGTAACAGGTGACATGATGTAGGGGATTCTGGGTGGCACAGTGGGTCTGATGTCATGGTGGGGGAAACTGAGGAGGGGGTGACACTGCAGGGTGGTCTGGGTTGTCCTGGGATGTCTTGTGTTGTGGCAGGGGACGTTGAGGTAGGGATGACAGTTGGGCAGGGGTTTTAGGGTGATATAGTGGGTCGCATGTGGTGGTGTGATCACACTGATGGTGACACCGTGCATGGAATTCTGGTGGGGTCTCGGGGGAATGGTGAGGGAAACTGAGGCATGGAGTGGAGTGTGTTGAAGAGTCCAGGGTGGCTCGGGATGTCACAATGAAGACATTGATGGGTGACCCTGCAGGGCCTGCGTGTTGGGGACCCTATGGTGACTGCGGGCGCCCTGAGCCTGGCACAAGCAGTGCAGGTGAACGTGGAGGGGGGCTGTGCCCTGCCTGATCCCTGTGACTCGGGGCCCTGCCCCCCCCACAGCTACTGCAGCAACGATTGGGACAGTTTCTCATGTCGCTGCCACCCTGGTGAGCAGGGACCGCCCCTCCCCTCCCCCCCCCCACCCCCCCAAAGACCCCTGACACCCCCTCGACACACCCAGACATCCCTCAATAGCCCTGGACACTGACACCCCTGTGACACCTTCCTCTGCCACCCCAATGAACTGGGACACCCTGAGACCCCCCAGCAGCCCCTCAACACTTCCTGACACCCTTCCAACACCCCCAGGATGCTGACAGACCTGTGACATGCTTCGTTTCTATGCCTTTGACTGGAGACTCCCTGACAACCCCTGACATCCCCTGACATCCCTTGGGACACTGACACCACTGAGACACTCCTGTGAAACCCCCTACTGCTACCCTGGTGAGCAGAAACTCCCTGGAACCCCTGAAAAGTCCCAACACCCCCTGAGATACTGTCACCACTGTGACATCCCCCACTGCCACCCCAATGACTGGAGATTCCCTGGCACTTTCTGACAGCCCTGAGACACTGCCATCCCCAGCACTGCCCCCCTGTGACATATTGCCCCAACAGCGCTACTCTTTCTGGGCACCACCACTCCATCCCTGTCACCAGGGCAGTGCCACCCCCTTGTCACTGTCACCTAGACACTGCCGCTCCCTCTCACTGTCCCCTAGGCATTACCACCCTCCCTTGTCAGTGACACTTATTATCACTGTCACCCCTGGGCACTGCCTCTCACACCCCCATCCCTGTCCCCCATTACTGTCCCCTGTTATCCCCAACCCTATTCTATGCTCAGGGTACTTCGGTGACAGCTGTGTCAGTGCTTGTGCTCTGGACCCCTGCGAGGCTCCGGGCATCTGTACCCGCCGCCCAGGCACGGCCCCTGGCTATGCCTGTCACTGTCCCCCGGGCACCTTCGGGGCCCTCTGTCAGCACCGGTTGGTGACACTGTGGGGCACACATGTGTGCCAGGGGAGTATATAGCATACGGGGGGAGGGGGTGCACTGCGAGGGACACCGGGGGCAGGGAGTGGAGTGAGTGGAGGGCGGTCATCTGGGGTAGGGTGGGTGTGCAATGGGTGTAGTGCATGGGCAAGAGCTGTGGTGGGTGTGCAAATGGCAGGGGGAACATGGAAAGGGCACAGTGGCTGTGCAAGAGCTGTGGTGAGTATGCAGTAGGGAACTGTGGATGAAAAGTGGTACTGTGGGTATAGAAGTGGCACAGTGGGGGTGCAAGGGGCACTGTGGGGATACAGGTGACACTGTGAGGGTACAAGTGGCCATGCGGGTAGGCAAGGGACAGTGTGTGTGTACAAGGGACCATGTGAGTGTACATGTGGCATTGTGGGGGTATGCTGGCATGGTGCCCAAATTCCAGCTCCAGTGTCCCCAGGGAGGTGCAGCCATGCCCACGGGGGTGGTGGGGACACCCCACGTGCGGCCCCTGTAGCTGTGACATCACCCATGGCTTCGACCCAGACTGCAACAAGACCACGGGCAAGTGTCACTGCAAGGTGGGACCTTTCAGCCCTTGCCACCTCCCCTGCCAACCCCTGCCATCCTCCTGTCACCACTCTGTTTCCCCCTGCTACCCCACTGTCATCCCATCACCTCCCTGTCACCCCCATCATGCCCTTGACAACTTCTCAGTCACCTCTCTGCCACCTCCCTGTCATCCCCTGTCAGCTCCATGTCACCCCATCCCCATGCCTACAGTGACCCTGTGTCCTCCTAGGACAACCACTACCGTCCACCAGGAGGGGACACGTGCCACCCCTGTGAGTGTTACCCTACTGGGTCACTGTCGCGCCGCTGCAATGCCAGTACTGGACAGTGTCCCTGCAAAGCTGGTGTCATCGGCCGACACTGTGACCGCTGTGACAACCCCTTCGCTGAGGTGACAGCCAGTGGCTGTGAAGGTGGGGGACTGTCAACTTGTGTCACCCTGTGCCACCCTGAGTGCCCACCATCACTCTGCTGTCACCCTCCATTACTCTCTGTCACCTTGTGTCACCCTGAGTGCCAGTGACCAGGTACTGCTCTCACTCTGCTCTCACCCTGCTGACCCCATTGTCACATTGTGTCACCTTGTGTTACTCCATTGTCACTTTGTGTCACACTGGTGTCACCCTGGTGTCATCCTGTGTAATCCTACACCATCCTGTGCCATCTTGATGTCCCCTGCTCTGCCACAGCTGTCACCTTGAGTGCCATCGAGTGCCACTGACACCCTGTATCAACCTCTGTCACCCTACTCTGCCCTGTTGCAACCTTGTGTCATCCTGTGTCACAGTGAGTGCCAGTGACTGGGTGCTACTGACACCCTGCTGTCACCCTGTGCTACCCTGGATTACACTGTCACTTTGTGTCACTGCTGTCACCTTGCTGTCACCCTGGCTGCTGGCAACTGAATTACACCAGCACCTTGGTTGGTGTAATCCCATTGACATCTTCTATCACCCTACTGTCACCCTGTGTCACACTGCTCTCACACTGCTATCACCCTATGCCACTATGTCACCCTACTTTCACCCTGTGTTATCTTTTTGTCATCCTGTTCTGCCACTGCTGTCACCCTGATGTTAGCCTGTGTCACCCTGGGTTCCAGTGACCAGGTGCCACTGCCACCCTGCTGTCGTATTGTGCCCCCCTGCGTCCTTGATTTTGATGCCCTGTTGTGTCCCACAGTGAACTATGACAGCTGTCCCCGGGCCATCGAGGCCAGCATCTGGTGGCCCCGCACTCGGTTTGGGCTGCCAGCTGTAGCCCCCTGCCCCAAGGGCTCTGTTGGTATGTGGGGACATGGGGACAGACCAGGGGTGGCACTGGGCACACTGCCAGAATGGGGATGGGGATGACACAGTGGTGACATCACTGGGATGGGCTGAGAGGGGTTGACACCACGGTGGCATCACTTGGGTGGTACAGGTGGTACAGGGATTGCACTGCTGAGACACGGTGGGAAGTGAGGACGTGTCATGTGGTGTCACTTCAGAGTGGTGAGATGGTGGTGGCTGGGATGGGATGTTGAAAAATTGGGACAGGGCTGGGGTGTGTCATGGTGGTGGCACCAGTTGGATGGTGCTGGGGTGGGCTTGCACCATGGGGCATCACTGGGACAGGGCAGGGGGTGATACTGTTAGTGGCATTATCAGGTTGACACTGTGGTGGCACTGCTAGGGTGGGTCAGGGGTGGTGACACGTTGGTGGTATCACCAAGATGGATTGGGGGTGAACCGAGTGTGGACTTGCTGAGATGAGGCTGGGGCTGCCACTGTGGTGTCACTGCAGAGAGTGTGACACTGGTGGCATCACTGGGACAGGACTGGTGGCTGTCACGGTGGTGTCACTGGGGGGCAGCACAGGGGTGTGACACCGGCAGCACTGCTGGCATGCTGTAAGATGAGGCTGCCCTGTTGTCCCCATGGTGCACTCACTATCCCCATCCCACAGGCACAGCACTGCGCCACTGTGACGAGCACAAAGGTTGGCTGCCCCCCAACCTCTTCAACTGCAGCGCGCTGGCCTTTGCTGCCCTTCGCCCCTGGGTGAGCTGGGGGAACACCAGCAGCAGCCATGTGACGGTGCCACTGGGGCTCCCCTGACTCTGTGTGTGTCCCCCCACAAGGCGGAGCAGCTGGTGGGCAATGAGTCACGGTGGGATGCAGGGCAGTCCCAGCGTGTGGCACAGGCACTGCATGAAGCAATGCATGAGGCCCCCGGGTACTTCGGCAGTGACGTGCACCTGGCATATCGGCTGGCAGGGGCCTTGCTGCGCCATGAGAGCCGCCAGCGTGGCTTCCACCTTGCTGCCACCCAGGATGTGCACTTTACTGAGGTGGGCATGACATCACAGGGATGGGGACAAGCCCAGAAGGGGATGGGCAAAGTGAAAAAGAGGTTGGGATGATGAGCACCCCCATAGGGAGGGATGTGGGTGCATGAGCTCAGACACCAGGGTGATGGGCACCCTTGCAGGGAGGGGGACTGGGGCAGAAGCAGATACCAGAGTATTGGGTCCCCAGCTATGGGAGCAGAAGAGCAGATGCCAGGCTGATGGGCACTGATATGTGTGTGAGAGGTGTTGGAGCAGGAAGCTGGATGCCAGTTTGATAGGCACTTGCCTGGGGAGAGGAACTGGGGAAGGAGGCCAGGGGTGGTGGACACACTCATGGACAGGGATGTGAGTGCAGGAGAGCAGATACCTGGGTGGCAGGCGCTGGGGAGGAAGGTTGAGAGAGAAGGAAAAGAGGTTGGAGTTACAGGGACCCATGTGGTGAGGGTCACATTGAGCCAGAATGTCAAACACTGGGGTGATGGGCACCTGCATGGGAGGTGTTGGTGCAGGAACCTGGCTGCCAGGATGGATGGCACCCACCTGGGAAGGGTATTGGTGAGGGAGCCCATGCACCAGGGTGATGGGAATCTATCTAGTGAGCAATGTTGGTGTAGGAGGTCTGATGCCAGGGCAGTGGGCACCCCTGAGCATCTGGTGTTGGTGTGGCTCAGGGTTCACTCTCAATTTTGTGGGGGTACAGCACCCCCATTCCACACTCTCTTTGCCAGTGTGCCCCAGCCATAGAATCCTGCAAGGGAGGTTAGGGATCCCCTGGCCAGATCCTAAAGTGCCAGCTCCCAGTGCCACTACCACTGCCTTGCCTCCAGAACCTGCTGCGGGTGGGCAGTGCACTGCTGGACATGGGGAACAAGCGGCACTGGGAGCTGATCCAGCAGACAGAGGGTGGCACGGCCCAGCTGCTGAGACACTTCGAGGAGTACGCACAAGCCCTGGCACGGAATATGCCCCAGACTTACCTCAGCCCCTTCACCATTGTCACCCCTAACATCGGTCAGTGGGGACATGCATGGCTGGAGGGCTGTGAGGGGGGTATCTACCTGGGAACATAGGCATGCTGGGAACATGTGACATGTGTGTGCCTGAGGACATACATGTGCTGTTGGTGTGGTGCTGGGGACATGGGCATGGATGTGCCTGGGGGAATGTATGTGTTGGGGACGTGTATGCTCAGGGCATGTGTGTGTTTGGGACATGGATGTGTGTCTGGGAACACAGATATACATACCTGGAGTATGTGTGTGCCTGGGGACATGTGTGCACAAGAACATGTGAGCTGGGGATGTGTGTGCACAAGGACACGTGTGGTGGGAGCATGCATGCATGCATGTGTGATGTGTACCTGGGATCACAAGCTGGGGACACAGACATTTGTATGGCTGGGAAATGTGTCCTGGGGAGAGTGTCTAGAGGCATGTGTGTGTCCCAGGGTTGGTGGGTGCTGGGATCAGTGGGTGTCAGAATCCATGGCCCTGGACTCAGTCGATGCTGGGGTCCATATGTCTGAGGGTTGGTGGCTGCTGTTTTCTGTGGGTGTGTGGATTAATTGCTCTGGGGTTGTTGAATGTCAGGGTCAGTGGGTGCTGGAGTCCGTATGCCACAGGGTTAGTGGGTGCTGGGATCTATGGTCCCCGGGTCTGTGTGCCTCAGGATCCATGGCTCTGGGTTTCATGGGTGCCAGGGTTGGTGAGTGCTGGGGCTGGTGTGCCCCAGGGTCAGTGGGTGCTGGAGTTGGTTTGTGCCGGGTTTGGTGTGGCCTGGGGCTAGTGGGTGCCAAGGTCTGTGTTCCCCAGGGTCAGTGTGTACCAGCATTGGTGGGTGCTGGCATTGGTGTGTAGTGAGCTTGGTGTGCCCTAGGATCAGTGAATGATGGGGTTGGTATGCCCTGGGGTCGGTGGGTGTTGGGGTCTGTGTGCCTCAGGGTTGGAGGGTGCCATGCCATGACATGCTGTGGGTGACATGGTGCCACAGTGGTGTCGGTGGTGAGGCTGGACAAGAGCAGATTTGCGGGTGCCCGCCTGCCACGGTATGAGGCGCTGCGGGGGGAGAAACTCCCAGACCTGGAGACAACCGTCATCCTGCCTGACAGCATCTTCTGGCCCCCTGAGGACAGGCGTGAGTCCAGGGCATAGGGGGACAGGGGGCAGGGTTGGGGACCTACTTGCATCCATGGGTCTGGCAGGGCTTGGGGAGCCCATTTGGCCATGGGGAAATGGCACAGCTGGGGACCCTTGTCTGGGGGCTGGCAGGGATGGGGGAACCCCAAAATGCCCACAGGCTGACAGGGTTGGGAATCCCAGTGCCACCACGGGGATCCCAGTGTGGCCATGGGGCTGGCAGGTTTGGGACCCCAGGATGGTACTGGCAGGCTGGGGACCCTGGTAAGGATGAAAGGACCAGGGACCTTAGGATGGCATCAGAGATCCCGGTGTAGCCATGGTGGTGGGCAGGGTTGGCGAGTGTGACCATGGGGACCTCATTATGGTCATGGAGCTGACAGGCTTGGGGACCCCAGCATGGACATGGGGACTCCTGGAGCTGGAAGTGTTGGGGGAACCTTGTTGTGGTCATGGGACTGGCAGAGTTGGGGACTCCAAGGGTGGCCATGGAGTCTCAGAGTACCATGCACCCCCTGCTCATGGCCCCCAGGCCCTTCAACTGGCCGTGGGCAGGCACCACAGGGCACAGGTGGGCAGGAGGAGAAGGAGGAGGATGAAGCAGGCGAAGAGGAGGAGGAGGAGGAGGCAGGGATGACTGTGGTGACTCGGCACAAGCGCCACCCATCCCTGGGTGAGGGCCAGGCCATCGCCAGCGTCATCATCTACCGCACCCTGGCCGGTCTCCTGCCCCAGCACTTCGACACTGACAAGCGCAGCCTCCGGTGCCACTGGGGATGGGGGCTTGGGGGGATGGGGATGGCACATGGGGTGGCAGTACAAAGCCAAGCATCTGGGGGGTATAGGGAGATGGGAACAGGGGTGTCCAGAGGGATCCCAAGGGAGGGATGGGAAAGAGGGCACATGGGGTGTCCAAGGCTGGGGGGCACAGAGAGGATGGGGGGTAGAGTGTTGGGGGGATGGCTCAAGGCATGCCCAAGGGTGGTGCCCATGTGGTGCCCAAAAAAGGGGGCACAGGGTAGAAAGGGGTGCCCTCACAGTGTCTATGTGGTGCCAGGGCACTCTGTGGCACTGAAGTGGGTTTTGGAGCACCCTGAGTGGGTTCCCTGACCCCAGTGCACCTCAGGGTGCCCAAGCGCCCCATCATCAACACACCAGTGGTGAGCATCAGTGTGCATATGGGGGGCACGGATGGCATGGAGAGCACAGGGAACCCCCAGGTGCTGGCCAAACCTGTCACCCTCCAGTTCCGGCTGTTGGAGACCCAGGAGCGCTCCAAGCCCATCTGCGTCTTCTGGAACCACTCTCTGTGGTGAGGGTGGGACAGGGGACACCCCAGGGGTGACAGGGACACCCTGGGGGCGCCGGGGCATCCCAGGGGATAGGGACATGGGATTTGGGTTGGGAACACCTTGGGGAAGATGGGGACACTCCAGAGGGACGAGGGATCTCCCCAGGGAGGCGGGGGACTGGAGGATAAGGACACCCAGGGGAACACCCTGGGGGGATGGGGACATCTTTGGGAGCCAGGGACAACATGGGGGGGCACAGACATGCTGAGGTGACAGGGGACATGGCACACTCTAGGGGAACAGGAAATACACCAGGAGAGAGGGGCCATGGAAATGGGGACACCCCAGGGAGATGGGGACACTCTGGGGCAACAGTGAGCATGGGGGTGGGGACATCCCGTGGAGACAGGGGACATAGTAACAGGGATAGGGACACCTTGAGACGACATGGGACAAAGGAATAGGGACACCTTAAGGGGACAGAGGGCATCCTGAGGGGACAGGGAAGATGGGGACAGGGCTGGATGGATGCCCCAGTGTCCCTGCGGGTCATGGATGAGTAACATGGGAACAGGACATGAAGGGGGAGCTCTGGCCCTGGTGGGTGTCAGGGATAGGATGGGGGGTTGTCCCCAAATGGAGGGGTGTTCCTGGGTGAGTGTCCCCGGTGGGTGAGTGTCCCTGTGGGAGGGTGACATTACTGGGTGTCCCCAGTATGTGTCCCTGGTGGGTGTCCAAGTGTGTGTCCCCTTGGATGGCTGTCCTGGGTTGTGTGCATGTCCCTGAGTGGGGGTGAATGTTCCCGGTGTGTGTCCGTGGCTGGTTTCCCAGCTTGTGTCACCTTGTGGTGCTGTGCAGGGCGGACAGTGTAGGCGGCTGGTCGTCACGAGGCTGCGAAGTCGCCTTCCGCAACCAGAGCCACGTCAGCTGCCAGTGCCACCATCTGACCAGCTTTGCTGTCCTCATGGACATCTCCCGCCGAGAGGTGGGGACATAGGGGGATACGGATGGGTGCATGGGGACACAGGGGGACAGATGTGACACGGGAACGTGGAGGGACACAGTGACACTTGGGATTGGAATGACTCAGGGTGAGAGTCCTGGTGGGGACTTGGGGGTGGATAGAGACACATAAAGAAGTAGGGCACAGGGTGTCAGTTGGCGCCCCAGGGGTGGGACTTTAGGCACAGGGGCGGGGGTTTTTAATAAAAGGGGAGGGACAGAGATATCAGGGGCTTGGCAGAATGAGAGGGGTGTAGTGGGGTAGGGTCAGGGTGGAGGGGGGACTGAGGAAAGTGGGTGGGGCTTAGATGGGGTGGTGCTAAATCCAAGGAGTATGGCTAAATCCAATGGGTGGGGCTCCCTTTGGGCAGAGCTAAATGAGATGGGCGGGGCTATGTTAGATCTGTCAGAGCTCTCCCAGGGGCGGGTCCAGTCAGCATGAGGGATTCCAGTGGGTGCAGCTGAGCAGACTGGGCCGGTCCGTCTCCAAGGGGCAGAGCTGATGTGGGTGGGGTTATAAGAGAGGCGGCTGAGCCATGCAGACTGTTTTCAGGGTGAGTAATGTGTCTGAGTAATGTAGGCAGGGTTTCCTGGGGCGGGGTTGAAATCTGTGGGTGGAGTGTAAAGAGGTGTGGTCAGTGCTGTGGGTGTGGTGTCAGGGGACAGGGTGGAGTACAGTAGGTGGGGTTGAAAGGGGCTGAGGATGTCGGTGGGGTTTTAAAGGCCATGGTTGAAGTGCTGTGGCTGGGGGTTTCAAAGGGTGGGGTTACCAGGGGCGGGGCTGAATGATGTGAGCAGGGCTTCCTAGGCCCAGGGACTGATTGCTTTGTAAAGGGAACTATGTCTCTGTTGATGGGGATGTCTTGGGGGGCATGCCCACTGAGCTCATGCCTGACATATGCCAATCCTGGTGCTGCAGAACGGGGAGGTGCTGCCGCTGGCAGCACTCACCTACGGCTCCCTGGGCGTGGGGCTGGTGGGGCTGGCACTGGTGGTCCTGGCCCTGGGAACGCTGAGGCACCTGCGCTCCAACCACCACAGCATCCGCCAGCATGGCACAGCTGCACTGCTCCTGGCACAGCTTGTCTTCCTGCTTGGCATCAACCAGGCCGATGTCCCGGTGTGTGGGAAAAGAGGGAAGGAGTGGGGGTCACTGGGAAGGGCTGGTTGGGTCAGGGGATCTGTTGCCTTTGAAGTGTTTGGGTTGGTGGGACTGAAATGGGTGGGGCTAAGGAGTGGACACGGCCATGGTGGGCCAGCCCTAAGGGGTGGCATCCAAAAGACATGAGGACTGTAATGGGTGGAGTCTGTATGAAGGGGTGGGGCTTCCAAAGCAGTGAGGCTGATAAACAGAGCGAGGCTCCCTAAGGGGTTATCTCATGAAAGGTGTTGGCTCTCAAGGGGGTGGGGACCATCAAAGAGGTGGGGCACTCGAGGGGTGAGGCCTATGAAGGGAGTAGGACGTTTTAGAGGAGTGTAACCTCAACAGGGGAATGGCCTCTCGAAGGGAGTGGAGCTTGGGGGGTTGTGCATATGGTTGGATGGGTGGGGCTGTGGGCATGGGCTGGCAGTGACGGGGTGGGTGCAGCTGGCGTGCACCGTGGTGGCCATCCTGCTGCAGTTCCTGTACCTGAGTGCAGTGGGCTGGGCACTGCTGGAGGCGCTGCACCTGTACCGGTGCCACAGTGAACCCCGCCATATCGACCGTGGTCCCATGCGCTTCTACCATGTACTGGGCTGGGGGCTGCCTGCCTTCATCACTGGTGAGCCCTGATGTGAAACAATGCTCTCATTCTGACCCCACACCCTGGACCACCAGCTGCCCACCTCCACCTGGATCAACACCTTCTGGTGGCTACGCACCCCTTTGTAGGCTATGGCCCTGCTGCCTGAATCCCTCCCCCCCCCCCCCAATCAATTTGATGCATGATGGGGTCCTATTTCTGTGTGTAACCCCACTCTCAGAATATAGGCCCACCCCCAAATGCTTCTTTATCAGAACAGCCACACCCCTGGATATAACCCTGCCTCCAACAGGATAGTCATGCCCAATCCCAAACAGCTTCCCCCTTAACGACCATACCTCCACCCTGATGGTTTTAGATACGCACCTAGAGTTATAGCTCTGCCCTCATCTATTAGACCTAGTCCCCAAGATTTTGGAGCGGCCCCTGGGTCTATAATCCTACCCTCATCGATCACAGCTATGCCCCCAAATTTTCAGACACACCCCTGGGGTCATAGGCCCCCTCAAAGAGTGTCACCCTGGCCCAATATTTTATCCCCACCACTGGAGTTTAGCCCCACCCTCATCTATCGTATGCCCACCCTAAAAGCATCTTTCCTAACCTCTTCAGTATGCTCCCAGGGCCACAGACCTTTTCCATCAATTATAATCAAATGCTTACCCAGGATTTTAGCCCCGCCCTCATCAGCATAACCCCACCCCAAGACAATAGACCTGTAATAACCTCTTAGATGAGCCCCCAGTGCTATATCCCTGCTCTCATCAACACTGCCACATGCCCAAGAGTTTAGACATATCCCATTGTCATAGCGCTGTCTCTACCCAGCTTAGCCACACCCAAAAGCAGCATCTTCTCGCCCGCCCCGTGCCATCCACGAGCCATTCCGCCGCCCGTCCTGCCACAGCTTCACCCTGTTTAGCCCCACCCCCTCTCCTCTTTATAGCCCCGCCCACCTACTTGGCCCCGCCCCTGATCTCCTTTGCAGGGCTGGCGGTGGGGCTGGACCCCGAGGGCTACGGAAACCCCGACTTCTGCTGGCTGTCCCTGCATGACAGTCTGGTTTGGAGCCTGGCTGGGCCCTGCGCCGCCGCCCTCGCTGTGCGTACAGGGCTGGGGGCTGGGGAGGGTAGGGGATCCCCATCACCCTGCTCACTCCCTGTGCCCCCTGCACCCCCAGGTTGGCATCTTCTTCCTGGTGCTAGCGGCTAGAGCCACCTGTGTCACCCCCCAGGGCTTCCAGAAAAAGAGCTCAGCGTGAGTCACCCAGGCGGGGTCACCCACGGGTGGCAGGGGACACGGTGGGGATGGGGTTGTCCAAGGGGGCATGGGAGGTTGGGGCACCCATGATGGGCACAGAGAGTTGGAGCACCTGTAGAGGCTAGGGGGCACCCATGGGGGGCTGGCCTTTTGGGGAACCTGCAGAGGCCAGGGAGGCACAAGACAGACTGGGGCATCCATGGAGTGCAGGAGGGCACTGAGGACTGGACTGCCTATGAGGGGTGGGAGGGGACGGTGGGGCTGGAGCGTCTATAGGGGCAGATGGGCACAGGGCATCCATGGAGAGGCAGAGGGGCATGGAGAGCAGGGGGATACAGGGGGCTGATGCCAATGGGGGGCATGGGAGCATGGGAAGTTGGGGCAACTCTGGAGGGCAAGGAGGGACCAGGGCATCCATGGAGAGGCAGAGGGGCATGGAGAGCAGGGGGGTACAGGGGGCTGGTGCCAATGGGGGGCATGGGAGCATGGGAGGTTGGGGCAGCTGTGGAGGGCAGGGAGGGACCAGGACACCTATGGTGGGATATAGAGGTCTGGGTCACCCATTGAGGGCAGGGGGTGCACAGGAGGTTGGGGCGTCTGTGGAGGGCAGGGGGGCATCAAGGGCAGAGGCACCCATGGGGAGGTAGAAAGGCATTGGGAGCAAGGGGCACGGGGGGCTGGGGTTAGAGTGGGTGGACAGGGAACAGGGGAGCTCCGGGGGCTGGAGCACCCATGGATGGGAGAGTGGGTCTGGTGGGGGTTGGGGCATCTGGGGTGAGAGGGGGGCCAAAAGGGGCTGGGGCAACTCCGAGGGACAGAAATACAGAGGGCTGTGACATGACATATCATTGGGGTGACACTGTGGTGCTATTGGGGTGCCCAGGTCTGGGGTGCACACAGCTGCAGTCCTGCTGGCCGTGCCCAGCCTGGCCTGGCTTCTGGCCCTGCTCTCAGTCAACAGTGACACGTTGCTCTGTCACTACCTGTTCGCCGCATCCAACTGCCTTCAGGTCAGTGGGGAACACCAGAGACCCCACCCCTGGGACCCCCCAAAACAGCCCTGGGACCTCTAGAGCTGCCATCCTTGATGCCACCAAAGACTCCAGAATCCCAAAGCCTTCATTCAACCCTGGGATCCCCAGTGACCACCACCCCTGGGGCTCCCAGAATCCCCAGAGCCCCCCTGAACCTCACACCTCTGGGACCCCCAGAGTCCCTCATCTATCTGTGGGACACCCAGTGGGCACAGAGGAGTCATTTGCCATATCCAGAGCATTAATGGGAGGTACTCATTGTGTATTGGGGGCACCTCAACTACTCCACAGTGCCCATGGGAAGCACCCAACGTGTATGGGGGGGTCTCTCATCCTGTCTGATATATCCGAGGGCACCTAGTAGGTGTAGGGGGACCTTCATTTTCTTTGAGGTGCCAATGGGATGCACCCGATCTGGATGGTGACCCCTTGACCTGTAGGGGTGCTGCTGAGATCCTCTCAGGATGTACACACCCTTCCTTGTCCCCCCTGCCCCCTCTCTGCCCAGGGCCCCCTTATCTTCCTGTCCTGTGTGGTGCTGAGCAAGGAGGTGCGGAGGAGCCTCCACCTGAGCTGTGTCCGCTGCCACCACCCACCGCTGGCCACCAAGGCCACCCTGACCCCCGTGAGTGCTGGGGGACATAGGGGGGTGCTGGGTAGCAAAGGGCAGCCTGTGCCATGGCTATGACATCCCTGTGCCTTTGGCAGGCCTACGGCAGGGACAGCACATATGTGGCAGGGCGGCTGTACCCCACCCCTGGTGGTGGGTCCTCGGGGTCCCTGCACAGCACTGCACGCTCGGGCAAGAGCCACCACAGCTACATCCCCTTCATGAGGAGGTACTGGGCACAGCAGGGGCTGGGGTGTGGGTTTTTATGGGGTCCTGGGCTGGGGTGGGCACTGGGATGACAAGATGGAATGGTGACGGGATGGTGGGGTAGCCGGGTGCTAGGGTGGTTGAGTGGTGGGATTGTGGGGTGACAGGATGGCATGGTATAGGGGTCCTGGGATGGATGGCGGGTGGTGGGGTGGCAGTTGTGAGAGTGTTGTGATGGCTGGTGGTGGGGCAGTGGCATGGTTGCATGGCAGTATAGTGGCAGGGTGATATGCAGATGGAGTGGTGAGGTGGCAAAGTGGTGGCAGAGTAGGGGGTTGAGGGGGTGCAGGGGTAGGTGAGGGTGATGGATGTCAGGGTGGTGGGTGTCAGTGGGTGTTGGGTGTCAGTGGGTAGATATTGTGTCAGTGGGTTGGTGTCAGTCAGTGGGTGACAGTGGATGGTAGGTGTTCATGAGTGGGGGTCAGGTGCTGATGAGTGTTGTGTCCCCACAGGGAGGACTCAGGGCTGGCAGGCAGCCCGGGACCAGGGCTGGTGCCACTGCCTGAGCCTGGGGGGCTCTTCCTTGATGCCCAGGACCAGCCCGGGGGTATGACCTCACCCATAGGGCAAGTAAGCCCAGCCTCGGCACAGAGGACAGGAGGTGTCTCAGGGCAGCCTCTGACCCATGACCCCCCAGAGCACGACACGGACTCAGACAGTGACCTGTCCCTGGATGACCCGAGTGGCTCCTATGGCTCCACACATTCCTCTGACAGCGAGGATGAAGTCCCCTGTGGCTGGGACCCCCTGCCTGGGGCTCCCCCGGGTCCCCCTGTCCCTGGTAACACCCCCAGGGGGCACCCCATGGAGATAGGGGACCTTCAACCTGGCTGGGTGCTGATGGGGGGGCACCCAATGGGTTTGGGGAGGTCCCTTAACTTATCCAGGATGCTGACAGGGGGCACCTGGTGGGGATAGGGGTCCCTTGTCCAGTCTGGAGTGGCGATGGAGCCGTTGAATGGATTTGGGCTGTGATGGGGAGGGCAGGTCCTAATCTTGGCTGGGTCCAGCTGCAGGAGGCACACAGTGGACAAGGGATCCCTTGTCCAGCCTGGGGTTCTGATAGAGACACTCAGTGGGTATGGGAGAGGGGGTCCTTTGGGCAGTCTGGGGGTGGTGATGGGGGGCATCTAAAAGGTTTGCGGGGGGTTGCTCATGCAGCCAGAGGTGCTGATGGTGGCACCCGGGGGGAACAGGGCCCCTTGTCTAGTCTGGGGTGTAGATGGGACTGACAAAATGGGTTTGGGTACATCCCTCACACTGACTATGTGCTGATGGAGGCAACCAATGAGAACTGGGGGTCTCTGGTCCTGTCTGTCCCAGCTTACTTCCTTCCCCACAGGTGTCCCCCTGGTGCCCCCAGGGTGCGCATACTGGCCAGGGGAGTTTGTGACGAGAGCGACCAGGAGCGAGGGACCAGGAGGTAGTGAAGGGCTGCAAGTGCAGCCAGAAGGGGGCCAGGGACACCCCTGGGGAGATGTGCCTCGGCACAACGGCGAGACAGTGCCCAGGGACCCCCTGCTGCTGCCCCTGCCCCACCCCCACAAAGGTATGGGATGCCATGGCAGGGGTGGGCACTCCAAATCTGACCTCCCCACCCATGGGTGATGCTGTCCCTGCAGGGATCCTGAAGAAGTGCCTGCCCCCCATCAGCAGCAGTGCCCAGCGCCCTGGGCCGCCCCCACCGCCTCCTGCTTGCACGGCTGCCTCCTCGGGCAGCGACGGCGGCCCACCCCCAGTCTCCCGGCCTCGGCAAAGCCTCCAGGAGCAGCTCAGTGGCCTCACCCCCATTGCCATGAGCATCCACACAGGCACAGCTGATGAGGACTCCTCTGGCTCTGAGTGAGTGCCCACCACATCTGAGGGGTGCTCACTGGGAGTTCTTTGGGTGCCAGGGTTCCCACTGTGTTGGAGGTACCAGGATTCCTGTTGGGTGGACAAGCAAACACAGCATGTTGGGTACCCTTTGGGTGGGTGCCTATCAGGTGCAAGGATCGCGGGGTACCAGGGTGCCAAGGTTCCTGTTACACTCTCATTTGGTGCCAGGGTTTCTCTCGGGTGCCCATTGGGCACCCATTGGCTCCAACACTGCTTGTTGGCTGCCCATCAGGTGCCACAGTACTGACTGAACACCCATTGGGTGCAACATTACATGTTGGGTATCCATCAGGTTCCAGGGTTCCTTCTGGATGTCCACTGGGTGCCACTTTGGAAGCCTATTAGGTGCCAGGGTTCTTTCTTGGGTGCTCATCAGGTCCCAGCAGTCCATTTGGGCACTCACTGGGTGTCAGGGTGTGCACTGGGTGTCCACCAGGTGTAAGGGTGCTTGTCAGGTGTCCATAGAGTGATAGAACGCCAGGGTAACTGACAGGTGACCATTCAATGCTAAGATTCCTCTTGGGTGCCCATGGGGTTCAAGGTGGCTGTTGGATGCCTAATATATGCCCACTGGGTGCCCATTGAGTGTTGGGGTACTCATTGAATACCATTAGGTGCCCATCAAATACTCACTAGGTCCCCATCAGGTCTAACTGCACCCAATGGATGCCAACTGACTGTCCATGGGTGCCCACTGACTACTGGATGTCCACTGTGCATCCATTGATATTATCTCTCCATTCAGAACCCACTGACTGTACACTGGGTGCCTAATGACCTCTGGGTGCACACTAGGTGCCCATCAGGTCTAACAGAACCTGTTGGGTGCCCACTGACCACTGGGTCACCCGTTGAGTGTTGGGGTGTCCATTGGTGGCCCATCAGGCCTAACAGCACTTGTTGGGTGCATGTTAACTGTTCATGAGTGTCTACTGACCACTGGGTATCGCTTGGGTCTAACAGTGCCCATTGAGTGTTGGAGTGCATGTTGGATGCAATACCTGTTGGGGTGCCCATTGGATGTTGAGGTGCTCAGTGGGTGCTGAGGTGTCCACTGGGTACCCTCTGACCACCCACAGATGCCCAGAGCAGAGCTGGCACGGCAGCACTAACTCTATTCTTCTCTCTCCCTCTATCCCCCAGATTTCTGTTTTTTAATTTTCTCCATTAACCCAAGGGGGCTGGGGGCCTCCCTCCAAACCCCACCCCTCCATCTCCCCTCAAGGGTGGGCACTGGGTACTGGGGGGCACAGAGGGCACCCTGGTACCCACCTCTCCCATCACACATCTGTCTGTCTTGTTTTTATTCCCCCCACCCTCCATTTTGTATTCACACCCCCACCCCCGTCTGTCCACCCCCACCCCCCACCAGGAGTGACGAGACCTCGATCTAATGGGGACCCACCCAGCAGGCAGCCCACCCACTGTGCCAGGGACACCAGAACAGGGGGGGCACCAGGACTGGGGAGGTGCAAGGACTGGGAGGACATCAGGAGGAGGCAGAGAGCCACTACCCCCTAGTACACTTTGTATCCTTGCAGGGATTGGCACCTTGCAGGGGTGGCACAGGGTGCTCCTGTTGCCCTCCCATGACCAGCCCCAGCCCCTTTGCCCAGCAGAATGTTTTATTTAAAAAATACATGAAAATACAAAAAAGGAGTTTATAACCAACTTTCCCTATTGTGACAACCCCCATTGCCCCCCAAGGTGCCAACCCCCCCAGGTAGGGGGCATGTGGAGGGGGATCAGTTGGGGGTTACAGGGATGCCTGGGACCCACCCACCCAGGGGTGAGGCTCAGGTGGGGGACCCCAGGGATGGGTGTTGGGGGGTTGAGGGACCCCTGGGTGCTGGGGGAAGTGGGGGATTTCCTACTGCTAATGGGACCTTTTGTAATTAAAGCAAAACCCAATGAGTGCCTCTGCTCATCCCTGGGGAGGCCCCTGGCTCTGCCACCCCAACCTCAGCTGGTCCCTGGGGATTCCAGCTCTGCCCCACAACCTGACAACCCAACGGGTGCCTTGGCTGCTCCCTGGGGGCCCCTGGCGCTTCCTGCCTCCTTCCAAAACCCAGTGGATGCCTCAGCTCATATCTGGGGTGGCCTTGGCTTTGCCCCCCCCCCCCCCCTCCCCCCCAGCCTTGGTACTCTGGGGGGGAGGGGAGAGAGTCCAAATGTCCGTAGGGCCTCTGGGTGGGTATGGGGTGGTTTAGGGGTGTCACCTCGGGGTGCTGCTCACTGCCGTCTTGCGGGGGGGCCGCAGGCGGGCAGGGGGGGATCCTGGTTTGCACCCCGAGGTAGCAGTAAGGGGGGCTGGCCGTGCCGGCCCCACACCTGCAAAGCAGAGAGAAGTTATAGGGAAACTGAGGCACAGGGGAGGGGGCATGCCCTGTGCTCCCCCAACCCCACTACATCCTTACCTCTGGAGAGGGGGGTCTTCCCACCCACTGCTGGAGTCCGAGGGGACACCTTGGGGAGGGCAGTGGGTGCTGGGGAACAGCCAGAGGGGACAGGGGTAGTGGTGGTCCTGGTGTGGGGCTGCCAGGTGTGGGGGGGGCAGGGGACTGTGCCCCCCCTTGCCTTAGGCTGGCCTGGGGAGAGAGGGAGGGTTGGGGTACGGCCCAGGAACCCCCATGGCCATGGTGTCCCTGTCCCCTTGCCATCACTACCTGCTATCCCCCCCCGGGGGGGGTCTGACCTGCCCTGGGTACCAGCCCCCTGCCTCTGGGGAGGGCATGGCCGGGAAAGGCCCACGCGGCTAGGGGGGAGCCCCCTGCCTCCTGAGGGTCCCTTCGCCACTGCTGTGGAACTACGGCTGGGGGGTGCCTGAAAATAGAGTAGGGGAGGGGGGACAGGAGGACATCACTCAGTGAGTGCTTCCCGACCCAGAGAGCTGGGGGGATTTACAATGCACCTTGGAGACAGTGGGGCACTCAGGTTTGGTGGGGGATCTGGGTGATCAGGCCAGGTGGGACACAGCTACACTGAGACTCCTATTCCCGGGTCTCACCTACCCTGGGGCCACTGGTAGCAGCGGATGCCCCCTGGGGCTTGGCGGGGAGATTGGGGATGAGGGCAGGTCCCCGCGACTCCACGATGGGCAGGAGCGCCCGCACCGGGCTGTCCTTCACTACGAAGGTCTGGCGGCGGGGGCTGCGGGGGGTGCCGGGGGGCGTGGTGGCGGGTCCCGAGAGGTCTCCGGGGTCGGGAGGGGGCAGGAGACATCCCTCCAACTGTGCCGCCAGGCGCGTGGCCTCCCGCACCATCTCTTCCAGACGGGCCCCACGCAGGGGACTCCAGCGCCCGTTGCCGCCCCCGTGCCGGCACCCCCCGCTCGGGCTGTCCTCAGCCTCCTCTTCTTCCTGGCTGCAGACGGGGCAGGAGAAGGTGATGTCAGCCCACAACGCCGCAGCCAAGAAGTGGCAGGAACCCCCCATGCTATCCAGAACCCCATTCACTGGGTGACATGTCCCCCAGAACCCCATCTATGAGGGGGGCATGTCCACAGGACCACCAGGACTCTGTTCATGGGGTGACATGTCCCCATGGACATGGGGACGTGATGGGGTGACATGACCCCATCTTTGGGGTGCGATGTCTTTCGTGGCACCCAGAACCTCAACTATGAGTTGCCATATCCTCCACAACCCCTCCATGGGGTGACACATCCCATAGAACATTGACAATGAGGTGCCATCTCCCCCTGTCTTCCATGTCCCATCCTATTCCCCATGTCTCCAACTATAAGGTGCCGTATCCCCCCTGTTCACATCCACGGGGTGCCCTGTTCCCCTGTACCTGTCAGATGGGGACAGCACACCGAAGTCGAAGCTCTCCTCGGTGACAAATCGAACATCTGGGGGAACACTGGGAGTGAGCCCCGTCCCCCGTGCCCCAGGGGGGAAACACGGGGGACACGCAGCGCAGGTGCTGCCGTACCTCGGTCCTCGGCCATCGCCTCGGGGCACCAGGGCCACCTGCGGGAGCTGGGGGATCACCATCGACCCCATCGGGGTCCCCCACCCGTGCCCCTACCCGCCCCCCGTGTCCCCAACCCTCCGCGGGGGCCCGGTGGCATCGGCCAGCGCGCGGGTGATACGGCCAGTGCCAGGCGCCGCCGGGCTCGGTGCCACCGGGATGGGGACAGGGATGCATGGCTCCGCCGGCACCAGTAGGCGGGGGTGACGCCGGTGACCCCGCCCAGGGAACCCGAAGCCCAGCATCCCTAGCATGGGTGTCCTCAATGCCACAATGGGAGGTCCTAGCCCTGCACCCTCATTCCTGTGAGTGCCCAATGCCACAATGGTAGTTTCCAGCCTCTATCGGGGGAACCCAGCCCAACACTGAGGGAGTCCAACCCCACTGGGAGGTCTCAGTCCCACACCCTGGTGCCGGGAGGTGCCCAGCCCCACATTTTGATCCCCGGGAACCCCCAGCCCCACACCCCGATCCCGGAGGACCCCCAGGCACACTGTAGGGGCCCCATTCTCGTACCTAGGCATCCCAGCCTTTCAGCCCAATCCCTTGGGGACCTCAGCCCCTATCAGGGGGTCCCAGCCCCTCACCCCGACCCCACGTCCCCCCATCTCCGCATGGGGTGATTTACCCCGCGCTCCGCCCCAGTCTCCCCGCAGGCTTCTCCTCTACCCGGGGGTCCCGGTCTGCCCCTTGTCCCCCCTGTACCCCTCCACCTCACCACCCCCGGCTCCCGCTCGTCGCGCGCGCCGAGGAGGCGTGGCCTAGCGAAAGGGGCGTGTTTTCGTTCGAATTCCCCCTCCCCTTGCGGCTCAATCGCAGCGCGCCCGCCCCGGGTTCCGATTGGTCCGCATCATTTAAATCTCCACTCTGATTCGCAGCTCTCTTCGCCCTCCGCCTCACTGATTGGCTTCCCCTCGCCCCGCCCCCACCGGTGGGGGCGTGGCCCGGAAGTGCGGTGCCTGAGGGTCTTTCCGCCGCCGGTGCCGCCGCAGCATGGCCGCTGTCCCGCCCGACTCCTGGCAGCCGCCCACCGTTTCCATGGAGACCACGTAAGGGGCGGAGCCTTGCCGCCGTACCGGTACCGGCACGGGAGGTCCCGCCCACCCCGGTCCCGCCCCCTTCCACGGCACTGAGGATAAATCGGTGTCCGCTCCCTCCCCCTGAGGTTTACATGCAGCCCCGGTGTTCCTGAGTCCCTGGTGTCCGTGAACTGCCTCCCGTATCGGGCAGACCCCGAGTTCCCCAAGTGCTAAGAAGCTCCCAGTGTCTCCGGAACGGGACAGCTCCGTTATCCTCCAGTATCAACCAGTCCTGGTTTCTATCCCGGTACTAGATAGCCTCTTGTGTCCTCCCCCGGTGTCCCCCATGGTATTTGTAACTCCCAGGCTCCTCGGTACCAGCAGATCCCAGTGACCCTGTGGTGCCCCATTAGCCCCAGTGTTTGCCGGGGTCTAACTGCGCAGAACCAGACAGTCCTGGTTGTTTCCCCTGGTACCAAGAGCCATTCATGTTCTCCTGGGGTCAAATTATTCCCCCAGTACCTGCAGCCCCCATTGTGCTCCATCCCCTCTCACCCGTGGGGCCCCTCCCCTGACTGATCCTGGGAGATGCAGGTGGGGGGTCACGTTGATGTGTTTCCTCGTACCATTCCTGTTCCCATTCCCAGTATCCCCACTGGGCCTGCTGGTGCTGGAACTGTACTAACAGCACAGCCCTCTGACTTTGGTCTGAAACTGGAGTTGGGTGTCACAGTGGGATGACCCTGCCCTGCAGCTGCAAGAATTGACCTTAATAGGGAGTTCACAGCAAGGTGACCCCATCTTCTGCTTCCATTCCTGGTGCTGTTCCCCCTTCCCAGTGTTGTTCCTATTCCTGGTTTTCCCATTTCCAGAATGGGGCCCCCATTGCTGGAGCTGTACTGGCAGACAAAGCCCCTAGCTTTGGTCTGAAACTGGGTATGGGAGGCAGTGTGATGACCCTGTCTCCAGTTCCCATTCCCGGTGCTGTTCCTGTTCCCATTCCTGCTGTTCCCATTCACAGAATAAGCCTGCTGGTGCTGGAGCTGCACTGGCAACACAGTCCCTGGCTTTGGTGTGAAGCTGGGGATGTGGACTTTGGCATGGCCCCATTTCCTTTTCGCATTTCCATTACTGTTCCCCATTCCTGGTGCCTTTCCCATTCCCTCCCTGTGTTCCCATTCCCAGGATGGGCCCACTTGTGCTGGAACTGTACTGGCAACACGCCCCTCGCACCTGCAAGAACTTTGCTGAGCTGAGCCGCCGCGGATACTACAATGGCACCAAGTTCCACCGCATCATCAAGGACTTCATGGTGCAGGGAGGGGACCCGACGGGTACTGGTGAGTGCAGGCCTCTGAAATCTCCCTGGGACCCTTCCTGGTGCCAGGGGTTCCTGCTGACCCCCGAATCCCCCTGCAGGCCGTGGTGGTGCTTCCATCTATGGGAAACAGTTCGAGGACGAGCTGCACCCTGACCTGAAATTCACTGGTGAGAGGGGCCAGCACTGGGAGAACACTGGAGGGGTATCCACCCTCACTTATAGTGGGGAAGGACCCCTAAGAACACACCTGTGGGATGGGATGTCCCCTGTGTCCTCAATCATGGGGTGACATGACTCCTAGGACTCCAGTCATGGAGTGACATGCCTTAAGGAGGCTGGTCATGGGATATGTCCTCCAGGACCCTGGCCATGAGGTGGCATATCTCCCCTGTCCCCCAAAATCCTGTCTATAGGGTGACAAGTCCTCTGTGTCCCCCAAAATCCTATCTGTGGAGTGATATGACCCCCAGGAATTTTGCCATGGGGTGCCCTGTCCTCTGTTTTCCTGTCCTGGTGTGATGTGTCTCTGTGTCCCACAGACATCAGGATCCTGGTGATGGCCAGCATGGAGCTGGACACTAACAGGAGGCAATTCTTTCTCATGTCCCCTAAGACCTCTCCATTGGGTGACATTTTCCCCATGACACCAGGACCTCAGCCATGGGATGACATGTCCCTGAGACTCCATCCATGGGGTGGCATGTCCTCCATGTCCCCCAGGACCCCATCCCTGGAGTGGCAAGTCCCCGAAGACCCTGGCCAGAGTATGTCATATCCCTCAGGGTGCCAGGACCCTTGGCCCATATCCTGCAGGCACTGGGATCCTGGTGGTGGCCAGTATGGGGCTGGACACCAACGGGAGCAAGTTGTTACTGTTGTCCACTAAGACCCCTCAGTGGGGTGACAGATTCCCCAGGAGCTTGACCATGGAGTGACATGTCCCAAAGATCACAGCCATAGGATGATGCCCTCCAGGATCCCAATCTTGGGGTGATATGTTTCCATGATACCAGGATCTTGGACATGAGACAACATCCCCCGTGGGATGACATGTCCCCCATTATGCTGGGACCTTGGCTGTGGGGTGGCATGTCCTCTATATCCCCATCCAAGAGATGACATGACCCCGTGTCTCACAGGCGCAGGGATCCTGGCAATGGCCAATGCAGGGCCAGACACCAATGGAAGCCAATTTTTCCTGACACTCGGCCCAGCACAGTGGCTGGATGGGAAACACAGCATTTTCGGGAGAGTGTGCCAAGGCATGGGGGTGCTAGGGCGCCTAGCCATGGTGGAGACCAACTCCCAGGACCGACCCCTCGACGATGTCAAGGTCATCAAGGCGTATCCCTCGGGGTAGGGGTGTGGGGTGCCCTCCCTCCAAATTGTACTGCTCATTTGTAATAAAAGAGGTTGGATGTAGTGCCCACCCCCCTCCCCCCCCCCCGAGTGGTGGTTTTAGGGGGAGGTGTGGGAGGTGTCTTTGGTATGGTGGGGGGCTGGGAGGTTGTGAGCCCCCCCCAAAAGGGGTTTGTGGATGCACTTGAAAGGGTGGGTGTCTCTCCCTGGGGATGTGGAGCTGCCAGTGGCCCCAGTTCCTGGGGGTGCAGAGTGGGTGCCAGAGGCCCAAATTTGCCCCTACTGTGTTATATTTGTGTGTCCTCAAAGTTTCCTGGAACTCCCCAGTGTCCTCCCACCATGGACCCATTGGATCACTGAGCTTTGGATGGAAAGGGGGGGTTGATGCTGCCACCCCAGAGTGGGCTTCCCACACAGCAGTGGGGACCCCCAAACTGGCAGTGGGATCCTCATGCCAGCACACACTGGGTTCCACCCTGGCAATGGGTGTCCCCTCTGGCTCTCGATGTCACCCCCCTGGCTCCCAGTTCAGGACCTGGGACGGTACTGGGAGCTCCTGGGCTTACCAGGAATGGTGTGGGGGGGATACTGGGAGCTACTGGGAGGATAGCAGAGGACTTGGGGACTCCGCATCTGCAGTTGGTGGGGCTGTGGGGATACTGGGTAGGTTCTGATTAAGGGGGAACTAGGGGGATTGGGGGCTCATCCTGGGGGATGGGTGGTATCCAGAGTGTCACCATGGCACAGGGGGGCGCACTAGGAGTATCGGAGGAGTGCGGGAGTTACCGGGGAGAGAGCACCGGGGGTCCGGTCTGGGGGTGATCCCGGCGCCGGTATCAATGGTCCGTAGTGTACCGGGTCTGGAGGCAGCATCACGGGCGACCCCAGGGCAGTAGCGGTGGTCTCGGGGCGATCCTGGGGCTGATCGTAGTAGCCGCGTTCGGGGGCACAGGGGATGGGGAGGCGGCACTGGAGGGCAGCACCGGACGTCTGAGGGTGATGCCGGGGATCTGGGGTTGACGCTGGGGATCTGAGGGCTATCCCGGGGACAGTACCGGGTGTCTGGGACGGTATCGGGAATGGGGAGGTGGCCTCGCGGGCGATGCGGGGGTGGTGCCGGCGGTCAGGGGAGGTACTAGGGATTTGGCGTTGATCCCGGGAAGCTGGGGTCGACCCCGGGGACAGTTCACGGCTTCCAGGGGGGAACCAGACTATGGAGACGGCTCTCGGGATGAAGCAGGGGCCATCCCAGATACCTGGGGGCGATTCCGAGGCGGAGCCGGAGCGGTCCCGAGGGCCCTGGTGGTACCGGGGATTTGGAAGTAGGCCTGGAGGCGGTGCGAAGGTAGATCCCAGGAAACTGGGGGTGATCCCGAAAATTTCGGGGCGATCTCGGGGGCAGTATTGGGTGTCCGTGGAGGTACCGGGAAGGGAAGGCGGCCCCGGGGGCGATCCTGGAGGCGGTACCAGGGATCTGGGGGCGATCCCAGGGGCGGTCCCGAGTCGGTCTCGGTCACCCCGTGGGCGGTCCCAAAGAAGACCCTGGGGCAGTCCCTCCGTGCGGGATCAGAGGCAGTGCCGGCAGCTCCGGGCGGTGCCAAGGGCGGTCCCAGGGCGGAGGCGGTTGCGATCGCGGTGCCGGTGTCGGGGCAGCGACGGAGCCTGGGGCATGGCAGGCCTGGGCTCCCCGGAACCGGGCACAGGCCCCGGTCCCGTTCCGGCCACTCGCGTGGAGCTCACGGTGTCCTGCAGGTAGCGGGGTCGCGGCGGGAGCCGACACCGGGCGGCGGGGGGGAGGGGAGGCACTGGGTTGCACTGTAGTGTAGGGGTAGCTGCCGTTGGAAGATGCTGGGGTGCACAAAGAGGCACTGGGAAGCACTGGGGAGCGGCGTTGGAGGGTGCTGAGGTGCACTGGGAGGCATTGGAGAGTTGGGAGCAGCTGACGTTGTAGGGCACTGGCTTGCACTGGAACGCAATGAGATGAACAGGGAGGTATTGGGAGGCACTGAAGTGCCGCAGCAGCTGGCGTCGAAGGGTGCTGGGGTGCACTATGATCCACTGAGATCCCCTGGGATGCACTGGGGGGCACTGGAATCCACCGGAGAGTGGTGGTGTGAATTGCTGGGATGTACTGGAATGCCCTGGAAGGCACCGGGTGACACTAGGGAACGAGGAGCAGTCGGCATTGTAGAGCACTGGGAGGCACGAGTAGGCACTGAGGAGCAAGGCAGCTGACGTTGGAGGCATTGAATTGTACTAGAAGGCACTGGCGTTCACTAGGAGACAATGGAATGTGCTGGGAGACACTGAGGAGCATGGACAGCACAGGGAGTGTTGGGTCTCGGGACGGAGGGGCACTAGATGAGCCAAGGGTGCTGAGGACGCGGGGCTCCAAAGGGAGTGGGGGGAACAGGGAGGGCATTTGGGGATACAGGGGGTTCAGGGAGGTGAGGTTTGGGGGATTCTGGGGATGCAAAGGGGTCAGGCTGGACCTGTATCCCCTGCAACCCCTGTATCCATCCCTTGCCCACCCCAAAACTCCTGAATCCTCGGGCCGCACTCCACAATCTGCATCCCCTGTAACCCCTGCCCACCCTGCAGCCCCTGTACCCTCCCTCTGCAACCTGAGGTGTTTCTTTGGTGTCCTAACACATAGTTGTGCCCCTGACACATGGCACTCTAACATGGGTCATGCTGTGCACCCTGTGCAGATGTGCCTGTGCACCCCTGCATGTATTGTGGGGCACATCTGAGAGCGCACCCCAACACCCAACAATGCTTACCAGCACCTGGCCGTGCTCACCAACACCCTGCTGTGCACCTTGACACATGGTTGAGCTCCTCAGTGCATGGCTCCCCAACATGTGTCAGGCATGCTTTGCACCCTAATACATGTCCTGGGGCACATCTGGCTGTGCACACCCTGCCACGCACCCTGTCACACAACTGGGCATGACCTGACATATGGCTGTGCACCTCCATGTGTGTTCTGGGGCACATCTGACCACATAAGGAGTACACACAGTCACAAGCACAGCCACGTGCTCACATTCACATTCACACACCCACCCACACAGACACATGCATGCACAATCACACCCACATTCACTCTCCCCTGCCCCCCCGCAGGCAGCTCCTGGACAGGGACACCTTCTCCAAGTCAGACCCACGTGAGTGGGGCAGGGGGGATGGGGTGTAGTTTATGGTCTCTGGGGATGTTTTGATTCTTAGGTGCTCTGAGGAGTCTCTCTGGGGGTTTTGGGGTCTCTGGAAGGTGTTGTGAGCTCAGGGGATGTTTAGCTCTCCTGGGGGATTTGGGGGTCTCTGGGGAGTTGGGGGGGATCTGAGGTATTTTGGGGATATCTGGGGGTTCTGGGGGATCTCTGGGAGCATCAGTGTCTCTGGGGAGTGTTGTGGTCTTTGGGGGTTTTTGGGGTCCCTGAGGTGTTCTGGGAGGTCTCTGGGATTGTTGTGGTTCTATGAGGTTTTTGGGGTCTCAATGGCATTTTGGAGGGTTCTGGGGGTGTTGAGAGCTCTGGGGAGTCTTGGGGTCCCTGGGGGTTTTGGGTGGTCTCTGGGGGTTTTGGAGGACTATGGGGGATTTGGGGAGCCTCTGAGGTATTTTGGGGGTGTCTGGGGGATCTTAAGGGGTCTTGGGGGGATCAGGGGAGTCTCTGAGGTGTTTTGGGGTATCTCTGGGGAGTTTTGTGAGTTTCTGGGAATGTTGGTGTCTCTAAGAGTTTTGGGGGTCTCTGGGGTGTTTTGGGGGGGGTCTCTGGAGGTGCCCGTCCCCCCTGACCCCTCCCCCTACAGTCTGTGTGCTGTACACGCAGCGCCCTGGCAGCCATCTGTGGCGGGAGGTGAGTGACCTGATTGGTGGGGACCAGCCAATCAGCATGTTGGGCTGTGCTCAGTTGGCCAATTGGCATGTTAGGGTGCACTCAGCCAGCCAGTCAGGATGTTGGGGTGCTAGCTGGCCAACCAATCAATCATCAGGATATTGGGGCAATGACCAATCAGCATATGTGTGTGCCAACCAGATAGCCAACCAGCATGTAAGATTCTGGCCTATCAGCATGTTGGGGTGATGGCCCACTGGCCAATCAGGGTGTTGGGGTGCTGGGCAGGTGACCAATCAGGAACTCAAATTCTGGCCATTTGCCATGTTGGGGAGGCTGGACTTGCCAATGAGCATATTGGAGTGTTGGCCAACTAGCCAATCAGTGTGTTGGGGTGCCAACCAGTTGGCCAGTCACCAGTGAGCAATCAGCATCTTCGGGCGCTGGACCTGGAACATGAGCATTCTGGGATGCAGCAGCCATCCAATCAGTGCCCGGGGGCAGAGCGATCAGCCAGCCAGCATCCTGGGGATCTGGGGAGAATGTCCCAGATGCTGGGCAGCCAGCCCAGCTGTTGGCACACAGCCAGGCCCCACTCCCCTGTAATTAACAGGGTGTAATTGCGGGGTAATGAGTGGGGGGTGGGGGCGGTCCTGCGGCACAAAGCGGCACCTGGGTCCTCCCCGCCCCTGCGTTCCCCTGCCCTCCCTTTTCCCACGCATGTCCCCACACGTGCCCGCTAGGCCGCTGCCCATCCTTGCCCCGCCTCCTCTGCCTCATGTCCCCAGTCTCATGTCCACATGTTCTTATGTTGCTGTGCCCCCATGTTGCTGTGTCCCCCCATCCTCATATTCTCCCATCCCCAACCCCATGTCCACATGTTCTCATGCCCCTTTGTCTCCATGTCATTGTGTCCTCGTACCTGTATGCCTCTGTGTCCACATTCTAATGTCCTACTGCCTCCATGCCCACGTCCCCACCCCCCTTCCCATGCCCCCATTTTCCTGTCCTGTGTTCCTATGTCCTGCATCTCCATGTCTCCATATCTCTGTGCCCACATCACCGCCTTCCCATGTCCCCATATCCCAGTATACCCATCCCCCCATGCCCATGTTCTCGTGTTTCTATGTCATGTTCACATGCTCCCATCCCTATGCCCCCATATCTCAGCATCTCTATGTCCCCATGTCCCTGTCCCCACCCCATGTTTTCCTGTCACCCCATTATACCCGCTGTCCCCACATCCCCCAGTTTGGCCGGACTGAGGTCATCGACAATTCCCTGAATCCTGACTTCCTGCACAAGTTTGTACTTGATTATTGCTTTGAGGAGCGGCAGAACCTGCGCTTCGACCTGTGAGTAGCCACTATGGCCCCAGTGTCACCTCCCTATCCCCCAGGGTCACCCCCTGGCAAACAGCCCCTCAGGGTGTCCTTGTCCCCATCCCTGTTCTGTCCCTTTTCCTGGACCATCACCACCCTTGTTCACATCCCTGTCCCCATCCTTGTCCCATCCCACTGTCATCCCCATCCCATCCCTATACCCATCCTTGTCCCATCCTATCCCTATTGTTTATCCCATCCCATCCCATCCCATCCCATCCCATCCCATCCCATCCCATCCCATCCCATCCCATCCCATCCCATCCCAGGCTCCCCCTTCCTGTTCCCTGCCCACATGTCCCCTCTGCCCCCAGGTATGATGTAGACTCCAAGACCCCTGACCTCTCCAAGCATGTAAGTGCAGGATCAGCCCTACTCCCCTGGCCTCCCTGGGATGGGCATCCCCCTGGTGATACCCGTTGTTCCTGATCCTGCAGGATTTCCTGGGCCAGGCATTCTGCACCCTGGGGGAGATAGTAGGCTCAGCTGGCAGCCGCCTGGAGAAGCCCCTGATGTGAGCCCCCACCCTTTGCCCCAGTGTCCCATGTCCCACCCCAGTGAAACCCATGATGTGAGTCCCTCTTGTGCCCCTGTGTGCCCAGTGCCCCCATCTTCCTCCTAGAGAAGCCCCTAACATGAACACCCCCAACCCCAGTGTCCCCATGTCCCTGCCCCTGGAGAAACCCCTCATGTGAGCCTCCACTGTGATCCAGTGTCCCCAAAGTCCCCAGGGTCCCCATGCCCCCCATTGGAGAAACCCCTGATGGTAGCCCCCTGGTAGCCCCCTTCAGCCCCAGTGTCCTGGGGTCCCCATGTCTCTGTCCCTGGGAAGCCTCCAACATGAGTCACCTCCCTCACTGATACAAATGTCCCTATGTCCTCTCCCATGGAGCAGCTCCTGACATAAGTCTTGCATGTGCCCCAGTGTCCCTGAGGTCACCATGTCCCCTTTGGAGAAAGCCCTGGGTTTTTCCAAAATCAGTATTTTGGGGAAAACTGGAAACCCCATGTGTGTCCCCTCCCCCCCCCCACTACCCTGGGAGAAGCCCCTGACATAAACCCCCCTGGCCCCAATGGCCCCAAAGTCCCCTCCCCAGACAAGTCCTTGACATGAACCTCCCCTGGCTCCCATGTCCCTGCGTCCCTTTCAGTGTGCCCAGGATGGACCCAGACCCCAGAGCCAACAGTGGCATTTTGGAGGGGTTTTTTGGGGATGCCACTCGGCTTTTGGCAGGAAAGGCAGTATTTGGAGTCTGGCATTTTCTTGGGGGGGTGGATCTGGCTTCTGGAGGGGTCTGACAGTTTTAGGGTTGGCTTTTTCAGGGGCAGTTTGTTTTGTGGGAATTGACTTTTTGGGAGGCTGAATGTCTTTTGGGGACTGGCTTTTTTGAGGAGAGAAACTGCTTCTTTTTAGGGTGCTGGAATCTGGGGGGATTGGAGGGTTTTTTCATAACTTTGTTTTTTGGGAGGAAAGGCTTTTTCTTGGGTGGGGATCTCTTCCATCACCCATCAGTGTGTGTCCCTGCAGGATGGGGACAGCCACCATGGACAGTCGGGGCAGGAGACCTGCCCCAGCCACCTCGAATGGGTAAGTTTTGGGGTGCCCAGTGCACGGGGGAACACCCCCAGGACACCATGTGTGCCTCCGCCATGCTCACATCCCATTCCAGTAGTGGCATTCTGGGGAAGAAGTGCGGTACCATCATACTCCTTGCTGAAGAGCTGGGAAACTGCCGGGTGAGCTGCAGCGGGGCAGGGGAGGGGGCACTGCTTGGGGACCCTGCAATATCGGGGTGGCTGAGACACACCAGCCTGCATCCCAAACAAAGATGAGGATAAGGGCTGTCTATCCCCATGCTGTGTCCTGCCTGTCCTGGATCTCTCCATCCCTCGTGGAGCAGCTGCCTCACAGGATCCCACCCCTGAGGGGGATACAGGGTGGATGACCCCTCCCCCACCCCGATTAACCCCCCCAGGACGTGGCCACACTCCAGTTCTGTGCCAACAAGCTGGATAAGAAGGATTTCTTTGGAAAATCTGACCCCTTCATGGTCTTCTACCGCAGCAACGAAGATGGGACGTGAGTGACCACTCCCCCCCCCCCCCAAACCACAGTGACCTTCCCACATCTTAAGGGAGGGCTCAACCCCAACACAGGACACCCCTTTGTCCCCATGGGCTGGCATTGGCAGGGATGTCCAAAAATCCTCATTGCACTGTAGGGGTTACAGACTGAGGTGGTGTTGGGATGGGACAGTGACCCCCTCGTCCTCCCCCCAGTTTCACCATCTGCCACAAGACAGAAGTGGTCCGGAACACACTGAACCCTGTCTGGGCAGCCTTTGCCATTCCTGTGCGTATCCTCTGCAATGGGGACCATGACCGGTGAGTGCCAGGGGACTGGGATCCCCTGCATCCCCTCTTTGGCCCCAAAGACCTCCTTCCCTCTTTTCTTCACATCTCTAGGGTCCACTAGGACCCCCTGAACCTCTTACCCTATCTCTGTCATAGTTGGGGACACCCTGCACTCCCATCTCTGTGGTCCTCTGAGAACCCCCCAAACCCCCTTCCCCCACACCCATGGTGCCCCAATTCCCTGTACAGCCCTGTCCCCTGTCTCTATGGGCCCCCAGAACCCCCTTTTCCTTCTTTCCCCCATCTCCCAGGTCCTCCAGGAACCCCTGCACCCCATGTCCCATCTTTGTGGTACCTCTGGATTCCCAGAGCTCCGCCTCACACCATGTCCATGGTACCCTAGGACCCCCTTCCCCTCTCTCTGTGGTCCCCCAGAATCCCTTTCCCTGTGTCTGTGGTACCCCAGCACCTCCAGGACCCCCTTCCCCCAGCTCTGTGGTTCCAATGACCCCTGCATCTCCTTCCCTATCTCTAGTGGTACCTCAGGACCCCCTGTATCCCTTCCACACTCTCTGTGGCTCTGAGACCTCCTTCCCCTATCTCTGTGGCCATCTGAGACCCCCCAGACCCTCTTCCCCCATCTCTGTGGTACCAGTAGCACCTAGCCCTGCCCCGCAGTGTTACCCACTTTTGACTCAGTTTACCTATCTGGGCAATGGGCATTACAGCTGTCACCGAGCCATACTGCCCCCCCTCCACCCCAAATCAGTGCCACCAGCTGCTGTCCTGGCAAACAGCCACTTTGGCCCCGTGTTGGATGTTGCTGTGGCAACGATGGATAAAAATATCCTAATGAGGAGGAGAAGGAAGCAGGAAAAAGCCCACAGAGATGTCAAAACAAATCCCACAGGGAGTGGGGGGGATGTGTTTGATGGGTCTCTGGGGAAAGGGAGTGGAGAGGATTTGGGGGTGTTGGTGACCCCCCCCTGCCTTGCAGAGCCATCAAAGTGGAGGTTTATGACTGGGACCGTGATGGCAGGTGAGCTGCATGTGGTCCTGGGGGCCTCCCACACCCTGGGCCTCCACTCCCTGGGTGACAGAGACCCCTTGGGCAATGGGGACCCCTGCCACCCCTGCATCCCCGAGGAGATGGATCCCCCCTTGCCCCCAGGTGATGGGGACCCCCTGGCTGATGGGAAGCCCCCCTGGCTATGTGGGACTCCCTGGCTGGTGGGAAACTTCCTGGGCAATGGTAAACCCCCCATCCCCACACCCCTGAGTCATAGGGATCCTCCTGGGTAATGGGAACCTCCCTAACCCAACTGATGGAGAGCCACTGGCCTTGCAGCCACGACTTCATCGGAGAGTTCACCACCAGCTACCGGGAACTGGCGCAAGGCCAGAGCCACTTAAACGTGTACGAGGTGAGGTGGGATGGGTACATGTGCAGGGGGGTTCTGCACAGCCCTGTGGGTCCCACTGCTGCACTCCCAGGGGTTATGATCCCCAGGGTCCCTCTCTCTGCTGCACCTCTGGGTGCTGGGGTCCCTGTGTGGACCTGTGTGGGTGCTACATACCCCATGATGCAATCCTAGGGTGTTATGGTCCCCAGGGTCCCTCCCAACACTGCACCCTGGTGTGTCATATACCCCAGGATGCCCCTCCTGCACTCTGAAGTGTCGTGTCGCCCAGAGTACTCATGCTGCAGCCATAGAGGTTCAGAGTCCCCAGGATTTCCTGTGCTACAGCCTAGGGTTTTGGGGTTTCCACATTGTACCCCTGGGGTGTTATGGTTCCCATACTTCACCCTGGAGTGCAGCACCCATAACTGCCATGGATCTCCAGCTGAACTACAATCCCAGGGTCTCTACATACATCCCTGGGTGTCACAGCTTACCATGTGCTCTTCGAGGTCACTCTCTGCACCTCAGCACAGTGCTCCCATTGCTCCCCTCCAGCATATTCTGTGCCCCCCTGTTTCTCAGGATGTGACAGTCCCCTACACTGCTCACTGGGCCTCCTATCCCTGTGAGAAGCAGCCCCCTTCCCTCCCCTCCCATCCCTGCAGGTGGTGAACCCCCGGAAGAAGATGAAGAAGAAGAAGTACCTGAACTCAGGGACAGTGAGGATGGGGATGTGCAGAGGCATGGGGGGGACACAGGGGGTGTGGGCACTTCCTCACTTCCTCCCCTGAGCCCTATGTTCCCACAGGTGACACTGCTGTCCTTCGCTGTGGAGGCCGAGCACACCTTCCTGGACTACATCAGGGGCGGGTGAGCAGGAGATCCCCAGCACCTCCAGCTGTACTTTTGAGGGTCCTGAACACCTCCAGCTCCTTCTTTGGGGGTACCCAGCACCCTGAGCTGCTCCCTCAAGGGCGGGGAATCCCCCAATACCCCAGCCTCTACTTCACTGGCAAGGGGGTCCCCAGGACCCCTATCTCCTCCCTTGGAGGTCCCCAGTACCCACTGTTGCTCCCTCAGGGATGGGAGGGAGGGAGGGGGGGTTCCTGCTATCTTCAACTCTGCCCTGTGGGATCCCCAGCACCCCCAGTTGCTCCACTGGAGGTCCTCAGCACACCTAGCTTCTACACTGGGGGTCTCAGCACCCTCACCCAGATGCCTCCTTGGGGGCAGGCCATCCCCATCATCCACAGCTGCTTCACTGGTAGCCCCCAGAACCCACAAGTGCTTCCTTTGGAAGTCTCCAGCACTCCAACAGCTCCCTTCGGGGTCACCAACACCACAGCTGCTCCTTTGGGGGAAGAGGGTCCCCACCAGCCCCATCTTCTCCACTGGGGGTCCTTAGCACCCCCACCCAGATGCTCCCACATGGGCAGGGGCTCTCCAGAACCCCAAAGTGTTCATTTTTGGGTCCCAAGTACCCCCAACTGCTCCCTTAGGTGCAGCATGGTGACACCTCAGTGCAGGGACACTTGGGGTTTCTCTGAATTGGGCAATGGATGCATCCAGTCCAGCCTGTGGCCCTAGGGGTGTCCCCACCCTAAACCCAGAGGTCAACCCCTGTGTCACCCTAAGGCTACTTTATCCCCTAGGACCCAACTCAACTTCACAGTGGCCATTGACTTCACAGCATCCAATGGTGAGTGGGGACTGTTTCCCCCCAGGGGGATTTATTTGGGGCAGTTGTAACCAGTTTGGCATCATGATGGTGTCATCCTTGTCATCAGTTTGGGTGTTGTTCTTGTAGTTGTGCTGGGGACATGGTCATGTTTCCCTTGTCACTGGGTTGGGGTTATGATGGCATTATCCTTGTCATGGGTTTGGGGCTATGGCATTGTTATTTTTGTCACTGTGCTGGTACTACGGTGGTATCATTCTTGTCATCAGCTGTCACCAGGTTGAGTATTTGGTGCCAGTATCATTATCATTGAATGTGGGACAGAGTGGTGCCATTCTTGTCACTGGGTTGGGGTCATGGCAATGTCAACTGTGCCAGTGTGTTGGGGACATGGTAGTGTCATTCTTGTCACTGTGTTGGTTCCACGATGGTGTCATCCTTGTGACCAGCTGTCACCAGGTTGGGGATGTGATGGTATCATCCTTGTAACTGGGTTGGGAATGTGGTGGCAGTTGGAGACATGGTGTGGTCATCCTTGTCCTTATCACTGTGTTGGGGATAAGATGATGTCATCCTTGCCACTGGGTTGGGGCCATAGTGGTGCCATGGTAGTGGGGATGCTGGGGCTGTTTTGGGGATTATGATGGGATTATGATGGTGCTGGGGAAGCTGTGGGAGTGCTGAGCCCTGTGCCCGTGCAGGGAACCCCTCGCAGCCCACGTCCCTGCACTATCTGAGCCCCTTCCAGCTGAATGCCTACAGCCTGGCACTGCAGGCCGTGGGGGACATCATCCAGGACTACGACAGTGACAAGATGTTCCCAGCCCTTGGCTTTGGTGCCAAGGTCCCCCCAGATGGGCACGTGTCCCATGAGTTCCCACTGGTGAGGGGCCAAAGCAGGACAGGACTGCGGATGAAGGGTGGTGTCCTTGTCACCTGGTTGGGGACATGGTGGGATCATCTTGACACATTGTTTGGGTCATGAAAGATTCGTCCTTGGGTTGGGGTATGGTGGTGTCATCCTCCTCACTGGTCTGGGGACATGGCGGTGTCATCCTTGTCACCAGATTAGGAAGGGGCTTGGTGTTGTCCTTGTCACCAGTTTGGAGTCATAGTGGTCTCATCCTTGATCACTGAGTTGGGTACATGGTGTGTTTGGGTTGGATCTGCATTGGGGATGTGGTGGTGACATCCTTGTCTTGGGTTGGGAATATAGTAGCATCGTCATTTTGTCACTGGGTTGGGGCCATGGCAGTGTCATCCTTGACACTGAGTTGGGAACATGTTGGTGTCTCCTTTGTCACCACGTTGTGGACATGGTGGGATCATCCTTGTTAGCATTTGGGGGCCATGGCAGTGCCATCTTTGTCTGTGGATGGGGTCTGTGGTGTCACCCTCTCCATGGGTGGAGGCCGTGGTGTCACCATGGTCCTGGTGATCTTGTGCCAGAATGGGGATACATCAAATCCGGCGTGCCATGGCATTGCGGGGGTGCTGGAGGCGTATCAGCACAGCCTGCGCCGTGTCCAGCTCTACGGCCCCACCAACTTTGCCCCTGTCGTCAACCATGTTGCCCGGTAAGAGGAGCCCCGTGCCCCCGGATGGGATCCTGCACCCCCCGGCATCACACATAGTCCCCCCCAGCTCAGCGGCCATGGTCCTGGATGGGTCCCAGTACTTCGTCCTCCTCATCATCACTGATGGTGTCATCTCTGACATGGCACAGACAAAGGAGGCCATTGTCAATGTGAGACCCTCGTGGTGGCACTGGGGTGGGTGATGGCACCCCTGGGTGTTGGGGACAGGGAATCTGGGACCCTTGGGTGATGGGGGCAGTGGCAGTGGGGAGGGATTGGGACCCTTGAGGGAATGGGAAAGGCTGGGGACCCCTGGGTGCTGAGGAGGGGCTGGAACCCTTAGGGAATGGAAAGGGCCTTGGATCCCCGGGTTCCAAGGGGTTGGGGTGGCTGAGACCCTGTGGGTGATTGGGTGGATGAGGAGGAGCTGGGACCCTGAAACTGAGAGGGAGGATGTGGGCTGGGACACTTGCATGCTGGAGGGGTGGGGAAGGGGCTGAGAGCCCTGGGTGCAGGGCGGTGTGTGGACCCCTGGGTGCTGGAGGCAGTGGGGAGGGACTGGGACCTTTGAGAGGTAGGAAAGGGCTCTCAGCCCCTGGGGTTGAGAAGGGTCTGGGACCCCCAGAGTTTGAAGTGTAGGGGTGTCTGGAACCCCTGAGTGCTGCAAGGGGGCTGGGAATTTCCTGGAATGCCCCAGTGCTGGTGGGAAGTTCTGAGACCCTTGGGTGATGGGGGGTGGTAAGGAACTGGAATCCTTGGGTGAGGGGGTGTTGGCACCCCTGAGTGCTGCAGGGAAGTGGGGGTGGCTCATTTCATGGCAGCATCATTAAATTTCATGGGACTCCCTTCACCTCCTGGTTCCCTCAGGCTGCCAAATTGCCCATGTCCATCATCATTGTGGGGGTTGGACAGGCTGAGTTCGATGGTAAGGTTTGGGCGTGGGGGAAACTAGGGGAAGGCTGGGGGGATGGCGGGGGTCCCTTGGCCACTGGAACTGAGAGTTGAATGTGCCAGTGTATTAATGGGTTCAGCATACCCTAGCGGCTGTGCTGGGGGGTTCTGGGTGTGGGGTTAATAGGGACATACTGGGGCGAGGGGCACGGGGTGCTGTTGAACTCTCCTCATATTGCTCCCAGCCATGGTGGAGCTGGATGGCGATGACATCCGCATCTCTTCCCGTGGTAAAGTGGCTGAGCGTGATATTGTCCAGGTACTGACCTCACCAATGAGGGATTTGGGGACCCCCTCCCAGCCCACCCAGCAGGGTGGTGAGGGGGAATGCCCTGGGGACCTCAAATCAGCCCTGTCACTCCTGGGGTGCACTGGGTGGGACTGGTGTGGAGGGATGATAAGGTGGACTGGGACATGGGGCAGCACTGGAATTTGGGGGACACTGGGACAAGGGGATGCAGTGGCCTTGGGATGCACCTGGATCGAGGGATGCACTGGGATTTGGGGGTACACTGGGACACGGTGCAGGGGCTTCACTGGGCAAAGAGGGTGCCCTGGGACTTGGGATGAGGGTGCAGTGGGAGTGTATTAGGATATGGGGGGACACTGAGACATGAAGGAGACAATAGGATGTTAAAGGAGGTTTACTGGCAAATGGGGGGAATTGGGATGTCAGGGATGTATTGGGACATGGGAGCATTGCACTGTGACATGGGAGGGATGTACTGGGGTTTGGAATGTGCCTCAGTGGGGGGAGACACTGGGACATTGGGTGCACTGGTACATAGTGGGAGCTTTCACTGGGAAAAGTGGGTGCACTGAGATTTGGGATGTATCTTGGAACTGGGGTGCAGTGGGACATGTGAGTTTCTTAGGATATGGGGGGCACGTATTTGGCATGAAGGGGGTTGGTACTGGGGAATAGGGGAGCACTGGGATGTGGGGGGCACTGGGAAATGGAGGGGAATGTACTGGGATATCGAGTTGCACTGAGGCATGAAGAGGGAGTGTACTAAAACCTTTTGGGGCAGGGGGGTGGGGGGGGCGGGGCTGTGCTTCGAAAAAAGGGTGCAATGAGACTTAGGATATTCCTGGATGTGGGGATGAGCCTGGGACGTTAGGAGGAACTGGGACATGGGGGAACAATGGGACATGGAGGGGGACACTGGGATATGGGATGTACCTGGATGTGGAGGGCACTGGGATATGAAGGGGGAAAGCATAGAGGAAAGGGGATGCACTGGGGAATGAGGGGGACACTGCGACATGAGGAGGGTGTGCTGGCAAATGAAGGGGGCACTGGATCACCAGCATGGACCTGGATGTGGGGGGTAGTGGGACATGGGGGTGTACTGGGAAATAGGAGGGGGCACTGGGCTGTGGAGTTTGTGGGAAATGCGAGGCAGTGGGATATGGATGGGCACTGGGGCATGGGATGCATGTGGATGGGGGGTGCCCTGGGACATGAAGTACTGTGAAATAGGGAACGCTGGGATGTGGGAATACATGAGGATATGGGGGGCAGGGGTGTACCAGGATATGGGCAGGCACTGGGTCTTAGTATGTACCTGGATGTGAGAGACACTGGGATATCAGGAATGGGGAGGGGACACTGGAGCTGCTGTGTGTGGGACACACAGTTCCGGGGGCTTCCTGGCCCTGGACTCCGTCAACTGCTCTGCCTCCCTGTGCCCCCCCCAGTTTGTTCCATTTCGTGACTACATGTCGGGGGGTCCTGGCGCAGGGCTGAGCATGGCAGGACTGGCACGGGAAGTCCTAGCCGAGATTCCTGACCAGCTCCTCTCTTACATGAAGGCACAGGGAATAAAACCTCCCCCCCATCTGTCCCATGTCCCCTAAAACCCCCCCACCTTGACTGTCTGCCCCTGACACCCACAACCTTGGTGTCCTCCCCTGATCTTGGGTCCCCTATCCAATCCAGGTTCCCACCACCACACCCATAAACCATCTTTTGGGTTTCCCCGGGGGGATTGGGATAGTGTTGCCTGAGCATCCTTGGCCATGGGACTCCCACCTATACCTATCCAAGACTGTCCTGTCCCCCCCAAAAAGGGGCAAGGGGTCTTCACCCTCCTGACCAGAAAGCTGGGGTGCACAGGAGACTCCCCCAAATGTGGAGTGCCCCCCTAGGGTGATGCATGACCCCTCCTAACTTCACTAGCCTTCCTCAATCCATGGTTCCTCCCCTCCCAGTTCCTGTGCTGATCCCAGTGGGGTCCCCAGTGTTTTTGGTGTTCCCCCTTGCTGTGTCACATGTGTCCATGTGGATTTGTATAGAATTGCCTTAAATTGCAATAAATTATTGTGGCTTTAATTACAGCCCCCTGGGACTGCCCCAGCATCTCCCCTAAAAGGGGCCCCACCCTGGCTCTATGTTGGCCCTCCCCAACTGTGTGATGCCTCCCAAGACTGTGACAACTTCCCTGCTCAGCTGTGTGATTCCCCCACCAGCTCTGCCCCCTCCCCATCTGTGATCCCCTCCAAGCTGTGACCCCCCACCCGCTGTGTCACCACCTCTACCTGTGCTTCCCCCCTAGCTGAGACAACCCAGCTTTGACCCCTCCCCAGATGTGTGACCCCCACACACTGTGTGAACCCCCTCAAATGTATGACTTCCCTGGCTGTTTGTGACCCTCCCCCGAGCTCTGACACCCCCCAACTGTAGATGGCCCCCATGTCTGATATTCCTTGGCTGAGTGTGATGCCCCCACAAGCTGTAACCCCTCCAGGGCTTTGGGATCCCCCATAGCTGTGACCCCCCCGCCAGCTGTGTGTGACAACCCCTCACTGTGTGACATGTCCTGAGTGTGCGTGACCTCTCCAATGATGTGACATCGCCCCCACTGCATGACCTCAAAAATTGCAAATACACAGAAAACACCTGGGACAGGGGAGAGATGGGTTATTTGTAGGACTCTGTGCCCCATACGCCAAAACTGCTTGAAGGAGGGACTGGGAAGTCGGGGGTGCTCACAGAGAACCCACAGCCCAATTGAGGGGATCATAAAGCTCCTGAAACGTAACTGGGAACTTATGTAAACAGGACCTGAGACTGCAAAAAAAGAGGATTCCTTGAGTACATTTGCAGGAAAAGCAGGTTTAAGACAGGCTCACAGTTAGGAATGTTCTCAGCTGAGCGAAAAAGGCCCCTTTGGCAACTGCAGGGCCCTTGGAAATGGCAAGTGCCACACCCATAGCCCATGGGGCAGAAAAGGGCTCAAAATGGCCTGCTCCTGGCATGTAAACCCTGTTCCCAGGGTGCTTCACACACAGGGTTCTTACGGAGGACTCCAGAAATCTGAGAGTCAGCTCTGCCTTCTCCATGTTCTGTGTCCTAATGCTGCTTGAGAGAAGAAATTGAGGCTCGGCTCCACCGCCACAATCCCTGCTGGGACCGGGGCGGGAGGAGGAGGGGCTGATTCGAGCCCGGAGGCGAGCGCCGGCTCCGAAACTGCCTTCGGCGGAACAGAGTTTAGGGCTTGCATGCGCGGCTGAGCGGGGTAGGCTGCGGCTCCGGGGAGCACGGACGGTGCTGCCGGAGCGGGGTCACTGGGAAACGGAGCTGGAAGAGAGCCTGCATGCACGGAGGCAGCCGCACGGGGCGCTTTCGGCGGCGGGGCCGCTCCGTCCCGCGCGGCCGCCGGCGTGTGGACAGGGGTGGGGGCCGCCGCAGACGGCGGCGGGGCCGACGGGCACATTCCGGCATTTTGGGGCTTCGGCCAGCACCGACGCTGCTTCGGTAGGGGCAGGAGGGATTGGGCTCGGGGCAGCCGCATGCGTTTGTAACGCGTCTGCATTAATGGCCACTGTAGCCAGCAGGGGATCCGCCGGGAACGAGGGAGGGGGGTGGTGTCGGCATGCCTCCAGCAGCCGGGAGTGGGGCCGCGGCAACGGTGGCGGGCGGGTGCGCAGGGGCTGAACCGAGGGGCGGGGTCGCGGCGATGACGGAACCGGGGGTGGGGAGAGCGCCGATTGCGAAAGGAGGGGCGGGGTCCGCGGCAAATGGGAACAGGGGCGGAGGAGGCATTCAGGGCGGGGATGGCGGTCGCCGAGGCAATGGAAGCGGGCTCGACAGGGGCAGACACGGTGGGGGCGGGAGCGGCCGCGGGGGTCGCGGGGTCCGGTGCGGAGGCTGGGGTCGCGAGAACGGGCTCCGGAACCACGAGGGCGGGGGGAAGGGCGGAGGGAGCGTGCGGGATGGCGGACCCTGATGCCACGAGGCATGGAAGAGTGGGGGAGGGTTGCATGCTTGGGGCTGCAAGCGATGGGCACCGGGCAGGACCGGGGCCCGGCGTGGCGCCGGCCGGGGGCTGCTGCTTGTCAGCAAACAGCTCCACAAGTGCCCTACAAGCTGAGACCAGCTCCGCGGCAGCCATATCCCGGCGGGATATATGATTAAAAAGCTTTATTCCGACTTTGTCCCAAGTCTCTGGTAAAGACTGCAGAATAGTCAGCATTTGGGAACTTAATCAATGTCAATTCCAACAGATTTTTTTAGCTCCTGTTTCGGCAGGTTATTTTGACTGGAGCTTAATAAATGCATTAGTTGCTTACAGAGAACTCTCGCGTGAGCAGAGTGAGTTTGTCCCATTATTAAACTTGTGTACTAACCTCGGTATCGCAGAAACAGTGTCCTCAAATCAGAGCTCCATTGTGATGCTGGCCAGGCACTGCAACGGTGTTCAGGATACTGTTTCTCGGGTTGCCTCCTCAGAGCTGCACTTCTAGGCGTCGCTGGGGAATGTCTAAGCACGCTCGGGACCTCACAGTGGATCCACACTCAGAGCTCCAGCCCAGGTAGTGCATAGCAGTGCTCGGCTGTGTTCGGGGCACGTGGCAGGGTCCTCCGTAGAGCTCCAGTAGACTCTGGTCAACAGGGTCTCCATGCTCGAGGAATGCCCACGGCCGGGTCCCTGACAGAGCTCCAGATACTACTGCACAGCAGCAGTGTTCGTGCTTGAGGGCTGTCAGACAGGTCATTCCAAAGCTCGGCTCCACTTGCTTGAGGACTGTCTCGACAGACTTTTTAAGAGCTCCAGCCTGTAATGCTGTGCAGCAATGCTCTGTCATGCTCACGATACCGATAAGGCAAATACAAGTAGTCTTTTAGTTACCGTCTATGAAGAAGTCTCCCACAGCTGAAGAAGGTGAACTGGCCCATGGAACACGTTTGGGCACCACTCTGTTGGAGCTGGTGGTTGGGACAAACTCAGGCGAGCTCTCTATATTCAGGTCTTGAAGCTTGCATTTTATTACATTGGGCGTGGGTGAAAAGGGTCTTGCTGCCAGACGCAGCTCAAAGCAGGCCCAGAGGAGCAGGATAACAAAAGGGGTGAAAGCAAGGGTGAGGGGTGCAGGGATAAGGACAAGGGAGCAAGAGTGTAAGGGCAAGAGAGAGAGAGGGAGAAGTCTCCTTTTACAAAGTTTTAAATCTCCTCCTATGTTGAATAGTCTACTTTTTCACTAACCAATCTAGTACAAGATACAAATTTCTAACATTAACATACAACCTGTAGGAATCACTACATTACCATGTTTTACCATTTTCTTATCTCTAAACCTTATCTTGGGCCCTTCCTGTCCTGCCGGGAAGGGGTCTCTGATGGCTCTTTGGTATGTTTGCAGCAACAGGCATTATCTTAACAAAGGGAGAAGATCGTCAGGCATCCATATTGCTGCTCTCCAGACACTCAGTCGAACACCTCTTTCATTTCAATCTCACCTACAGTTTCTATATTCCCAGCGTCTTTTACTAAAGAATCATATCTATAAGGCATTCCTGTTTCTTCCTCCCCAACAAACTAGGATTCTGGTATCTGGACCCTTCCATTCCTTCCATTCCTTCCATTCCTTCCTTCCATTCCTTCCATTCCTTCCTTCCTTCCCTGACCAAGCTCCACAGGGAATGTTCACACCCACCAGGCCCGTGCAGCTCCAGGAGCCTTTGGACACCTCCCCCAGGCATACACAACCTTGGCATGTTGGGTTGTGTGTGCAGGGCCTGGGGCTGGACTCCATGATCCTACTGGGGCCATCCCAGCTCAGCAGTCACTGATATGGTCACTCTCCCCTACTCCCCCTTCACAGTTTTTCCACAGAATTTCAGTTCTGTTCATGGCCAGCAGGGTCCACTGTCCCCTGGTATCCCCCCTGTCCACCTGGAGCCATAGCCTCCCCCAAGGATGTTCCACAAATCAACCCCCAGTTCCTGACATGGGGACACGGGGCCAGGGCTGCATGACCAGGACATCAAGGACATGGATTATCCAGGTCACTGTGCCCTGGTTTGAGTTCCCCAGGGCAGGAGAAATGTCTGGCAGCTGGAGCAAGTTGAGGGAAGGGCCTCCAAGTTTGAGCTGGAGCCCTTTGGCTGTGACAAGAGGCATAGGGACCTGGGCTTGTCCAGCCAGGAGCAGGGAAGGCTGAGGGGCTCCTCATCCCAGCCTGCCAGTACCACCCAGGAGTTGATGGAGAACACAGAGCCAGGATCATCACCAGGAGGCCTGGGGGTAGACAAAGGACAATGGGTGGAAGGGGAAGTAAGGGGAGATCAGACGGGACATGTGAAAAACCTTTATTCCCATGGGCTCAGACAATTTCTGAGATGCTGACCCATCCCTGTCTTTTTGGGATTTTCAAATTCAGACCACGTCAAGCCTTGAGCCACTTGGTCTGTTCCAGTTTCTGACAGGTGGGGCTGAAGACTTGCTGAGGTCCCTTCCAACCGTATACGCTCCCACCCGAGGACTTCGAGTCGTGGCTCTGATGCAGAAGTCTTCCCCAAATGCCCCGTCCAAGCCACTTCCGGGACTACAGCTCTCATGATGCTCCGCGGCCACTGCGGGGAGCCGTGACTTCGTCTCCCATCATGCCCCACGCCCCACAGAGAGACATTGTTGCTGCGCTTTCAACTCCCGTGGTGCTCCGCGGCCCTATTATAGCCTATCACACCCGTGCTTACAACTCCCATCATTCCCCGCGCCCCAAGAGCCCGCCCGGACCCCGAAGTGTCCATCAGAATTCCTCAGAGCCCAGCCGAATGCCCACCCGGCTCCTCCAAAAGTGGCCCATTTTAACCTGTCCGAGAAAATTATAAAAAAACCCCAAAACTGAAAGACTAAAAATTTGACTTACAAGCATAAAGAGGGAGAAAATAATAGCCAATAGTGGTCAATTAACTAATAAAGGGAATAGTGCTACTTAGAACCAATAACCAAAATATTTTTTGGTTGCTAGAAATGCCTAGATATTTTTTGCATAAATATAAAAGCAAGGCAGTAAAAATACAGAATAATATTAGTATTAAAAGCTATTATAATATTTTTATTAATTATTAAATTTTAATTAGAAAGAAAAATAATAATTTTTTTTAATGTTTTGGGTCAGTCCCAGGTTGGCGATGTCAGACATGGTGAGGCTGGGGGTGAGGAGCAGCTTGTCCAAACACGGTCAGCCCTGAAAGGGATCGCTCTTGTCTGTGCCCAGACCTCCTAAGGAGACATTCAAGATCGCCTGGGGAATGCTTCTATCACCTCTGCAATGAACTGCAAAATAAAAATAAAAAAAAATTCACTTGAATAAAAACAAAATCATGAGGTGCACTTTGAAATCTGCTTCCTTAACAGAACTCCAAAGTGACTTCAAGCAGCTGCGCAAACCCTGGAGACCTGAAGACAGTTGAAGGAAGACAAAATGCTCCTGAAATCTTTCTGTATTTTAATTATCATGGCGGATTTGGGGCTGAGTCCAGGATCCTCAGGCACTGAGAGAAGGTTGAAGAAGCTGCTCAAGGAGTAAGAAGCAAAACTCCAAGTCCTTTTGTAATAAATGTGATTTCTACTAATAAATTGTAACTATATTGGCAAAACTGTACTCGTATTAATAGGAAATAATTGTTACAAAGCAAAGAAAGGAAATAGTGAAGAAAAAGCTGATGGACTCCCTCAGATATTAGGTGGGAGTAGTAGAAGGATGTAGGTTTGATAAGCCACATGTAGAAATAAAATTTTGACCTTGGACTGGGCCAAATTGGGATGGCTCCCATCATGAAACTTGAAAGTACATAACACTAAGCTTAGTGCTCCTGCACTACCTGCAAGGTTACAGAGCAGACACTAATGAAGACAAAGAGCCTTCCTTGGAAATAAGACTCCCAAAAGGATGAGAGACCCCTAACTATTAGTAGAGCATGCACAGCACAATATAGTGATGTAGATTTTAGGAATACAAACTAGGAGGAGTTTTCCAGAAAGTTCTGTATTGATATGTGTTAGCATATAGTACATAAGTGGGATTTTTGGTTTGATTGTTTGATATGTGAGGAAGGGCAGGGCCCTCCCCGTATCCCTGGTCGGTTTTGCTTATTCTTTATATGAACCTAAATTATATTAAATTACTCACTGTCAAATTTTTGTATATTTTATAATATATACATTTAATAAATTTGATTGTATTAATTCATATACAATTGCTACTATTTAAAAAATTGCTGCTAAATTTATTTTTGTTGTTTGGTAAATTGGACAGATAGAATAACATTTAAAACACCTTGGATCATCAGTGGTCCCCATCACTGAGGGCAGGGACTACCAAAGGCTCTCCAGGGCCTGGTGAGAGCAGAGCCTTGAGGGCAGGATTGCAGAAGTCAAAGGCTGTGAGCAGGGAACTGCAATGCTGAGCAAGGCCTGGGCTGGCTGGAGGAAGCAGAAAGGCCAAGGCTGAGCCCAGGCCTGGGACAGCAGGGCCTGTCCCTCACGGGTGGCTCGGGGCTGTTCCTGGGGCATTGGGATGGGAGGGGCTGCAAGGACAAATGGCATCAGCCTGTGGGACACTCCAGATGCTCATGGAACCAAGGAACAGGGTGACACTGTGGGACCTCATGGAAACGAGGCCATTGTGAGCCTGGAGGGCTGAACACCCCAGAACAATGAAATGCTGGGGTAACAAAAGGTTCTTGTCTCGAGTTTGGTGCACAGGAGAATCCCTGCCAAATATTCTCAAGAGGTAAAAATGACACAAAATTTTAGTGGAAAGGTATAGAAAATCAAGCAACTTTGGAAAAGGATTTAATACAACATCCAATTCAACATAAACCACTTATCTTAGCAGGAACTTCATTAAATTAGCCCATTTAACCTAGAACCCTTTAAACAATTCAGTTGATGAGGTACCCAAAACTGTTCCTTATAAAGAGCATTAGAAGGAGAGTAAAGAGAGAGAGAGACAGAAGGACAGAAGCTCTCTAGAAAGACACACATATGGCTACCAACTCCTAGGGTTCCAGCGTGGGTGAGACACAGACCCCAGGAGAAGGCAGGGTACAGACCATGGGCTGAGCTCCTGCTCTGTGTTTTAAGCCCCTGAGCCTCTGTGGGCCTCACTCCAGGTGGGACTTGGGATTGCTTGAGCAATCAGAGCCTGGGTCAGCACCACCCCACTGTGGGACTGATTGACAGCTCATCCCGAGGTGTCTCAGGACATGGATCTCGTCCAGTCTCTGACAGCAACCATGGTGACACTGTGAAACCTCATGGAACCAACCATGGGTCAGTTGTGACAAGGACATCAACAGATCCAAGGACACTATGGAACCTCATGGAACCAAAGAGACCATTGTGACACTCTGGTGCCTCATGGAATCAGAGGGGCACTTGTGAAACTCAGGACTCCTCTGGAACCAAGGGTCAAGGATGAAGCTGTGGAGCCTTTAGAACCAAGGAGCTGTTATAACACTGAGACAGGGGGAATGAAAATTTAAAGTAAAGATTAAAGGGAAAAAAATACAGGAGGATGCTTTAACTAGAAGGGGGCTCACAAGATTCTATTAATGCTTAGCATTCACTGTCTTTGCAGGAACAGGAGAACAGAGCAAGGCTACAAGATAAAAGATAGAGGGACAAAAATGCACAAAATGGATGGAAGAGTAAGGCCCCTTTCATAAAAAGACATTCATTAGACCCTTGTATTGTACCCCGATCCTGCCTCTCTCTGGGTCAGGATGGGAAGGAATTCTGCCTCTACCTGGGCTTGGGATGGGAAAAAGTATTTTTTCCCCTCTTTCCCTGTGACTCCTGTATTGCTCTCTGCCCTTCCCCCCCACCTCCCCCACCCCCAAGTCCCACCTCTGTCTGAGTTCTGATGGGAAAAGAACCTAGACTCTACCTGGACTAGGATGGGAAAAAACAACACTTGCTTCCTCCCTTCAACGGCCGGGCCCCTCATGGGAACCCGAAACCGCTGCTAGAAGGACTCCACGTGTCATTCAGCAAGCATACAGTCACCTCCACCAAACCAGACAATTACTTACAGCTTTGACGCTCCTGTCTGGGTCTTCGTACACAAGAATTACAGGTGATTTTGCTGCGGTCTTCTGGGGAGCTTCTTTTCCTTGCTCAGTCTATATCATGAGGTACGTAGATGGGTCCCAAGAACCACTGATGAACTGGGGCCACAGAAGTGGGGTGCCTCCCCAAAATTGCAGTGCCTCTCAGGGCTCCAAGGGCGTCCTGGGTTTTGGCACCAGATTGTTATAAATGAGAAACAAAATCTCTCTATTTAGCAAAATTTAGATTGCTTTATTTGATATAGACGGAGCAAGCAGAACTGGGGAGCGTGAGGGGTCATCACCCACTCCACACTCCATCGAACCTTAGTTTGCACCTCCTTTTTATAGTATGGTTTTCCTTGTAGTCTCCAGACAGTTTGTAAAGTAGCCATCTGGTCTTGGTAGGTAAGGAACAGTAGATATGGGGGGTCTGGTCTTAACAGATAGGGTGCGACTGATAACACTAAGGCAAGAAATCTGGTATTGCAAAAATCTTTCAGGTTGCAATTGATTATACAAAGGCAGGAAAGTACAAGAATAAACCAGTATAAAGCAGAATGGACCTACAGGGTCTTGCAGAGACCTATATGGACTAGTATGAACCAGTATGGACCAACATGGAGGAGTATGGAGCAGCATAAAACAGTTTAGACCTGTATCGACCACTTTGGACCGTTATGGACAACTAGGAAATTGTATGGAGCAGGTTCAACCAGTATAAATAAGTATGGACATGTAGGGACCTGTGGAGACCGGGATGGACCGGTATAAACAGTTTAGACCAATACTGAGCAGTATGGAACAGTATAGACCTGTTGAAATGAGTATAAAACAACACAGAACATTATGGACCACCATGGGCCACTATGGACCAGTATGAGATAGGTTGGAGAAGTTTGGACCAGTATGGACATATTTGGACCTGTATGGAGCAGTATAAACAAGATCTGACCTGTATAAACCAGTATGAAGCTGTCTAGAGCCGTATCAACCAGTAAAAATCAGAATGGACCTGTATTAAGCACTAGAAACTAGTGTAGACCAGCATGGAGCAGTATTGAACAGTATGGACAAGAACCAGTATGGATCTGTATAGACTCAGTATGGAGCAGTATTAACCAGTATAAATCAGTAAGGACCTGGATGGACATGTATTGAGCAGTGTGGACCACTACGGAACAATATGGACCTGTATGAACCAGTCTGGAAATGTAAAAAAAACCCAATAGAAATCAGTATGGACCTGTGTGGACTAGCAAAAACCAGTAGAAATCAGTATGGACCAGTAAGGACTCAGTATAGGCTCAGTATGGAGACCTGTATAAACTCCAATGGACCAGTGCGGGACACTCTGGACCCATGTGGAAGAGTTTGGAGCAGTGTAAAACAGTAGAAACCAGTATGGACAAGTGTAAATCAGTAGAAAACAGCATGGATCAGTATGGGCTACTATGGACCCATATGGGCCCCTTTGGAAGAGAATAGACCACTATGGATCAGGATGGATCAGTATGGACCAGTATAAAAAAGTATGGGGCCACTACAGAACACAGTGAAGCATTTTGGATTACTGGGGACCAGTATAGACTTTTTAAATCATTATGGGCTACTATAAACCAGTATGGACCTGAATGGACTCATATTTAGTGTTCCTCATGCCTGGATCTATTGGGGATTCGGCACTCAATTGCTCATGCCTGGATGGATAGATAATACGGTGAATGATTGCTCATGCCAGGTTTGATTGATGATTATGCACTTGATTTCTAATGCCTGGATCAATCCATGATTTGGCAATCTATTGCTCATGCCTGGTTCAGTAATTCGGCACTCCAGTCCTCATGCCTTGATCGATCGATGATTTGGCACTGGATTGCTCATGTCTGGATCAATCTTTCAGCACTTGATTGCTCATGTCTGGATTGATTGATGATTCAGCGAGTGACTGCTCATCTGTCAATCGATGATATGTCACTCGATAGGTCATGCATGGTTTGATCGGTGATTCAGTGATCTATTACTCATGCCTGTCTCCATCCATAATTCGTTGCTCAACTGCTCATTCCTGGATTGATCCATGATTTGGGAGTTGGTTACCCATGCCTGGATCAAATGATGATTCTGCCCTCGATTACTCATGCCTAGATTGATCGATGATTCTTATAACAATTGCTAATGCCTTGATCAATTGATGATTCAGCCCTTGAAGGCTCATACCTGTATTGATCAATGATTTGGTGCTCAATTGCTCATGCCAGGATCAATCAGTGATTTGGCTGTCAAATACTTATGCCAAGATTGATCTATGATTCCGTACTCGATTGCTTTTTCCTGGATTGATTGCTTGTTTGGCACTTGAATTCCGATGCCTGGAGGATTGACCCATGATTTGGCAATCTATTGCTCATGCCTCGATGGATTGATGATTCGGCACTCGAATGCTCATGCTTTGACCGATTGATGATTTGGCACTCAATTTCTCATGCCTGGATGGATCGATGATTGGGCGATCGATTGCTCATGACAGGATGGATTGATGATTCCACGCTTGATTGCTCATGCCTGGATCGATGCATGATTTGGCACTTGATCGGTTGTGCACTGGTCAATCGATGATTCGGTGATCAATTCCTCATGCGTGGATTGATCGAAGATTCAGCCCACAATTGCTCATGCCTGGGTCAATCGATGATTCATATATCTATTGCTCATGCCTAAATCGATATATTATTTGGTGATTCTTTACTCATGCCTGGATCGATCGGTGACTCGGCGATAATTGCTCATGCCAGGATCGATCAATGACTCTGCAATCTCTTGCTCATGCCTCGATTGATTGAAGATTCTGTGCTCAATTTCCCATGCCTGGATCGATCCATGATTCAGCAACTGATTGCTCAAGCCTGGACAGATCAGGGATGTGGCCCTCGATTGCTCATGCCTGTATCAACTGATGATTGCCAGATTCAGGCAATTGATTACTCATGCCTGGATTGATCTAGGTTTCGGTACGCGATTGTTTTGGCTGGATTGATCACCTCGTTCGGCAATCGATTTCTCATGCCTGGATGGATCAACAATTCTGCGCTGGATTGCTCATGCCTGGATCAATATATGATTTGGCAATCAATTTCTCTTGCCTGGATCGATGATTCGTCACTCCAATGCTCATGCTTTGACCGATCCATGATTCTGCACTCGATTGCTCATGCCTGGATCGATGTTTTGGCACTCTATTCCTCATGCTTGGATTGATTGATGATTCAGTGATTGATTCCTCGTCTTTCGATCAATGACTCAGCACTTGATTGGTCATGCGTGGATTGATCCGTGATTTGGCTCATGATTGCTCATGCCTGGATTGTTCTGTGACTTGGCCTTCGATTAATCATGCCCTGATGCAAGTTGATTGCTCATGCCTGGATGGATCGAGGACTTGGTGATAGATTGCTCATGCCAAGATTGATCTGGAATTCAGGGAACTATTGCTCATGCCTGTACCGAGCGATGATTCAGCAATCGATTGTTCATGCCTGGATCAATCTATGATTCAGCACTCAATTGCTTTTGCCTGGATTGATTGCTCATTCGTCACTCGATTTCTCATGCCTGGACTGATGATTTGGCACTCGATTGTTCATGCCTGGATTGATCAATGATTCAGCGATTGATTGTTCAGCCCTCGATCAAACAATGATTCGGCTCTTGATTGGTCATACATGGATCTATCAATGATTTGGCGATCGATTCATCATGCCCAAATCCAACAATGATTTGGCACTAGATTGCTCATGCCTGGATGGATCGATGACTCAGCAATTGATTGCTAATGCCAAGATCGATCTGTGATTCAGTGAACTATTGCTCATGCCTGTACCAAGCAATGATTCAGTGATCGATTACTCATGCCTGGATCAATCTATGATTCAGTACTTGATTGCTTTTTCCTGGATTGATCGCTTCTTCGGTACTCGATTTCTCATGCCTGGACAGATGATTCAGCCCTGAATTCCTCATGACCACATCAAATGATGATTCAGCTCTCGATTGCTCATACCTGGATGGATGGATGGATGATGTGGTGCTTGATTGCTCATGCCTGGATCAATCAATGATTTGGCAATCTATTGCTCATGCCTGGATCAATGAGTTGGCAATCCAATTCTCATGCCTCGATTGATTGACGATTTGTAACTCGAATGCTCATGCTTTGACGAATCGATGATTCAGAACTCGAATGCTCATGCTTTGACCAATCGATGATTCAGCACACTATTACTCATTCCTAGATGAATCGAAGATTCAGTAATTGATTGCTCATCCCTTGACTGATTATTTGGCACTCAATCGCTCATGCCTGGATTGATCGCTGCTTCGGCTCACTATTGCTCATGCCTGGATCATTCCATTATTTGGCCCACAATTGCTCATGCCTAGATCGATCAGTGACAAGGTGCTTGATTACGCATGCCAGGCTCGATCCATAACTCGGCACTTGGTTGCTCATTTGTGGGTCGATCCATGATTCTACAGTTGATTACACACACTTGGACCAATCGATGATTTGGCTGTCGACTGCTCATGCCTGGATTGATCGATGATTCTTATATCTAATTCTCATGCCTGGATCTATCTATGACTAGGCATTTCCTTGCTCATGCCTGGATCGATCTAAGACTCAGCACTCCTTTGCTCTTGCCTGGATCGATTGTTCATTTGGCCCTGGACTGCTCATGCCCCAATCGATGATTCAGCTTTTGATTGCTCATGTCTGGATCGATCAATGATTTGGCGCTCAATGTGTAATGCCTGGATAGAGGCATGATTTGGTATTGAATGTTCATGCCTGGATCAATCGAGTATTCGGTGATCTATTGCTCATGCCTGGCTTGATCAATGATTCGGCCCACAATTTCTCATTCATGGATCGATCCATGATTTGGGAAACGATATCCCATGCCTAGATTGATCTATGATTCGGCGAACAATTACTCCTGCATAGATCGATCTATGATTTGATACTCGATTGCTTTCACCTGAATAGATTGCTCATTTGTCCCTTGATGTCTCGTGCCTGGACTGATGATCCAGCTATCAATTGCTGATGCCTGGATCGATCGATGATTCGGCACTTAATTGCTCATGCCTGGATTGACTGATGATTTGGCTCTCGATTGCTCATGGATGGATCATCCAATTATTTGGCTCTCGATTTCTCATGCCTAGATTGATCGATGATTCAGCTTTCAATTGCTCATGGCATGGATCGATTGACGATTAAGCGATTGCTCATCCTTTGACCTATGATTTGGCACTCCATTTCTCATGCCTGGATCAATTGATGATTTGGCACTTGATTGTCCACGCCTGGATAAATTGATGATTCGGCTCTCGACAGCTCATACCTCGCTTGATTGATGATTATGGTCTCCATTGCTCATGCCTAGATCGATTGATGGTTTTGCCCTCAATTGCTCATGCCTGGATTGATCGATGGTTCAGCACTTGATTACTCATGCCTGGATCGATAGATGTTTCAGTGCTCAATTGCTCATGCTTGGACCAATCAATGATTTGGCTGTGATTGCTCATTCCTGGATCAATTAATAATTCAGTGAAAAATTGGTCATGCCTCATTCGATCGATGATTCGGCGATCAATTGTTCTTTCCTGGACTGTTTGATTATTTGGTGACTGATTGCTCATGCCTAGATCGATTGATGATTCGGCACTTGATTGCTCATGCGTGGGTCATTCGATGATTCGACTCTGGATTTCTCATGCCTGGATGGATTGATGATTTGGCATTCCATTGCTCCCTCCTGGATTGTTCGATAATTCAGCATTCGATTGCTCATGCCTGGATCAGTCGATGATTCGGCACTTGATTGCTCATGCCTTGATCAATCAGTGAATCAGCAAATTATTTCTTTTACTTGCCTCGATCGATGTTTTTTGCGATCGATTGCTCATGCCTGGATTGTTTCATAATTCAGCGATAAATTGCTCATGCCTCGTTCGATCGATGATTCTGCAGTCAATTGCTCTCTCTGGGAATGATCGATGTTTCTGCACTCAATTGCCCATGCCTAGATAGATAAATGATTCAGAATTCGATTGCTCATGCCTAGATCTATCAATGATTCATCATTCAATTGGTCATTCCTGGATGGATTGATGGTTTGGCTATCGATTGCTCATGCATAGATCAATTGATGATTCAGTGATCGATTGCTCATACCTGGATCAGTAGATGATTCGGCAATCAATTGCTCATGCCTGGATCGATTGATGTTTCAGCACTCAATTGCTCATGCCTGGATCAATCAATGATTTGGGTCATAATTGCTCATGCTTAAATCTATTGATGATTCAGCCATCGATTGCTCATGCGTCAATCGATGATTCTGTCCTCCATTGCTCATGCTGGGATTGATTTATGATTCGGCTACCAATTGCTCATGCATGGATCAATCAATGATTCAGCATTCGATTGCTCATGCCTGATTCATTGGATTTTTCAGCACTCCATTGGTCATGCCTGGATCGATGAATGGTTCATCGATACAATGCTCATGCCTGGATTGATCAATGGTTTGGCTATTGATTACTCATGCCTGGATTTATTGCTTGTTCGGCACTCGATTGGTCATGCCTGGATCGATTGATGGTTCAGTGATTGATTGGTCATGCCTGGATTGGTTGATGATTTGGTAATTGATCCTTATGCCTAGATAAATCGACGATTCAGCATTCGATTTATCATGCATGGATCACTGATTATGCACTCGATTGGTCATGGCTGGAGCGATCAGTGATTTGGTGTTCAGTCACTCACAGCTGGATTGATTGATGATTCAACATTCGATGGGGATGCCTGGGTCAATGATTCGGCACTCAATTGGCCATGCCTGGAAAGATCAATGATTTGCAACTTGATTGCTCATGCCTGGATCAATGATACAGAGATTGATTGCTCCTGCCTGGATGGATCGATGATTCAGCAATTGATTGCTCATGTCTGGATCAATGATTCCACATTCGATAGTTCATGCCAATGCTGATTGATAATTCAGCACACGCAGCTCATGGCTGGATCATTCGAATATTCATCCTTCGATTGCTCATTCCTGGATTGATCGATGATTTGGCAATCGATCCCCCATGCCTGGATTGATCCATGATGTGGCAATCAATTGGTCATACTTGGGTCGATGATTCAACAGTCAATTTCCCATTACTGGATCAACCGATTATTTGTCTATCGATTACTCATGCCTGTATCTATCCATGATTCAGCTCTCAATATCTCATGCCAGTATCAATTGATGATTTGGAGATTGATTGCTCATGTCTGGATCAATGCCTGCTTCAGAATTTGATAGCTCATGCATGGATTGATTGATGTTTTGGCACACGATTTCTAATGCCTGGATTAATCAATGATTTGGAACTCAATTGCTCTTGCAGGGATCAATCAATAAGTGCCACTGTTGGTATCCAGGGGACAGTAGCAGATATTGTCATTTTGCCTACAAAAAAAAGTTGCCACTTCCTACAAACCTGGCTGCAATTGGAATGCCAAATGTCTCCTCCTGACATGTAGAAACTGGGATGTTGAGCTTGCTTTCTTTGGAACAATGACACTGTTCTTCTCCAGGGGCCTATAGGCAGTACTGGGATTTTGTCTATGAAAATTCCATATGGGAGAGGATTTCCCCCAGACCAAAGCTGCCTCCTCCTACAAACCTGGCTGCAATAGAGTGTCAAATGCATCTTCCCAAGTGACATCTAGAAAGTGGGAGGTTGAGATTTTTCTGGTGGAAAAGTGCCACCATTTGTATCCAGGGGACTGTACCTGTTCCTGGGTTTTTGATGACAAAAGTTACAAAATGGTAGAGGATTCCTCCCATATGAAAGCAGCCACCACCTACAACCTGGCTATAATTGGAGTTCCTAATGCCTCCCGCTAACTGACATCTGAATATACAGTTGTTGAGTATTGTTTCGTGGGAAGAAGTGCCACCGTTCTTATTCAAGGGGCCTGTAAAGGATACTGAGTTTTTGACTACTAATGTTCCATATGGTTGAGGATGTGCCTGAGAAGAAAGCTGCAACCATCTACAAGCATGGCTGCCATTGGGGTGCCAAATGTCTCCTGCTAACTGACATGTGGAAACTGGGATACTGAGCTGTGTTTCCATTGGAAAATAGCCACTGTTCATCTCCAGTTACCTGTAGCTGGTACTGGGTTCTGTCTACAGTAATTCCATATGGAAGAGGATTAGTCCCAGACCAATGCTGCCTCCTCTGATAAACCTGGTTGCCATTGGAGTGCCAAATGCATTCTCCTAATGACATCTCGAAAGTGGGATGTTGTCCTGGTTGCCAGTTAGCTTTTTTCCATCTTTCCAACCAACCCCACAGAGCATTGGCTGCCATCCATGAATCCAGTGTAAAGGTAGAGCTTTGGCCACTTCTCTCTTTCAGCAATGTCCAGGGCCAGCTGAACGGCTTTGAGTTCAGCAAGTTGACTTGATCCACCTTCTCCTTCAGTAGCTTGTGCAACCTGTCGTGTGGGGCTCCATACGGCTGCTTTCCATTTCCGGTTCATCCCCACGATGCGACAGGAACCGTCAGTGAAAAGAGCGTAGCGAGTTTCATCTGCTGGCAGTTGGTTGTATGGCGGGGCTTCATCAGCCCGGGTCACTTGTTCTTGCTCCTCTTCATCGGCAAGACCAAAATTTTCACCTTCTGGCCAGTTTGTAATTATTTCCAAAATCCCAGGGCGATTTGGGTTTCCGATACGGGCGTGCTGTGTGATGAGGGCAATCCACTTGCTCCATGTGGCATCGGTGGCGTGGTGGGTAGAGGGGACCTTCCCTTTAAACATCCACCCCAGCACTGGTAGTCGGGGTGCCAGGAGGAGCTGTGCTTCTGTGCCGATCACCTCTGAGGCAGCTTGAACTCCTTCATAAGCAGCCAAGATCTCCTTCTCTGTTGGGGCGTAGTTGGCTTCAGACCCTCTGTAACTTCGGCTCCAGAATCCCAGAGGTCAGCCTCGGGTCTCACCAGGTACCTTCTGCCAAAGGCTCCAGGACAAGCCCTTGTTCCCGGCTGCAGAGTAAAGCACATTCTTCACCTCTGGTCCCGTCCTGACTGGGCCGAGGGCTACCACATGAGCGATCTCCTGCTTGATCTGGGCAAAGGCTTGCTGCTGCTCAGGGCCCCAGTGGAATTTGTTCTTCCGGGTGACCAGGTAGAGAGGGCTGACGATCTGGCTGTACTCAGGAATGTGCATTCTCCAAAAGCCTATGGCACCTAGGAAAGCTTGTGTTTCCTTCTTGTTGGTTGGTGGAGACATCGCGGTGATCTTATTGATGACCTCAGTGGGGATTTGGAACCTCCCGTCTTGCCACTTTACTCCCAGGAACTGGATCTCTCGGGCAGGACCTTTGACTTTGCTCCTCTTGATGGCGCAACCGGCTCCCAGCAGAATCTGGATGATCTTCTCTCCTTTCTCAAATACTTCCATTGCCGTGTTCCCCCACACAATGATGTCATCAATGTATTGCAGATGTTCTGGAGCTTCACCCTTTTCCAGTGCAGCCTGGATCAGTCCATGGCAGATGGTGGAGCTGTGTTTCCACCCCTGGGGCAGTCGGTTCCAGGTGTACTGCACGCCCCTCCAGGTGAAAGCAAACTGAGGCCTGCACTCTGCTGCCAGAGGAATGGAGAAAAATGCATTGGCAATGTCAATGGTGGCGTACCACTTTGCTGCCTTGGACTCCAGCTCGTACTGGAGTTCCGGCATGTCCGGCACAGCAGCGCTCAGCGGTGGAGTCACTTCATTCAATGCACGATAGTCCACAGTCAATCTCCATTCTCCGTCAGACTTGCGCACAGGCCAGATGGGGCTGTTGAAGGGTGAGTGGGTTTTGCTGACCACCCCTTGGCCCTCCAGCTCACGGATCATCTTGTGGATGGGGATCACGGCATCTCGATTTGTCCTGTACTGCCAGTGGTGCATTGTGGAGGTGGCAATTGGCACTTGCTGCTCCTTCACCTTCAGGAGTCCCACTACAGATGGGTTCTCTGACAGTCCAAGCAAGGTGTTCAATTGCTTAATGTTTTCTGCCTCTACAGCAGCTATTCCAAAAGCCCGCCTGAGTCCCTTTGGGTCTTTGTAATAGCCATTCCTGAGGAAGTCTATGCCTAGAATACACGGTGCCTCTGGGCCAGTCACAATTGGATGCTTCTGCCATTCCTTCCCAGTCAGGCTCACCTCAGCCTCCAGCAAAGTCAATTCCTGTGATCCCCCTGTCACCCCAGCAATAGAAACAGGTTCTTCCCCCACATGTTCTGATGGTATTAGGGTGACCTGTGAACCAGTGTCAACTAATGCCCTATGGTTTTGTGGCTCTGATGTGCCAGGCCATCGGATCCACACCGTCCAAAAGACGCAGTTTTCCTGTGCCTCTCCCTGGCTAGAGGCAGGGCCCCTCTAGCACTGGTTATTATTTCCTTCCTGGGCATACATGTTGGAGGTTCCCTCAAGGGGATCTGACAAATCATCCTCCCTTTTGTAATACCCTGCATCTTGGTTATGGGAAGTTGAGGCTACCTTCACTTTAGTGGAGCTCCTTTGGTTAGTGTTTCCCTCCTTGAGTTGACGCACCCGCGCTGCCAGGGCAGAAGTGGGTTTCCCATCCCACCTCCTCATGTCTTCCCCATGGTCATGCAGAAAGAACCACAGGTCAGCTCGTGGGGTGTATCCTCTCTCCCTAGCTGGGGGACATTGGGCTCTAACTCTGGCATCTGTGACTCACACTGGTGCTGCATTGACCTTCTTCATCTCCTCCCTCACCCCTCTTATCTCCTCCTTGAACTCCTCTCTGAGTTGCCTAATCATGGCAGAGACCTGAGCCTGCATTGGGCCATTCATTATACTCTCAAAATTTCTGAGCTTATTGGCAACAGAACCCACTGTCTCGTGGTTGGTGTCAGCATTAATGGCTGCAATGAATGTGGTGTATTGAGATGGCCCCAGGTGTGCCAGATTCCACAACATCTGCCCTGTGCACCTGACCTTGTCGGGGTCATTGTCATGTTGTCCACGCCTCCCAAAGAGTATCTCCAGTATTGCTACTTCTCTCAGCTGTTGGATCCCCTCCTCAGAGGTCTTACAGCACATTCTATGGTGGTGCTCCTGCATTCTCTCTCTATGGAGAAACCTCTCTCTTACACTCATTAAAAGCCGCTCCCAGAGGGAAAGGGGGCCTGGTTCCCTTACAAATATGTGATCCACACCTGAGTCCTGGGTCAGGGGTCCCAAATTCCTTGCCTCAGTACCATCCAGCTGCACACCTGTACCCATAAGGTCCCAGACCCGCAGTAACCACGTTGTAAAAGCCTCACGGCCCCTTCGTACAACATCTTTACGCAGATTACGGAGACTCTCGTACGACAGGGACTCTGTGACGATCTCAACCTCTGGCTCCCCTGCTGGTTGTGAGGGCCCTGCTTTCTGATCCTTATTATCCAGGTGCTTTGTTTTTACCTTAGACTTTCTAGTTTCCACGGGGGCAACTGCTGCTGGTTGTGAATGCCCTTGCAGTTCAGCTGGAGCCTGGAGAGATGTAACATTTGTGGGTTCCACTGCTGCACCATCAGGTTCTCCCTCTTTAATGCAGGGGGAGAGTTTCTCAAGAGCTGGGGAAAGGTATTCCTTCAGCATCTGGCCCATCTCCTTCACTAGAAACCCCACCCACTCTGGATGGTTCCTTTCTGAGGTGAGCTCTGGGGCAGAATCAGGCTCAGGGGCAACATCCTTAACCTCTGGGGCAGAATCCTTTGTCTCTGGGGCAGGGGCAGGGTCAGGCTCTGGGGCAGAATCCTTAGTCTCTGGGGCAGAATCCTTAGTCTCTGGGACAGGGTCAGGGTCAGGCTCTGGGGCAGAATCCTTAGTCTCTGGGGCAGGGGCAGGGTCAGGCTCTGGGGCAGAATCCTTAGTCTCTGGGGCAGGGGCAGGGTCAGGCTCTGGGGCAGAATCCTTAGTCTCTGGGGCAGAGCCAGGTTATGGGGCAGAATCCCTACTTCTTGGGGGATGTATCAGGGTTGTCATCCAAGTCAATCTCCCCTCATCTTGGAATGTTAAATAGAACAGGTTTACAAGGCCTACTAGCAATGTCAGCCACTGTATGATATCATTACTACTTAGAAGAGATTTGAACCCCTCAAAAGGTGGCGGAGCAGACCCAAAAAACTGTGTAAGGGGTTGGGACAAAATTTTTTCTGGTGTCATATCCTCACAGTATGTACCATTATTAAAGTAACCCCAAAAACATACAGTTAGAGTGTGATAGCCCTGAATCCATATGCCCACCTTCCAGAGGAATTTAAAAATCCATGAATTTCTCACGTTATCAGCCCACAGAATGAACTGGGTAATAGTTACAGCAGCCTGAATTATAGGACCCATGTTCAAGTAAGGGATTGAAAATGGGAGAGATAAAGCTGTGGCCACATGGAGTCCAAACCACAGTAAGCTGGACAACATGATGCCACCTAACACAAAACTGACGTAACTCAAGAACTGTTATTCCTTTTTCACCTTTTCCTCTCAATGCCCTCGGGCCTCACGTTGGGCGGCCAAAATCTGTCCTGGTTTGAAAGACAGGTGTTTGCTAAGGAAAGCAGAAGCTTCCCTTTGGACTGAAAAATGTGATCTTTCCTTCCTACAGATTATTATGATTTTGAAATTAAGAGAGCTCTCAGGCAAAGATATGGGGGTAGGAATAACAGTTCTTTACTAGTATATCTAACAAGACAAACAAGAACAACAACAGCTATGAAATTACCCACAAACAGAACAGTAACAGTCCCAGTCCTTTGGGGCTGCAGGCACCTTTTCCCTGATCTTCAATTCCCGGTGCTGGAGGCGGGCAGGTCCCGCAGAGCTGCAGGAGGGCTGGGGGTGATGGCAGCGCTGTCCCAGGGGGAGAGAGAGATGGAGAGAGCCCTCCGCTCACGGTGTCGGTCCTAGTGCTCAGCAGAGTGCTGGATGGTGGCAGGTTACAGCGAGAAGGGAGCAGTGCTGGGTCCAACAGCAGTGAGGATGACTCCCGGAGCTGGGATGGCAGGGATGGGGCTGAGACAGCGATCGTCCTTCTTGTCCGAACTCCGCGGGGGAAATGGGCTGAGGTCCAGCCTCCCGCTTCCTCTTCTGGCTGTTTGAATCTCGCGAAGTTTCCCTCTTCCCTCCCGTCCCCTCCCCCTTGTCACCAGGGCCCAGTCAAGAGGTACCTTAGCATGACAATGGGGAAAATTCCACAGAGGGAAAAGGGAAAGAACCAACTCCCAACATGCCTCCATGTGAGCACAGCCCGGTACTGCAGCCATGCCTGGAGCCGATGCACTGGCCGAGCTGCCACCTTGTGGGCACAGCCCGGTACTGCAGCCTTGCCTCTGGCCTCTTCCGTGGCAGTACAGCCTACCTGTGGGCACAACCCAGTACTGCAGCCATGCCTTGAGCCGGTGCCGTGGTAGTGCTGAACCTTATGGACATGGCCCGGTACTGCAGCCATGCCTCGGGTCTGTGCTGTGGCAGTTCTGCCACACTGTGGGCACAGGACGGTACTGAAGACATGCCTCGAGCCTATGCCGTGGTAGTGCAGCCACCTTGTGGGCACAGCATAGTACTGCAGCCATGCCTCGAGCCATTGCTGTGGTAGTGCTGTCACCTTGCTCGCAGTGCCTGATACTGCAGCCCTGCCGCGAACCAGTGTCATGGCAGGGCTGCCACGGTGTGGGAACAGTGTGGTACGGCAGCCATGCCTCGAGTCAGTGCCGTGGCAGTGTTGCCACCTGGAGGGAGCATCATGGAAATGCAGCCATGCCTCGAGCCGGTACCCTGGACGTGCTTTCACCTTGTGGGCACAGCCTGGTACTGCAGCCATGCCTCCGGCCAGTACTGTGGCAGTGCTGCCTCCTTGTGGGTACAGTGCAGTTCTGCAGGGATGACTTGACCCGGTGCCGTGGTACTTCTGCCGCCTGCTGGGGACACACCGGTACTGCAGCCAAGCCTCCAGCAAGTACAGTGGTCGTGCTGCCCCCTTGTGGACAGAGCCTGGTGCAGCAGCCATGCTTCTAACCGGTACCGTGGCAGTGCTGACACCTTGTGGGAACAGCCCGGTGCTGCAGCCATGCCTCGAGACGAAGCCGTGGTAGTGCTGCCACGTTGCGGGCACAGCCTGGTACTGCAGACATGCCTCTATCCGGTGCCGTGGCAATGCTGACTCCTTCTGGCCACAGCCCAATACTGCAGCCTTGCATGGAGCCTGTGCCGTGGCAGTGCTGCCTCCACGTGGGCACAGCCAGGTACTGCAGCCATGCCTTGACCGATGCTGTGGCAGTGCTGCCAACTTGTGGGCACAGAGCAGTAGTGCAGCTGTGCCTCGAGCCAGTGCCCTGGCAGAGCTGCCACCTGTGGGCAGAGCCCAGTACTGCAGCCTTGCATGAAGCCAGTGCCTTGGCAGTGCTGCCTCCATGTGGACACAGCCAGGTACTGCAGCCATGCCTCGAGGCGGTGTCGTGGCAGTGTCGCCTCCATGTGGGCACAGCCCAGTACTGTAGCCATGCCTCGAGCCATTGCCATTGCAGCGCTGCCATCTTGTGGGTACAGCACGGTAGTGTAGCCATAGCTCAAGTTGGTGCCCCAGCAGTGCTTCCACCTTGTGGGAACAGCTCGCTACTGCAGCCATGCCTTGAGGCGTTGCAATGGCTGCGCTGCCCCTTGTGGGCACAGCCTGGTACTGCTGCAATGCCTCGGACTGGTGATGTGGCAGCGCTGCCTCCATGTGGGCACAACCCGGTATTGCAGTCATGCCTCGAGCCAGTGGCCTGGTAGTGCTGCCACCTTGTAAGTACAGCCTGGTACTACAGCTGTGCCTCAAGGCGGTGCCGTGGCAGCGCTGCCGCTTTGCGGGCACAGCCCGGTATTTCACCCATGCCTCGAACCGATTTCCTGGCGATGCTGCCACCTTGGGGGCACGGCCCAGTACTGTAGCCATGCCTCGAGCCGACTCTGTGGCAGTGTTGACAATGTGTGGGCACAGCGTGGTATGGCAGCCATGCCTTGAGCCGGTACCCAGGCCGTGCTTTCACCTTGTGGGCACGGCCCGGTACTGCAGCCATGCGTCGAGCCGGTGCCCTGGCAGGGCTGCCACCTTTTGGGCACTGCCTGGTAGTACAACCATGCCTCGAGCACATGCCGTGGCAGTACTGCCACCTTGTGTGATGAGCCCGGTGTTGCTGCCACCTTGTGTGATGAGCCACCTTGTGTGATGTCCCTTGTGGGCACAGCCTGGTACTGCAGCCATGCCTCGATCTGATGCTGTGGCAGTGCTGCCGCCTTGTGGGCACAGCCCGGTAGTGCAGTCATACCTCGAGCCGGTGTTCTGGCAGTGCTGCCACCTTGTGGGCACAGCCTGCTACTGCAGGTATACCTGGGGCCGATGCCATGGCAGTCCTGCCAACTTGGCCGAAAGCAGCCTTGTACTGCAGCTGTGCCTTGATCCGATGCCTTGGCAGTGCTGCCACCTTGTGGGCACAGCCCGATAGTGCAGTTATGCCTCGTGCACATGCCCTGGAAGTGCTACCTCCTTGTTGGCATGGAGAAATACTGCTGCCATGCCTCGGGCCGGTGCCTTGGCAGTGCTGCCTCCTTGTGGGGACAGCCCGGTACTGCAGCCATGGCTTGACCGATGCTGTGGAAGTGCTGCCGCCTTGTGGGCTCAGCATGGTACTGCAGTGATGGCTCAAGCCTGTGCCGTGGCCATGCTGTCACTTTGTGGGCACATGACAGTACTGCAGCCATACCGCAAGAAAGTCTCGAGGTAATGCTGCCCCCTTGTGAGCACAGTGTGGTACTGCAGCCATACTGCGAGAAAGTATCATGGTAGTGCTGCCCCTTTGTGAGCACAGCACGGTACTTCAGCCATGTCTCGAGCCGTTGCTGTGGCAGTGCTGCCACCTTGATGGCACAGAGCAGTACTGCAGCCATGCCTCAAGCCACACACTTCCCTCTTCCTTTCCCCATTCCTTGATGTACCAGGAAGGTATAGCCTTCCCGACCTGCCTACCGCATATCCCCCCTTGAACCTGGCATTTTACCCCAAAGTTCAGAAGTTCAAGCTTGTGCAGACCCTTGTCTATTTAGGAGACAAACTGTCAGGACCCAGTAACAAACCTGCTGCCCAAAGTCAGTAGAAACATTAAGACCTATTTCAAAGACACTAACACCCATAACCTCCACCCACTGACTTATTTTTAAAGATATTAGCCCACATCTTTCCTCTCAAAACTTACATTTTTAGGTCACATTTAAAAATGGTGACTTTTAAGATGATTCTGAAAGTAATTAGTCTGTCATTACTAAGAGACTGTGTAAGCCTGCATGTATGTAAAACCAGAGACTGATAGATAAGAAAAGAATGTTACCAGTTTACAAGGAATTGTTGCTCAACCAAGGCCATGTTAAGTTCCTGAATTTAAAGACGATGAACAATAGAAAGGCGAATGGGGTGTGTGTTGTGTTATATGTTAAGGAGGTCCTGTAGTAAGCAATTAAAAAGTTTGTACCCCTAGAATACCTCAGCCAATGGGGAAAGAGAGAGGGTGATACAGCCGGGAAAATAGGATTAAAAGGAGGCTGTGTCCTACAGCAATTTGAGAGACCCCAGGGGAATACCCCATGGCCTCTCCCTTTATTAGAATAAAGTTATAGGACTCCTCTGTCTCCTTTTTGGACATACACCTCTGGCATTGTGAATTATTCTGCACAATTCTCTTAGGTTTGGTCTTGGGGTTGATTTTTCTGATAGCCAAGTTGGAAATCCTGTTTCCTCTGTGTCGTAGTTTAAGACAATTTAAGAAGTGGATGCTCTCAAATGACTTCTTCTCCTTATAATTTTCATAAATCCCTTTTGTGAAATGAGATTTGCAATTTGGATTTTTATTTTTTTATTTATTTTAAGAAGTTTATTAAGGGATAAAAAAAAAAAAAATTAACCAGCACTGTGGTGCCCTTGGTGTTTGGTCAAAAAGCACACAGATAAAGTTGGAGAGTGTGATCTATATACTATTACATTACTGAGGTACATATATATTCATGTGCTTTATACATTACTCAGACATTCTTGTGAGTTTTTGATATTTCAGGAACTCTTTGGTTTGTTTTCTTTACACTCTAACTTTTCTGCACTACATCCTTTGAGATAGGTTTTATTTCTTCTTGCGTCTCCGTCCTGTTGTTCCACATCCTCTGATAAGGGGTTAACAAATTCTTCTCTGGTGCTCTGCTTTTGACACTTATCTTATTTCTTGGGGAGGTCAGTCAGCAGATGTAGGAATCAACATAATTGTTTCCCACCATTCAGTCACATAGAAGTATTTTAAACATTTCATGTTTTTGCTAAGGCCCACCATATAATACATTCATCGCACCACTATTTCTATAAACTATATGGTACATACTTAAACTAATAGATTATGTTATACTAACAAACAGCTAAATAGAATTATACATTGTACTGTATCTGAATATTTATGATCAATACCAGCTTTTAAAAGGTAATACATTAATGCAAAAGCAAATATTACATTGTAGTTTTTAACACTTTCCATCAATAAGGAAAAATGAATATAGTTATACTGCTTGCTGGACAAGGCACAGGGAGACCCCCCCAGCCTGCAGCTGAAGCTGCGTGCGGTTGGCACTGAAAGGCAGCTATGGAACTAAAGGCTCGTCACTGATTTCTCCTATGACTGGACTTTGCAGTTTCCATCCTGCCCCTCCAGCATGGCCTGGGCAGCCTGACATCCTGACACAGCTCCAGCATGGCCTGGCCCAGCCCCTGCAACTAAAGTGTAAGATTTTAAATTTTTTTCCCAATGCTCAGATAAGACTTACAGACTTTCCATCTTTCCTTGAGTGAGAGGAACAGAAATGATACACCAAAGTCAGTGAAGTAAAAGCTAAGTTTTTAGATGGAAGGAGAATGAGGAGACACCATGAAGGTTGGCGGAAATGTCTTTTTGTATGTTATAGGGGTGGACTGTACTACTTTAAAAAATTCCTGTAAACCATGGAAAAAGACATGGAGGGGTGGGGTGTGGTGTGAAGTGTTTGGAAGATCCTTTGCCCCGAGGGAAAAAGGGGGATTTCTGTTCCAGGAAATGAAGTATGAACAGAGAGAAGAGAGCTGAAGAAATCCTGTTTCTTTGAACAGCTCATCCTTAACAGTAATACCCCATGACTTTGACATGCACACAAGCACAGCTCTGGGAAGGCTGTGAAGGTGGCAGGAGTTTCATGATTGCAGATCTCCAGGCGGCTGCTATTTGTGAAAAAAGTGAAGTCAGGAAAGAACTGGGGTTTTTTCCCTCTGTTAAAATGATCCCTATAGCTGAACAAAAAAAAAAAAAAAACAAAACTCCTCTCCCTAAAGTGAACTGAAAAAGATTGTTTAAGTAAGGAATTGACTCAAGTGTCTCAGTATATTGTTAAGAAGGTGTGAAAAGGGGGAGGAGGGAGTGGTCTGAAGATCTATTATGAATTTATTATTACTTTCTTTGTGGTGTTAATAAAGTTTTATTCTTTATACCCTTTTAAGTTGTAGGCCTGCTTTGCTTTTGCTCCTACTTCTATTTCACAACAGAAAATGAATATATCAAAATTGGCAAACCTAAACTATGACATTTATTGGTGCATTGGCCGGGAAATTCAAACTAAACCAAGACGCCGGGGCTGCAAAATTTACTTTGAAACAGCTTTAGATTGGGAAAGGCAGCTACTGGAGTTGCTACTGTTGTGAGTAGTGCCAAGCAGCAAGAAAAAAAGAAGCGGCAAACCGCAGGGCCAGAGAGAGAGAGAGCGCTCCTGAGTGCTCCAACCTAAAAAAAACCCCAGCGCTGCCCAGCCACAGCCCCTGCTCCATTTTCTGGCTGCAGGCTCCTAAAGAAGCAGTAACAATTTTTAGGCACGGATAGATACGGACGACAGTAATATTTTGGGTTACCCAGGACACTCTACATGAAGACATGCCTTGGTGTTTATGTTTCTTTTTATTGTGTTTATGGTAATTGCAAGTACACAGTGTAGTAAGTATTTATTATTAAAAATAAGTTATATTTTTTGCCATCTCAGAAGAGTCTGATTGTCAGTGTTCTAGCATTTATTGCATTTTGGGGAGGCAGACCTGTGGGGTATATGGTATATATTCTTAAACCCTGTACCTAGGCCTTTTGCATACTAGCTACAGAGGAAAGAACAAGCTGGTGACCTATGTGAACAAGACCCATCCTTAAGTGAGTCCTATTAGTTTCTAAAGGGGCCTAAGGAATAATAGGGAACAGTAGTACTAGTTTGGCCTATAATTAAGTTAAACTTCTTCATAATACCTTTTATGGGGCCTATGTTTTTGATTTGTGCTGAGAACAGGTGAAACACTAATCTTAGAGAAATTAGGATTCTAGTTAAAAGTTAGAAGAAACTGGGGTTGAGATAGTCATCTGAAACATAAATAATTAATTGCCTGTCATTTTATGTTTGTTCAGCTGTGCTTGCAATGGGAAAAGATGAAACCAGTAAGTAGATCCAAAGAAACATGAACAAATGCAACCAGAAATTTATTCAAAGTCACGAAGGGAGGAAAATTTGATTTCTCCCAGAAGTCCTTTGTATTGTCATCGATAGAAAAGGTTGAGAGTTTAGGGGAAGACTCGCCTCTTTTTACTTCCTCTTTTTAAGACCCCGCCCCACAAAAAATGACACCAGACTTAATTTAAGAAGCCAACCATACATACTTAATGGCCATTCAAGCTAATTACCATAGGATGCAGAGAGGTGCTGGTATTATGAATATGTAACTGTTTGAAGCTTTTGTCAATAAATAGACTCTGTGATCACTTGTAATTTCACAGTGCATATTAAAGGGCTACCTCCTGCTGCTGCCCAGTGCTGAATAAACATACACTTTCTAACTTTAAATTGTTAGAGAGTCTTTTGTCCATCACAGCTGAGTATCAGTATTAAACCAATACTCATATTTTGGTAAATCACAGGGTTTATAGCATGAGGATATTTTAGTTCAAGCCCCCTCATTATTAGGGTCAGAATCTGAATACCAAGGACAAACAAAAAAAAATATTAAATTTTAAAAATTAGATTGCACACTACATTTTCAAGGTCCAAAGGATTATTTTTCAGATTTAACCCTGAGTTTTTCAGGCACTAACATTATTTATATGATTAAATCCTCACAAAGGGGATACATTTTAAATCACCCAAACAAGTATTTGGGAGAACAAAGAGTCAATTTAATGTCCAAACCTACATTTTTAGACTACAAAATTGCTATCCTTTGCTAAATTTCTAAAAAGCAACTCATAATTGACAAGGTTTATGCTTTTAGAGTTCAAAGACACGTTTAGAGGGTCCAAAGCCTCATTTGTGAGTCCAAAAGCTAATTTTTGGCCTCAAACATTCCTTTTTAGTTTTCCAAAGCCTCAGTATTGAGGACCAAAGCCCATCTTTAGAATTCAGTCTGCAATTTGGCCAACTCCAATCCTTCTTTTAAGACTCCAAAGACCCATTTCCTCACACGCTTATGAGTAAAGTAGTTCCTGAGAGACTATGGGGAGGGTGAGAGTGCTCATCCTTCCTTCTCTGTGATGTTGTGTATGTTCCCTGTGTCACACTGGGAAGCATGTCAGCTCCAACAGACTGTATGCAAATTGCTCATCTTCAGTACCTTTTTGGGCAATCTGAAAAATCTATACGCACAAGCTGCGACACTTGAGACAGGGAGCTGCAGATTTTAAAGGCCGTCAGGGCTCTCACCACTGAGGATCAACTCAGCAGCATGAGGCAGCTCGAGATCAGCTTCTGGGAGAGGATGGAGCCCACCTTCATGATGCCCAGTATCACCACTTGAGATACAGACATCTGCAGACACCACAGGACTGTCACCAGGACCCAACCATGCAGCACTGTGGGACACAACAGCTGTCCATCCAAGGCTGCAGACAGCAGTGACACGTCTGCCAATGCCCCACAGCCCAGGGTGTTGGGAGAGTTGAGAGTCATCAGATGCAGAGCACAACCTGGCTTTCATCTGCTTTCCAGAGCAAAGGGTTATCTGGGACACGATGGCTGGCTACATCCAACAACAGCTCTTGCTGTACAAGGTAGGACAACACCCATCTCCTCCTCATCTGCACAGAGAAGTGGGGAGTCCCATAGCCCTGGAGCATAGTCTGCAGTTCTTCTTGCTCTCCTCAGAGAGCAAGATACCCATTTCAAAAGGTCCCTCTCCACTTTCAGGAGACCACCTCCAAAACTGAACATATTCAGGGATTGCTTCTACACAAAAGGTAACAGGACAGAAAGCTGTTTCTGGCATTTAGTTCCCCATGACAGCCTAAAGATTCACTTCTTGGCAGTGGAGAAGAATCACTAGGTTCTAAAGGGTCTTTTCTACCATCTCACCTATTAATGTTTTTCAGGCCTAAAACCTCCATTTTAGGGCCACATCCCTAACTTCTGAACTTCCAACCTGCTTTATATTACCTTTTATTGTCTGTAGGACCTGATTTGTAAGGTCCAAATTTTCATTTGAAATTTTAGTTCCTAAAAACAAGACTAAAATATATGCATACTAAAGGAATAGCCTTAAAAATGGGATTTTACACCCTAGAAATAATTTGGTTTAGCTTCCAAATGGGGCTTCAGGCATAAAGAACATAAGGCTTTGAGCCCTCAGTGAGGAGTTTGCACCCTAAAATAAGGCTTTGGATTTTAGCGTGCTCTCTTGAGAGGTGGATTCCAAAGAATCCTGGTGCTAAAAAGCCAGCAAGGATGAGAGACCCAGGGTGAGAGAGAAGGTGGGTGAGGACCTAGCAACCATCCAAAGTCTACCCAACACAGTTTCTGAAGGTGTTCCTTTGGTATTGCTAGTTCAGGGTCAGCCTGAAGCTGACCCTAAGGGCAAAAAAGATTAATTGGAAATGAGCCCTGAGAGTCCAGATGATTTGCTACACAAGTACATAGACACATTCCAGTACCTGGGAAGAATGGAAAAGAAGTCCCCAGCACTGTGAGTGAGCCAGCCAAAACCAGTGACCAGGCTCATAGTCCTCAGAAGCCTTTAATTCCTCTGGTTGCTGCAGCTCCAGGAAGAGACAGGATCTTGGCTGGTGGGTGAATCCATTGCCAGGGGAGGTCCAGTAACTTCCAGTTGTGAGAGTTGCTGGATTGTGTGTAGAGACACAGGGTTCTGTGGGCGCAACAGGAGATATCCCCATGCAGCCTTGTGTCACAAAGGGGCCAAGATGTGGCACCTGTCCAGTCATTTTGACCTCACCTGCCCAATGCTTTGTATCCTGACGAGCAGACCAGCAAAGACTGAGCTGGTCTTCAGGATAACTCAATTCCTTTCTTTGCTACTTGCATGTCTGCATTTTTTCTAGCATTCTCTTTGGCAGTGACTACAAGCACCAAAAAAATGATTGTGACAGTTAAAGCTGTTCTGTGGGTCACATTTGGGTGTTTTTAATTTTCAAGCTGCATTTATTTTCTTTCTCAACAGGAGATGGGTTTAGTTCTTAGCTGATTTTTCTGGAGGAGGATCTGGATCCTTTGTCATCCACAACTTTCCCATCTGTTCCTGAGAGGAACGGCTGCAACAGGAAATAATTCCTGTAAAAGTTTTTCCAGCAGCCTTGAAATTCATGAATGCTCACAGACAACATGGCTGGTGCTTCATTTCTGAGTGTCAGTGTGCTAACAGACTAGATCCTGAGAACAGCCCGACTGACCCAGGTGATTTTGGTTAGACACAGGAAAATGCATTTGGTCACTCTGTCCCTAGTGCACAAGACTTTGAAAAAGGACATTGCTCGTAGAAAGACCTGACACCCATAGGTACTTGCTTTTTCTTTTCACATTACAATGAGGAAAAAGCAAGAGGGAAAGGATGGTAGAGGGAAAGGGTGGGAAAGGATCCTTTCTAGATGGAAAGGATGGTAGCCTGAGGTCCAGAAATCAGAGTGGGAGTTTGTAGGACTTTTGGCAGAGTAAGTAGGGGAATCAGACTGTTTTCCAAAACTATTTCCATACCAGTAGGTATAAATGGCCTGTTAGGCTTTCCCCAGTGTTTCTGTGATGGCAGTTAGAGCTGTTGTCCTTGGTGCTCCTGTAGAAAACTCAACATTTGAATGTGCATTCAAGCAACAATATTATTACATCTCATCAAATATCATTTCCCTGCAGGCATTGCTGAGGGAATGGCTCTGCCACAAAGGATCCTCTTTCCCCCGGAGGAGATTTGCGTGGACTGGCAGCAAAGACAGAGACCTGGAGCAGGACTCTGCAACCTGGGCAGTACTTCCTACATCAGTGTCATCCTGCAGTGCCTGACATACACACCACCTTTAGCCAACTACCTGCTCTCTCGTGACCATAGCCAGTTGTGTGAGTACTTTAAGGAATATTTCCTTGTAAATCTCTTGAGCACATCCTGAGGATTACAGAACCTGGAACTGTATTTAGGAGGACAGTAGCACTTCTTTGTCAGCCCCATGAGCTTGTGTTCAAAGAAGAAGTTATTGTTCCACTGTGTGTGCCCACAGATAACACAAGATGAGTGTCCATCTTCAGAAAGGCACCTCTTTCTAGCCTGGTATCTCTGTCCCTGCAAGTTAAACCCTCTCAGCTTATTGCACCAAAAACTTGTGACAATTTCTGAAGAATTTTTTACCTGCACTAAAATGTCCTAGGCTTGTTAGGAGCAGTTGGAACAGTTGGATGAAAGGGCAGAGTCCAAGAAAATGACATTTAGTAACTCCAAGTGCCAAGTCCTGCATTTTGGCCACAAAAGCCCCCTGTAATGCTATAGGCTGGGGACAGTGTGGCTGGACAGTGCCCACACAGAAAGGGACCTGGGGGTACTGGTCGACAGCTGACTGAACATGAGCCAGCACTGTGCCCTGGTGGCCAAGAAGGCCAAGAGCATCCTGGCCTGTATCAACAATAGTGTGGCCAGCAGAACCAGGGAGGTCATTCTTCCCCTGTGCTCAGTGCTGGTGAGGCTGCACCTTGAGTGCTGTGTCCAGTTCTGGGTCCCTCAGCTCAGGAAGGACATTGAGATACTTGAGGGCATCCAAAAGAGGGCAACAAGGCTGGTGAGGGGTTTGGAACACAAGTTCTGGCGAGCCGGGGTTGTTTAGCACGGAGAAAAGGAGACTCAGAGGTGACCTTATTATTCTTTATAATTACCTGAAAGTTGGTTGTAGTCAGGTGGAAGTTGGTCTCTTTCTCCAGGCAACAACTGACAGAACAAGAGGACATGGTCTTAAGCTGTGCCAAGGGAAATTTAGGTTGGATATTAGGAAAAAGTTTTTTACTGAAAGTGTGATAAAGTATTGGAATGGTCTGCTTGGGGAGGTGGTGGAATCACCATCCCTGGATGTGTTTAAAAAAAGTCTGGATGTGGCACTCAGTGCCATGGTTTAGTTGAGGTGTTAGGGCATGTGTTGGACTTAATGGTCTTGGAGGTCTCTTCCAACCAAATCATTCTGTGATTCTGTGACATTGTCAACCTGGGAGAAGTGAAGACTGTTCTTAGAACTTCAAGATCTCCATTAGGTTTCCTAGTGCTAGGGATGATGTGCTAATCTGAGGAGCTTTCCTCCCTCCCTCCCTCTCTTCAGGTCATCGGCAAGGCTTCTGCATGACGTGCATCATGGAAGTGCACGTTAGGAAAGTCCTGTGCTCTTCAGCCAATGTCATCTGGCCTAGGGCTGTCATCAGGGACCTAAAATGTAAGTAATTTCAGGTGCTTTGATAGGTTCTCTCCCTTTCTTGTAGGTGAGAACTACTAACTTCTTTCCTAGTCATAGGAGAAGAATTTGAGCCTAACATGGCTGGAGATGCCTATGAGTTCTTACACTGTGCTCTTGAGGTCATGCAGAGAGCTTGTCTGAGTGGAAGCAGCAGGTAAGAATAAGTAAATATCCTTTCCTATGTTCCCAAGCCTACTGGAGCCCTTGGATGTACTCCCATCAAGGAAAACCTATGCCCTGGGCTTTCCAAGCTAAACTTTTGGAGGATAACTGTGCCTTGCCATTCATTTCCAGTGTGGACATCTCTTCTCAAACAACTACCATAATCCATCAAATATTTGGGGGCTTTCTGAAATCCAGAGGTAATATTTCCATACCTATTGTTTTCCTTGGCATTGTTTGCACCCTTCCTTCTGTCTGTGTGATAAATGGCTAGTCCTGTAACTGGCGTAACTGGTACCAGGAGCATAAAATATAATTTAACCATCATTAGTCATCATTTAACTTCCTCCTTCACTCAGCATTTTGATTTTCTTTCCAGTCATATGCTTGAGGTGCCAAGCAATTTCTGATTCCTACAAGGCCTTCCTGCATGTCCTTTTGGATATCAAAGTAAGAGGGCTTTGTAGTTGTGCTTCAAGACATCCCAACCCCCCTGTACCTTTCCAGAGACAAAGTATTTGTCTTAAAAATGGATTCTGCAAGCACAAGGGAGCTTGGTGGTGGGTGGGAAGCAGAATGTACCTCCTTCTGCAGAGTCTATGGCACTCATCTCCGCATTCTACAGAGGAAGCTCTTGATGGCCCCAGGAAATCCTGGGACAAAAAGGAAATCCTTTCCCTTTCCCTTTCCCTTTCCCTTTCCCTTTCCCTTTCCCTTTCCCTTTCCCTTTCCCTTTCCCTTTCCCTTTCCCTTTCCCTTTCCCTTTCCCTTTCCTTCCTACTGTTGGGTCTCAGCATCAGCTGCCTGGATCGTCTTGTTAAGTCCTTGGAAGTGTTCAGGCATGGGCATTTCCCACACCTCAGTGGCTCCTTTCTCACTTTTCCAGGCACCCTCATCCCTCTCCACAGCTCTGGAGGATTTTGTGACACCCAAGAAGCTGGATGGAAAATACTGCTTCAAATGTAGCAAGTAAGATGACTTCTAACAACTTATTAGCACTTGATTCCATGTGAAGAAGCTGCATGTGATTGAGCAGAATCATCTTCTCATGGAGGTTTAAAGCACAATGAGACACAGGTTTTTTTAATGTGACCTTATGGCATGGAATAGCCTTAAAATACTGTAAGGATATGTGACACACAAAAGCATTTCTTGCCTTGTTAGGCGAATATAGGGTGCATTTCAGCACTTGGGTCTGCTTTGTTTCAAGGTGTGAGAAGAAGGTAACTGCCTTCAGGAGAGTTACAGTCCATTGTGTGCCCAGGGTCTTCACGGTGTGCCTGGAAAGGGCTGCCGATCACACAGGCAAGAAGATCAGTAAGGTGTGTATGCAACTGCAGTGCAACTTTCTCCTTGAAGCAGGAAAGTCCCCAAAGCAGTACACTCTTTCAGAAGCTGCTCATGTTGGGGATTTTGTGCTCTGTTATGGGGAGAGGAGAATTCCTATAAGAAGGCCATCCTGAACTCTCCTCCAACAGAGCTGCTTTGGCTGAGAACAGTTTCCTGCTATCTAAGCCATTATGTGCTAAGGGCTATTTCATGTGGTAATTGAGGATAATTTCTGAGCTCACTTGGTCTTTCTGTAGATTGTTGAGTATCCTGAGTACTTGGATCTTCGGCCATACATGTCTGACACAGCTGGAGAACCCCTCCTCTACTCCTTATATGCTCTTGTGGTGCACAGCGGTGACACCTGTCTTGATGGACACTTCTTCTGCTACACAAAGGTAAAGAGCAACTCTTTTTTTTATAGAGTCAAGTGTACTGAGAAGACAAACTTCTTTGTCAGTGTTACAGGTATCCAAGGCTTTTGGGAGACAAGGTCTCCTTCAGGGCTGATTTGGATTTGTTTTGGTGTACTCTTTGTTCACCTGCTCTCTCTCTTTGGTGTTGTGGAGAAAACTTACAGTTCCTTTCCAGAGATGGATGACTTTCTTTGCAGGCCAGTAATGGACTATGGTACAAGATGGATGATGAGTCTGTGGATAATTGTGGCATCCACACAGTTCTCAGGCAGCAAGCCTATTTGCTGTTCTATGCCAGGTAATAACTAGGGTCATGTGTTTAGAATGTTTCCTTTTCCCGGCTTTGCAGTTTGTCTTCTCATCTTCCTGGGTGTTTCTGTTGTAGGAGACAATTCTTCCCTGCTTACTTCAGTGCTGTCAATTCTAAACTACGTCATATCAGTCCTTCTCTTGCTGGGCTTTAGGATGCTGGCCTGTGTAAGCTGCTCCTTATGTGCTCTCTGAAACTAGGTCATGTTGAGAGGACCTAAAGGGGACTCCAGGAAAGATGGAGAGGGATTCTTTATCAGGGAATGTAGTGATAAGACAAGAGGTAAAATTTTCAAAGTGAAAGAGAGATTTACATTAGTTATTAGAAAGAAATTCTTGCCTGTAAGGATGGTGAGGCACTGGCAGAAGTTGTCTAATAGCTTCTCTAAGGTGTGGTTGCCTCATTCCTGGAAGTGTTCAAGGTCAGGCTGGATGGAGGTTGGAGCAACCTGTAGCTGTTCCTGCTCATGGTAGGGGGAGGTGGAACTAGATGGTATGTAAGGAACTGTCCAAATCAAACCTCTCTAGGAGTCTGTGAAGCAAAGGCTGTAGGGAGAATAGACATTAGGACTTGTTCTGACAGGGGCAAACTTGGTGGGAAGACCCCCATCAAATTTTCCATTGGTGACCTTGGTGAAATCTCTCTGCTGTAGAAACCACTCCAAGAAAAAGACTGAAACCCAGAGGAGCCTGCAAGGAATGCCTTAAACAGAGATCACTTTATTTTTTCTCCAGATGCTCTGATTTGAAAATGGGAAGAATGGTGGCTTCCTCTCTGACACCATCCTATGCCCATTCCTTCCTCAGTCAGTGGGAGGCCGGCAGTGAGCAAGCAGGTTCTGCAGGGACACACAGTCCACCTGGTAGGACTGTGTCAATGCACTGCCAGAGGACAACTGCCAGGAAGAGGATCCAGAGTAGATCCCTGCAGCGGGGCAATGGTCACTGCAGCTGGTTCATGAACAGCATTGGCTCCAACAACTCAACAGAACGGAAGATAAAGAGAACTAGTCCTCCAGGTCATGACCATGCTCTCAAGGATGGCACAGCTTCAGAGCCCTTCAACAGAAGCTGTCAGTGGGCTCCTGCACCCAGTGCTGCTTGGGTACAACACCTGATGAGACAGAAAGAGCAAAGCCTGTCCTCACAGCAGGGCTATGATCTTTGCAGATGGTTTGTGGAGATCAGAGACTACCACCAGTCAGTGAAGAGAAGGAGGAGGAGCTGGTGGAGAAGAAGTCCTCCACACTGTGACCAAGACCCAAAGGATGATACACCAGGAGGGTCCTCAAATGCTGTGCTGCTTGGAAGAAATCCCTGCCAAGGCAGAGAGAGCAGAGCAGATCACCTAAACAGGGCTATGATCTCCGCAGATGGTTTGTGGAGGTCATAGACTACCACCAGTCAGCAAAGAGGAGGAGGAAACACTCATTTAGAACAAACAGGCAGAAAAGACAAAGCCAGAATTAAACCCTCTTGTTAGCCTTGTGTGTATAATTTATAAGATGTTTCCTTCTCTGTAGGTTTTGGGGCAATTGGTGGAAATACCCACTGTTTGTGTAATGGGATTTTGAAAGCTGCATGCTTGCATGTGCACAACTGACAATCTCTTCTTTTTTAAATATGGAGTTCAAGTCACTCAAAACAACATGAACTGAATGAGACAACAGTGATTGGGACTGAAAAAGGCTGGGCCCTGAGGGTGCTGCTCAGTGCCACCAAGTCTATTGTGGTGCCAGGAACAAACACTGTCTCCCAGGAATTAGCACTGGGATTGATCCTGGTTAACATCTTCCTCAGCTAATGGTCTGTCTTCTGGGGCAGAGGACATGCTTAACAAATTGGCACATGACAGCAAACTGGAAGAGTGGTGCTTAGGCCAGGGGTTGTGCTGTTATCCCTGAGGGACCTGGGCAGGCTGGAGAGATAGGCTGGCAGGAACCCCTTTTAGTTCCCTTTTAGAAAGGGAGGTGGTAAAAGGTGCCGAGCACCAGCAGAGGCTACTGAGTGAGCCCATGGAGGCTCCATCCTTGGACGTATTCCACAGCCCTCTGTGCATGTTCATGGACAAGTGGCTGCAGGTGCCTCTGCTGGAGAAGGGGGTGGGAAAGCCCTGATTCACCCTCCATGTGACCTTCCTCCCAGGCTCAAGGTGTCACGGATGCCTAAAAGAATCCAGCCAGCAGTGCTGTCCCCCTAAGGTGACCATCAACATCTCCACCAGGAAGCTGGAGCCTATGGAGCTGCTAGGCCAGGGCAGGCTCCTGGCAGGTGCAGTGGAGCAGTCATGAGTCACTGGACTCTAAAAATGCACATATGGGACCTAAATGTAAGTATTTGGTCCCTAAAAAGGAAACTTTTATAGAATAATCAAATCACAGAATCACAGAACAATAGGATCCTATAATCCTTCCTTCCTTTGGGTTGGAAGGAACCTTAAACATCATCTAGTTCAAACTCCCTTGTCATGAGCAGGGACATGTTCTACTAGACCAGGTAGCTTCAAGCCCTGTCCAGCCAGGCCCCGAACACTTCCAGGGATGGGGCTGCCACAGCTACTCTCAGCAACCTGTGCCACGGCCTCACCATCCTCTCAGGGAAGAATTTCTTCCCAAAATCTAATCTAAACCTATTTTTTGTCTGTTTGAAACCATTATCGCTTGTCCTGTCACTCTGTACCCCTTTGTGCAATGTCACTCTCCAGGTCTCTTGGAGACCCTTTTGGGGCTAGAAGGTACTAGAGGACTGTTATAAATGTTATTCTATCTGTCCAATTTACCAAACAACAAGAATAAATTCAGCAACGTTTTTTTTAATAGTAGCAACTGTATAAAATCAAATATATTAAATATACATATTTAAAAATGTACAAAAATTGCCAGTGAGTAATTCAGTATAATTAAGGTTTGTATAAAGCATGAGCAAAACTGACCAGGGATATGGGGAGGGCCCTGCGCTTCCTCACATATCAATCAAACCAAAAATCCCACATATATACTCTATGCTAATACATATCAATACAGAACTTTCTGGAAAACTCCTCCTAGTTTTTATTCCTAAAATCTACATCATTATGTTGTGCTGTGCATGCTCTACTAATAGTTAGAGCTCATCCTTTTGGGGGTCTTATTTCCGATGAAGGCTCTTTGTCTTCATCAGTGTCCGCTCTGTAACCTTGCAGGCAGTGCAGAAGCACTAAGCTTGGTGTTGTATAAGTTCAAGTTCCATGCCTGGAGTCATGCCAGTTTGGCCCAGTCCAAGGTCAGAATTTTTATTTCTAGATGTGGCTTATCAAACCTACATCCTTCTACTACTCCCACCTACCATCTGAGGGAGTCCATCTGCTTTTTCCTCACTATTTGCTTTCTTTGCTTTGTAACAACTGTTTTCTGTTAATACAAGTACAATTTTGACAATATAGTTATGGTTTAGTTAGCACGAATCACATTTATTGCAGTTTTAATCATGGATAGACAAACTAAAGGAGTCTCTCTTCAGGAGTGGTTTGGACTTGATCCCTGGGAATTTATTGATCCAATAAATCACTGGATAGAAAGAGGGAACAAACGGGTCTCTCTAGGAGGGATATACAAAACCTCTGCAGGGAGGTTGGGAGCCTTAGACTGGGAACAACCTGCGGTAGAGATTCTGGGTAATCCAGAGGGAGTGAACAGGATAGCTTGTTTTTGTGGGAGATTTGGAGCTGTCAGAGGATCAAGGGGTTGGCATCTGGCATGGCTTTTATTACAGTGTGGAGATTGTGAAATATATTGGTATTGTTGCTCTAGTAACCAGCAGGGTGTATGCCCCAAGTGTAAATTGAACAACTATCCTAATCAAGTCAATGTTGAACCTAAAATTCTGAAGCTAGTCTGTGAAGTCACATTGGGTGACTGTGAATTGAGGTCATGTGTGGGAATAAAACTGGCAAAGAACAGTGAAATTGTGTGAGGAAAAGTTTGGGGGGAAACAAGACAAGAAGGAAAAGATAATGGGGACTGGACAAAGTAAAGAGATCCCTAAGGCCAGTCCACTAGGCTGTATTATTGCACATTGGAAAGCCAATGCTGGACACAGGGGCGAAGAAAACAAAAGAGACCTTATTAGATTCTGTAAAAACTGGTGGCCTTTATTAAATTGGATAAGAAAGCGAAGTGGCCACCAACTGGAACTTTGGATTATAACATGCTCTTACAGCGCATGATATTTCTTAGCAGGGAAGGGGACAGAGGTAGCATATGCAGATATGTTTTTCTCTCTTAGAAACCACCCTGTGATAATTGATAAAAGATTTGTGTTAATCATAAAAGCATTGGGGTTTGTATAAACCAGAATACTTAGGTCTGAAATGAAGCATGGACATTAGATAGAGAAAAATATATATGATTAAATCATTCTGTTTAAATCCCCCTGATATGAATATTGTGTTTTTTAGTAAATTGTATTTGATACCAGTCTGTAAAACGGGGGTTTCCCACGGCCTGAAAGACTTTGCAAAATCACATTTCCTGCCTTTGTATAATCAATTGTAGCCTGAAAGATTTTGCAATACCAGATTTCCTGCCTTGGTGTAATCAATCCCAACCTATCTGTTAAGACCAGATCCCCCATGTCTACTGTTCCTCATCTACCAAGACCACATGGCTGCTTGACAAACTGTCTGGAGACTACAAGGAAAACCATACTATAAAAAGGAGCTGCAAAACAAGGTTCGATGGAGTGTGGAGTGGATGGTGACCCCTCACGTTCCCCAGCACTGCTTGCTCTGTCTATGTCAAATAAAGCAATGTAAATTTTGGTAAATATCGAGACTGTTTCTCATGTATAACAATTTGGTGCCAAAATCCAGGACATCCTTGGAGCCCTGCGAGGCACTGTGATTTCAGGAAGGTGCCCCACTCCTGCGACCCCGGTTCCTCAGTGGTTCTCAGGACCCATGGACGTACCTCACGATATAGACTGAGCAAGGAAAAAGCTCCCCAGAAGACCACGGCAAAATCACCTGTAATTCTTGTGCATGAAGACCCAGACAGGAGCATCGAACCTGCAAGTAATTGTCTGGTTTGGTGGAGGTGACTGTGTGCTTGCTGAATGAGACGTGGATTTTTCCACGAACCGAGTGTGGAGTCCTTCTAACTGCGGTTCTGGTTTCCTGCGAGGGGCCCTGCTGGTGAAGGGACGAAGCGAGCGTTGTTTTTTCCCATCCTAGCCCAGGGAGAGGCAGAATTCCTTCCCATCCTGACCCAAGGAGAGGCAGGATCCGGGCAGAATACAGGGGGGAGCACCAATACCTCAAGACAGTCCCTTGAGGTATAAATAGGACAAAGAAAGATTAAAGTTTTAAGTCCAAACGACCCACAAAGGGGTCAAAGTTCTTAAAAAGCAAACAAACAAAAACAGACCAGTAGGTTGCCAGAAATACCACCAGGCAGCGTTTTGGGTATGACATTGGGACACAAGGGAATTATACAAAAGAAAAACTAAAGAAAAATTGATTCAATATTGTATGGTAAAGTGGACCAAAGAAATTATCTGCAGAGATAATCTATACTGGCCCATGTTCCGATCATTTGAGGGGTGGATATGTGGGGCATTAAACACACGTGTTGCTTGTAAAGAACCATTTCACAGAGAGGAATGTGGCTATGCTGCTCTGTGGACAGAACAGCATAAAACATTTTCGGTATGTACTTTAAAGGAAAAAAGGGATGAGGATATAAAAAAGGTTACCTGGGAACCCCTGGATAATCTCCCACCTCTGTATAATACAGAAAATACATGAGACCCTCCCAACATCTCTGCTCCCTCTCCTCCTGGTACTCAATAGCTCTAAGGACTTGCTTGAGTCAAAGAAATACCAGGAGAGGTAGTATCCACAGAGAGGAGGGAGATAATGACACAAAGGCTCCCCTTTACCCCCTGAGGGAAGTCCCATTAGCAGGACAACAAGCTGGATTAACTGAATTTGTAAATGTTCCCTTGAACACAGGGGAGGTAAGAAACTTAAAAGAAGAGATGGGAAAATTATTGGAAGATCCTATAGGGGTATCTGAGGGACTAAATCAATTCCTCGGACCAAGTATATATACTTGGATGGAATTACAATATATATTAAGTATCCTATTCACCACGGAAGAAAGGGGGAGAGAAATCATAAAAACCCCCACCGAAACAAGGAAATGATTCACTAATTCGAACCTGCTTTTACTGTAACAAGAAAGGTTGTACAAAGAAAAATTGTAAAGAGACGATACAGGACGAAAAAATGTTCCAAAATGATGAATAAGGGTGTCAGGGGCTGTACATATTGGGGACTATACCATCTAAAGAGCCCTTGATAAAATAAAAAATCAGTCCCCATGGAGAGGAGGTGGAATTTTTAGTAGATACAGGAGCCAAAAGATCCACAATTAAACACCTACCAAAAGAGTGTAAACCCAGTAGAGAAACAGCACTTGTGGTTGGAGCAACAACTAAACCATTTTGGGTCCCTATAATTAAAAATGTGCAAATTGAGACCCAGAGCAGAATCAAATTAAAAATCTGCTGTTACTGCCAGAGGCAGAAAATAATTTACTGGGGAAATGGACAAAGGTGAACAATAAAAGTTTTGAAAACGTCAAACATGATTTAATTCAAGCCCCTGTACTAAGTCTCCTGGATTTGGAGAGACCATTTCAGTTATTTGTAAATACCTTTGATCAAACAGCATATGGGGTACTCACTCAGGAATGGGCAAGCAGTCGAAAGCCATTGGGATATTATTCTAAACTGCTAGATCCTGTCAAGCCAGGGCTGGCCCCCATGTCTACAGACCCTAGTGGCCACAGCACTTTTAACTGAGGAAACCCGAAAAGTCACCTTTGGGGCACCACTAGTGGTACACACCCTTCATAATGTAAGGGGAATTCTGAATCAAAAAACTGAGAAATGGCTAACTGATGCCCAAATATTAAAATATGAAACTATTCTAATTACTTCCCCAAATTTAGAGCTAAAAGCAACAACTGCTTAAAGTCCTGCACAGTTCCTATATGGGGAACCAGGAGAAAATTTAAAACATAATTGTGTGGACATTACAGAATTACAAACAAAAATTAGACCTGACCTGGGAGAAGTTAAACTTAAGGATGGAGAAAAATTGTTTATAAACAGATCTTTCAGAGTACTGGAAGGACAAGGTTGTTTAACTTGTCAGAAAATTCATAAAAAAAGGTATGCAACAAGGTCCGTCAGGAGGATGGAAAACTACTTACAAGCCCTTTGAAAAAATACAAATAAATTTTACAGAATTATCAAAAATAGGAAGATAAAAATATTTACTAGTAATACTGAACCAATTAACCCACTGGGTAGAGGCATACCCTGCAGCTGGAGCCACATCACAAGTGGTAGCCAAAATATTGATAGAACACGTAATACCAAGGTATAGCCTGGTCTGAGCAATAGACTCAGACCAGGGACACACTTTACATCAAAGATGCTGAAGTTACTGACCTCGGCACTAGGCATCAGCTGGGAGTATCATACACCCTGGCACCCTCAGAGTTCTGGGAGAGTTGAAAGGATGAATCAAACTTTAAAACAACAGCTGTCAAAATTAATAATTGAGACTAAAATGCCATAGACAAAGTGCCTCCCAATAGCCCTGTCTAATATACTAACAATGCCAAATTTGAAAACAGGGATTTCACCGTATGAAATGCTGTATGGTGTAACTTACCCTAAAGGAGTATGCCTTTGTTATAAGTGTTTGTCGCACACACTGACTCAGAGCCAATTGAACATCAACCAGTGGAATTTATTAAGCAAGCGGTAACAAGCAAAAGCAGCGCTGGGCGGCCGGGAGTTAGCGCTCCACCAGCGGCGCGCACTTTCCTCTCTCAGTCCTTTGGGTTTTATACCCCTTGTTTCTGGCGTACGTGTCCCTTTTGCAATCGTGTCTGCGCTGGCACTGCCTGTTGATAGGGGTCGTAGTTTGCCCTCCGGTGGTCATTGGAATGAAGAAGACTCCTCTTCCCGGCAGAACCTCTGCCTTATCAGTAGATCCTTTTTACACGTTGAACAATGGATACTTAAGTATGGTTAATTAACTTAGCTCAAACTAATCAAGACATTCTTGTGGACTACGGGTGCATGACTTGTGCCCTCTCAGATCTGGTTCTATTCTTTGTTATTTTATTGAACTCTTGGTAGTCCTTCTATTTCAATGAACAATTTTTATGTTGTTTTTATTATAATCCTTCCTTTTCTTCTTTCATAATTTGTTCATTAAATCTTTTTAATTCCTGATAGCTCAATGCAAGCTCTTTTTCCACCTCCTCATCATTTAAGATGTACTTGTATTTAGCTTTAATTAACATCAGGTGAGCAGCTTCTAATCGCCCTTTTACAATTTCTATGACTTTATTAAAGATGCAAGGTCCGAAAGTTAATCCGAACACCAAAAATAACAAAGGACCTGCAATTGTAGATAGCAGAGTAGTAAGCCAGGAAGAACTGTTGAACCAAGTTTCATTCCAGGAGTGTTGAGCTTCTCTTTCTCGCTTTCTTTGCTCTAGCCTTTCTCTCAGTTTAGCCATTGTATCTCTAACAAGCCCGGTATGATCTGCATAAATGCAACATTCTTCTTTAAGTGCCGTGCACAATCCTCCTTGCTGAAGGAAGATTAAATCTAGCCCCCTTCGGTTTTGTAATACTACCTTAGATAAAGATTGAACAGATTTTTCTAAGGCTGTGATTGATTCTTCTATTCTAGCTATATCTTTATCTACTGCTATCCTTAATGTATTAAACTCTGTTGTTTGTCTCACTAGGGAAGCTATTCCTGTACCAGCTCCCGCAGTGCCTACCAACATAAGTGTGGCCACAGTAAGGGCTGTAAAGGGTTCTCGTTTTTTGAAAATGATGTTCTGGGGTATTTTGGGCTTGATATACATATTCCTCTGGATGGTATATAATTTTGGGGTCTCTTTTACCACTGGGTTAGGACTGACACCCACTAGGTCTTTTGGGGCTATTTCTTTCTTTATTAGTATTAATCTTCCTCGGTCTGTGCCAGGTTCTCAAAATCGAATTCACCAGATTTTCCCAATATTCCACCCTGGATCCTGTGGATTGGTTATGTTAAGGTAAATCATCCAACAGGTATTTCGATTTCTCCCTTGCACTGTGCCATCATATCCATGTTTGGGTATTTGACATCCAGGTGGTCCTCACCTGACTCTAAGGTATCTGTCTTGGCCTGCCCCCGGTTCCCAATCAGAGGCAATAGTTTTGCATCCCCAATATGCACAATAGTAATGTCCAGGCCAATTGCAATAACCCCATCCTGGATTTGAGCTTGGGCACATATAAAAGGCCTTAGATTGTACTTGTCTTTTGTATGTGTTATCAGTCCCTGCTCGAATAATTGAGCTCAAATGTGTTTGGAAGCTTGGGGCTGCAGTCGTAATTGTTGAGTTTATAACTATCGAGTCTTCTATTTGTATCAAAGACCATTTGAAAGGTTGATGCTTGTTCGCATAAGCATCTACTTGGCTGATTTGTATATATATTACAGCTAAAATTCCCATAACCTGCCAAGAAGGGTGTGGTCCTGGTGGATTTTTATTTTCAATTCTTTTGTGTTTTAATGTGAAATTTTTGGGTTTTTTTGCACCCCCCCTCTGGGTCTAGGAGTGATTTCTGGGATTTAAAATCCTTGAGGCAGTTCTCGGAACATTTCTGAATTGTTCCAGTCTGTGGGTTCTCTCCTCCACCTTTTCTTATCCCTCTGCCTCGCTCGCCGACTCGCTTGCTTCGAGCCGCGAGGGGAACCATCTTCTCGGCAGCAAGGATATTCTTCAGGAGGGCCATGTCGTTTTTTGTTGCCTCTTTTTATAAGATTCCCAGTTCTTATCCTTCACTTGCGGTGAAGAACACCAGACCCCAGGTACTGCTTTTCTACAATTTTCCTTAATGATTTTAGCTATGAAAGGAACTGGTTCATTAGGATGGAAGCAATAATTTTCTGACCTTGCCCCCCCTTGTGAATACCCTTCCCCTTCACATAAAATCTTTTTAGTAAGCTCCCGTTCTAGTTGATAGCAATTCTTACAAACACTGCTAGGTGGACTTCCTCTCTAACAATGGACCCACCACCGTTCTTGGCAAATTTTACAAACAAAACATACAAATGGATAACAACCACAATCCTTGTTCGAGCAATATATCTTGAAATATCCAGTTATCAAGTAGTTACACTTAATTTCGCTGTCTCATTGTACCCGAACTACCTTTACAGTGTTCATTTAAGTCCGTTTTAGGGTGACTCTAAGATCTCCTGGAGCGCTGGTTACTTTCCAGGGTTCCTCGGAGGAGGGGTATATAGGTCTTTTATCCTGCTTGCATGAGTCCAGCCTTTTTCCGCGGTTCTGATGGCAGTTTCTGTGGTGAGTAACACAACATAGGGACCTTCCCAAGTTGGAGTTAACATATTTTCTTTCTATGTTTTAACCAAAACCTTATCACCCACTTTTATATTGTGAATCGCTAAGTCAAGAGGAGGTCTTTGTACCAATAATCCAGCTTTTCTGAGTTTATCACGAGCTTGTGTCAGCTGTATTATGTAATGATTAATTTGTTGATTACTTATCTCGGGATGATCCGCTGGGGCATCCATATTATACGGCATTCCGTAAAGCATTTCAAAGGGGGAAATCCCTACATCAGTCCGGGGTTGAGTGCGTATATTTAGCAAAGCTAAAGGTAAACATTTTACCTAAGATAATTGTGTTTCATACATCAGCTTGGTTAGTTGTTTCTTTATTTCTCCATTTATTCTTTCTACTTTCCCCGAACCCTGTGGGTGCCAAGGAGTGTGATACTTCCATTTTGTCCCCAGGGCTGAAACAATTTCTTTAGCGATTTTAGATGTAAAATGTGCCCCCCTGTCTGAATCTATCACCTCTATTAACCCATATCGAGGGATGATATCTTCTAGCAAAATTTTCACCACTGCTTGTGTAGTTGCTCTAGAGGTAGGAAAAGCTTCTACAAAATGGGTTAAATGGTCAATTATCACTAACAAATGTTTGTATCTCCCTACCTTAGGCAAATCAGTAAAGTCAATTTGAATGTGTGAAAAAGGTCTGTAAGCTAAATCCCTTCCCCCAGCTTCCCGTTGTCTCCACTGCTTCTTATTCACCTTTTGACAGGTTAAACATCGTTGTGTGACCTGTTTGGCTAAGTTATACATCCCAATACAGACATATTTAATAGCAAATTGGTCTATCAAGGCTTGTGTACCCCAGTGAGTTTTGGAGTGGATGGCTTCCAAAATTCTTCAGGCTACCGGTTTTGGAAGAACTTCGCGACCGTCTGGCAATTCTCGTTTATTTCCTTTCTTCACTACCCCCATTTCATTCAATTTCTGTTGTTCTCTCTCAGTGAATGTGAGTATTTGAATTGGCCCGTGATAATAACAATGCGTCTTAGTGGGGTTCAAACAGACACATTCCATCTTATCTATTTTGGAATCTTCCCAGCAAATCATACAAGGTAATTTGTTTAAATCTTTTTCACAAAAGGAGCAATTTCTCTTAACTCCTGCAGCCTTTTCTTTTAATACCCTGAGGGCTGCGGCCTTTGCTTCGTGATCTGCTAGGTTATTTCCCCTCACTCGATTGTTTACTCCAGTCTGGTGCCCTTTTACATGGACCACAGCTATTTCAGTGGGCCACCTTAGAGCCTGTAAAACCTTCCTTACTAAATCTTCATGAATTAATCTTTTTCCCTGGGAATTAATTAAACCTCTCTCTTCCCAAATTTTTCCAAAGGTATGCACCACCCCATAAGCATATTTTGAGTCTGTAAAGATTGTTCCTGCTTTTCCTTTCAATAATTTCAATGCTCGCCATACAGCATACAATTCACAAGCCTGCGCTGACCACACAGAATTTAGTGGTCCTGATTCTATTACCTCTAGGGTCTTTCCATTAATTACTGCATAACCAGATTTTCTCCTTCCTTCAACTACTCGGGAAGACCCATCCACAAACAGTTTTTCCCCATATTCTAATTCTTCCTCTTCTAGGTCTGGTCTGATTTTTGTTTGTTCTTCTATTACCCTTAAACAATCATGCTTTAAGTTTTCACTTGGTTCCCCATATAAAAATTGGGCGGGATTTTGGAGAGAGGTAGTCTCTAAGCTCAATTTAGGAGAATATATAAGGATCTTTTCATATTTTAAAAGCTGAGCATCAGTTATCTATTTGTCTGCTTTCTGTTGGAGGACCCCCCTTATGTTGTGAGGAGACAAAACATGCAACTCTCCCCCAAAAGTGATTTTTACAGCTTCTTCTACTAACAGAGCAGCAGCCACTATCGACTGTAAACATGTTGGCCAACCCCTTGATACCGGATCTAGTAATTTAGATAGGTAGGCCACAGGCTTTTTACTGCCAGCCCAATCCTGGGTTAACACCCTATATGCTGTTCCTTCCGTTGTGTTTACAAAGAGATAAAAAGGCCTCTTTAAATCTGGGAGGCTTAATACAGGTGCATTTACCAACTCTGTCTTGAGAATTTGTAATTTGTCTTCATCTAACTGATTCCACTTAAGTAAACCAGTCTTGGTTAATTTTTCATATAAAAATTTTACTTTCCCACTAAACCCCTCAATCCATTGTCTACAATATCCAAATAATCCCAGTAATTGCCTCACCTCTCGTTTTGTTTGTAGCCTTGGCATAGATAAGATCCCTTTTATTCTATCCAGATCTATCTTTTTCATTCCTTGCTTCAGCCTGTATCCCAGGTATTTTACTTCTTCTACAAATTGGAGTTTAGATTTTGATACCTTCAGTCCTTTTAAACTAAGGAAGTTCAACAGCTTTATGCTCTCTTGCCTTACCACCCATTCCTCTTTGCCAGCATATTGAATCAACACGGCCCCTTCTCCTAACTTATAATCACTTAGTAATTGTTCAAGTGCTTGGCCGAACAAATTTGGGGGACTCGGTAAATCCTTGAGGAAGAACCGTCCAGCGAAGCTGCTGTTTTCTATGAGTATCTGGGTCTTCCCACTCAAATGCAAAATAATCCCTACAATTCTCTTTCAAGGGGCACGCCCAAAAAGCATCTTTTAAATCTATTACACTATACCATTGATTATCAGGTCCTAATTGGCTCAACAGGGTGTAAGGGTTTGCTACTACGGGAAATCGTTCCACGGTTCTTTTATTAATTTCCCGTAAATCATGTACTAACCGGTATTTCCCATCAGGTTTCTTAACAGGGAGAATGGGTGTATTAAAAGGGGACATGCAGGGTTCCAACAATCCTTGTTTTAGAAGTCTTTCAACTTCGGGTTTTATCCCCATTTTCCCTTCATCTGAAATTGGATATTGCTTAATCTTTACTGGAATGTCAGGGTCTTTCAATGTCACTTCAAACGGTTCTATCTCCAATCGACCCACAGTGTCGGGGGTATACCAAACTTCTGGGTTTATTTCCTGTTCATCCTCTACTCGCAATGGACATAATTTTACTGTTAATCGTTTATTTTCTATACTAATTTCAATTCCTAATTCTACCATAAGATCTCTTCCCAAAAGATTGTAATCCGCTTCAGGTACCAACAGGAGGGTTCCTAAACCCAATTTTGAGCTGCTTTCAAAAGCTACATCTTTAATCACAGGTACACTAAAAGGTTCTCCTTTTGCTCCCACAACTTGGATTCTTTCTTTTGATATTTTACATCCTAAAGGGAGGCTTTGTACTGTGGACCTTTCTGCTCCAGTGTCAATTAAAAACTCTATTTCCTGTTGCTGGGGACCTACTTTCAGCTTTACCAGGGGCTCTGATCTTTCTCGGGTCCCCAGCAAATAGAACCCCTGACCCCCCTAATCTTCCTTAAATTCTTTCTCATCTGCAATCCTTTTCTGACAATCTCTCCGAAAATGCCCTCTCTTTCCACAATAATAACAAGTCCCCTGGGTGCCCTCCTTTTCTCTAGGCACATTTCTGGTTCTAGGAGGGCCCGCCTTCGAGGGGAATCGACTAGTTGTTACCCGTTGCCCCTCCCGTACTACTGCCATCATTACTTTAGCCTGCTTCCTGTGTCCTTCTTCCTCTCTCCGGACATACACCTTCTGCGCTTCCCGCAACAATTCATCTAAACTACGATCATGCCAATCTTCAATTTTCTCTAACTTTTTCCTGATGTCAGGCCAAGATTTTGCTACAAATTGAGTTTTTAATAACACTTGACCTTCTGGAGTATCAGGGTTCACCCCGGAATATAGTTGAAATGACCTTCGGAGCCTCTCTATCCATTCAGTAGGGTCCTCATCTTTAGGCTTTCACAGAAGGCTTTATTTACACTTTGTCCCCGAGGGACAGATTCCCGGATTCCTTGGATTAGGATAGTTCTTAAGTCTGCCATATGGGCTCGGTGCTGTGGATTTTGCTTATCCCAGTTGGGGCGTTGCAATGGCCACTTCACATCAGCTTGGGGACCTGCCTGGTGGTCCCTGTCCCACACCCTCATTCCCGCTGTTCTGATCATTCTCCTTTCCTCAGAAGAGAACAAAATTCCTATGATAGACTGCATTTCATCCCACGTATATATATTGGGACCCAAAAATTGATCAACTCTTTCCGCCACCCCAAGGGGATCTTCTAGCAAATGTCCCATCTCCTTCTTGAATTCTCTAACATCTCCAGAATTAAGGGGCACTTCTACATAGCCTATGCCCGGTATTTGGGCAGGCTGCCCCTGTTGTCCAGCATTTGGATTAGGGATCATCCCCAGGCCCACTTCTCTTAATGGATACAGGGTTGGACCTTCTCTATCCCTCCTAGACTGTCTGCGAGTGATCCTTCGGTTATCTTCGGATCTTAACTCATGGTTCCCCAATTCTCGTTCCCCGGATTCTTCTTCATGATCTGACTCTAGGACTTGTGCCTGGGGAGGTGGGGGAACTGGGAGAGGAGGAGATATGTATGGCGGGGGGGGGGAGCAGTTGGGACCTCCTCGGATCATTTAGATTTCTTTTTTCCTCCCCAGGTGTTTAGGGCAAACAATCTAGTCCTAGTTTCTCCCACTATCCAAAGGGCAGCATATTCACTTTCTTCCAGGCAAAAAGGTTCTTTAGAGTTTACATAAATATTTAATGCCTGGCAAATCCAATCTTCGGAACTTCCGAATACTGGCCAAAACAGATTATCTCCACGGATCTGTTTTCCTCCCCACACCTCCATACAATAATGTATCATTTTGACCTTATCCTTCCCTTTCCTAGAAGGATAATCATTCCAATATTTAATCATCATCATCCCTAACGGACTGTCAGGGGGTATCTGGGGGAGCTTTACTGGGGTCCCCTTACCCATGGGATCAGAGGGCTTGCTTTTCCCCTGTCCCATCTTCCAGAACACCAACAAACACTCACACACACGTTTCCCTCTTTTTGTGGCCCAGTCCCTCGCGGGATTTGGGAACCGCACTACTCAGAGGTCCGCACTCACTTCGCCCACATTGGGCGTCTCATTTGCTGTGTCCTGGGCTACCCAACCCCAACCGAGCGGATTCCCAAATATACTTACGCTTCCTGCGTCTTCGCCCGGGGCTTCGTGCACAAAGATTATGGGGTTACCGGTTTTCCTTTACTTGTTGCCAATTTACGGGTCGTCCGTAAGGGTCCAGGAGGGTGGACGCAGCACCAAGGCCGCTAAAAGCGGGGCGCCTCCCTGGTGGAGGTCTCCCACCGGGTTGCCCTTATCCGAGTCATGGCACCAATTTGTTATAAATGTTTGATACACACACTGACTCAGAGCCAATTGAACATCAACAAGGAGAATTTATTAAGCAAGCGGTAACAAGCAAAAGCAGCGCTGGGCGGCCGGGAGTTAGCACTCCACCAACGGCACGCACTTTCCTCTCTCAGTCCTTTGGGTTTTATACCCCTTGTTTCTGGCGTACGTGTCCCTTTTGCAATCGTGTCTGCGCTGGCGCTGCCTGTTGATAGGGGTCGTAGTTTGCCCTCCGGTGGTCATTGGAATGAAGAAGACTCCTCTTCCCGGCAGAACCTCTGCCTTATCAGTAGATCCTTTTTACACGTTGAACAATGGATACTTAAGTATGGTTAATTAACTTAGCTCAAACTAATCAAGACATTCTTGTGGACTACAGGTGCATGACTTGTGCCCTCTCAGATCTGGTTCTATTCTTTGTTATTTTATTGAACTCTTGGTAGTCCTTCTATTTTAATGAACAATTTTTATGTTGTTTTTATTACACCTTGATCCAGCCTCAGTTCAGGACCCTTCTCTTCAAAATTATTATGCCAAGACAGGTTGGACAGTGACATCTGAGCCCAGAGACCTCAAAGTGCGAATTTGGAGGACTTGATGTCGATACCGGATCAATTCTTCTCAAAGGTCTCCCAATCAGGACTGCAAGTCACCTGTCCCAAATCTGAATTAAAAAGATTTAATGAACACATTATGAAAGAAGAAAAGGAGGGATTGTAATAAAAACAACATAAAAATTGTTCATAAAAATAGAAGGACTACCAAGAGTTCAATAAAATAACAAAGAAGAGAACCAGATCTGAGAGGGCACAAGTCATGCACCCGTAGTCCACAAGAATGTCTTGATTAGTTTGAGCTGAGTTAATTAACCATACTTAAGTATCCATTGTTCAACGTGTAAAAAGGATCTACTGATAAGGCAGAGGTTCATAGGTCAAGATACGTCTGCCAGGAAGAGGAGTCTTCTTCATTCCAACGACCACCGGAGGGCAAAGTACGACCACCTATCAACAGGCAGTGCCAGCGCAGACACGATTGCAAAAGGGACACGTACGCCAGAAACAAGGGGTATAAAACCCAAAGGACTGAGAGAGGAAAGTGCGCACCGTTGGTGGAGCGCTAACTCCCGGCCGCCCAGCGCTGCTTTTGCTTGTTACCGCTTGCTTAATAAATTCCCCTTGTTGATGTTCAATTGGCTCTGAGTCAGTGTGTGACAAACACTTATAACAGAAGGTTACTAAAAAGTACCACAGTGATCCAGTTAACACAGCTAATCGTCTGCGATATATAACAAAACAACATAATCTAGATTGGAGCATTATACAATTATTATTAGATGCACTAACAGAGACAGACAATTAATTATAAAAACGGTTTTTGGAGAAGCACCTCAGCGCTGAATAAAAACATACCTACCCTTGTAACTTATTTTTGTGGGTTATACACTGCTTGTCCGAGCATCATCTGACCCAAAAATGGTCTTTGGGACCCCCAGGTGCCCCCCTAAGCCCCTCAAGATTCCCGTTGGAGCAACCTCCGATACTACATCTCCCATCATGCACCGCGACACGCCTAGAGCTCCATTATACACGCACTATAGCTCCCATCAACCCCGCGCCCCATAGAGCCTCATTATAGCCACGCCTACGATTCCCACCCCACGGTTACTCGCCTATAACTCCCGTCATGCCCCGCGCCTCCCATAGCGAATCACTAAAGGCCTCGCCCCTCTCTCCCGTGCTGCCCCGCGGCGCATTTTAGCGCGTTTTCGCATTCCCTTCCTCCATTTCACAGCCTGCCTGAGGATGGCGGAGGCTCTGGAGCGCTGGCTCTGGGAGGAGATGGAGGTGCCGCCCTCCGTCGCTCCCTCCCCCAATGTGCTACGCTGGTCGGGACCACGCAGGGACCCCCGAGGGAACCGCTCTGAGGCGGGGAGGGTTGGGGGGCTTCGGGGGCCCATGGGTGAGAACCCCTCTGAACGCTCTCTGAGAGGAGGTTCGGGAATCTGGGAGGACTGAAGCAGTTTGGGATCACATCGAGAGGGTCTGGAGGTGTTTTGTGAGGTCCTTGGGGATCCTGAGGGAGTTTCGGGGTCACATAGAGAGGGTCTGGAACAGTTTTGTGAGGTCCTGGGGGATCCTGAGGGAGATTTGGGGATACATAGAGCGGGCCTGGAGGGGCTTTGGGGGGTCCTGGGGCGGCTTGGGATAATCCTGAGGGAGTTTTGGGGTCCCTTTGGAAGGTCCTGTGGGGGGGGAGTGGGGTCCGTTTTAGGGAGTTCTGAGTGAGTTTGGGGGTGCCTGGGGCTGATTTTAAGATCCCTTGGTGAGTTTTAGAATCTCTTTGGGGAGTTTTGGGGTCCGTGGTGAATTTTGGGATCCCCAGGCGAATTTTAGGGTCACCCTCAAATTCTGGTGTCTCCCTGACCTCCCTTTTCCCCCTTCCCTCTCTTCCAGGCTCTGCTCTGGCCCCACAGCCCCATTTTGGGATTATGTCACCCGCCACGTCCGGAGCCGCCGGTGAGGGGGCACCCCAAAATTAGGTAGATGAAAACACCCCCAGAACTCCCAAAATTAAGAGGGAACCCCTAGACTGGGAGGGAGGGGATTAGGGTTGTGCTCTCTCCAGGATTACAGTTCCCATCATGCCCTGCGCCGCCCGTAGACTCCCACTGTACATGCGCATCAGACTCATCATCCCCCGTGCCCCTTAGAGCCTCATTATAGCCGAGCCTACAATTTCCCGTCATGCCCCGCGCGCCCATAGAGCTTTGTGGTGGGCTCTGACCCTCCCGGACTGCAAGTCATGCAGTCATGCCCCGCGGCGCATTTCGTGCGCTTTTTCGGGACCCCCTCACAATATTTTTGGGGTGTCCCCACAGGAACGTGACAAAAATTCGGGATAATCTATGCTTGTATCCAAAAATTTAGGGGGGTCCCCAAAAATTGGAAGGCACCTGGAAATCTGCAATGGGGGTCAAAACCCGGGGGGAATTTGTAGCGTTCCCAAATGTTTTGGGGGATTTGGGAGGTCCAAAATCATTGCGGGGGGAGAGCTGCAAAATGTGGGGGAGGACTGTGAGAGATTGAAGGCCTTTTTGGTTCGTTGTGATAGATAGATAGATAGCCTTGAAACCCGATGCAGTCTAGTTACTATGTAAACAGATAGGTAGGTGGTTACTGATTGTTTAAGCTTGACTCAATAACCGGAAGTCTCAGTAATTCCCAGGGAAACAAAGAGTACTGCGAGGTCAGCAAAGACGACGGAAGACATGCGAGGTCAGCAAAGACGACGGAAGACACCATAACAACCGGAAGAACGTGTGCAAGGCCTATCACGTACCCGGAGACTGGAGGACTTAAGAGAGACGAACTCTAGGAAGGAGTGTGGCAGTTTTTCGGAGCACGGACTCCCTGCCACCCAGCGCTGACATTTGCCTTTGTCTTTTATAATTAATAAATTCTCTAAAATTGAACCGGAATATGGCCCCTTGTGCTCATTCATAACAAGGACCACAAAAATTTGGGATGGGAGTGTCCCAGTGAGGCTTCACCCCAAAATTTAAAGGGAGGCATTTGTGGGTGGGATTATGAAATTGGGGGGGGGGGGGGGGGGGGGCAGCGGCAAAAATTATGGGGTAACCCAAGAAATTAAGGGGAGAGGGGATTGCAGGGATCTCAAAATATTGTGTGGTCTCTGAAATTGCAGGGGAGAAGGGTCCCAAAAATTGGGGGAGACCCCAAAATTTTGGCATGTCCCCAAAATTATTCCTTAGCATGGGATTCAGGTATGGACACCTGCAAGAGCCAGAGGTGAGCAGAACCTCCAAATCTGGGAGGCTTTGGAAGGATTTTAAAGGGGGTCCCTAAAGTCAAGGGTGCAAATTCAGGGTTGGGAACTTAAAATTTTGGGGAATCCCCCTCATATTTGGGAGATATTTTGAGGTATCCCCTAAAATTTGGGGTAATTTTGCAGTGTCCCTATAATTTAGGGGGAGGACGATGAGGGTTGTCAGCCAATTCTAGGGGCTTTGGTGTCATTTTGGGAACTCTTTCAATATTTAGGGGGTCCCTCATGTTTAGGTGTGAGAAATTTGGGGCGAATTCCAAAAAATTTGGCTTAAGCCCCACATTTTGAGCCTCATTTTTTGGAGGGGATTTTGGATTTTTAAATTTTTTTTTTTACAAATTTTGGGACTTTTGGGTAAGGTGAGGATGTTTGGGATTAATTCGGGGAGATTTGTGGGAATTTTAGGAGGGATTTGGGTGAATTTTGCGGTGAATTCGGGAAATTTTGGCACGGTGTTCTGGCAGGCCGTGGCTGGTCCTCCATGCTGCGAGGAGGAGCTGCGTGCGGCAGTGGCGCGGCTCCGGAAGGAGCTGCAGGACCTGGGGGACGCCATTAAAGACGCAGAGAAAGAGGCGCGGCACCTTGGTGAGTCCGGCCGGAAACAACGGGACCCACACAACAGTTCCTATGCTCAAACGCCATTTTTCACGTCCCCACTGTCCATTTTGGGGTCTCCTGTTCCCCCAAACCCCAGTTTTGGGGTCCTTGACCCCCTCTTCCCCCCCAGAGGTCTCGCTGGAGGCAGGGCACAGCCAGAGGTCGGCGGCGCGTCAGCAGGCGGCAGCGTTTCAGCCGCTGGCAGCAGAGCCAAGCCCTGATTGGCTGCGGGAGGAGGCGCTCAAGGGCCCACAACAAAAGTAAAAGGGGTGTGGCCTAAAGGGGGAGGGGTTTAGGTGGGACTTCCTTCTATGGGTAATGGGGAGGAATTTTGCGGGGTCCTGAGGGGATACTGGAGAGTGAACTTTTTTGGGGGTTTGGGGATTTTTTGGGAATTTGAGGAGTTTAGGGGAGGTCCTTGAAGGGATTTTGGGGTTCCTGATGAGAGTTTTGGAAATTTGTGGGGTCCCTGAGGGGATTTTGGGGGGATTTTAAGAGGATTTTGGGAGGATTTGAAGGATTTTGAGGAGATTTTGGGGTCCCTGAGGAAATTTTGAGGGTCCCTTGGGGGATTATGGGAGATATTTGAGGGCATTTTGGGAGGATTTTGAGGGGGATTTTGAGGATATTTTGGACTCCCTCTCCTCAGGCCAGGCGAGTCCCGGGCGGAGCTTTGGGCCATGTTGTCCTCGGGGGTTGAGCCGGAGGTGCTGGTGAGGGGGCACAGCCTGGGGTGGGGGTTCCATGGGGGCAGGGCCTAGGGTGAAACAACTCGGGATGTCCCAAATTTCCACCCAAAATCCCACCAGACTTGGCCAAGGACAGCCCAAAATTGTCTCAAGACCCTCCCAGATTCCCCCAAGGTCCCCCAAATTCCCAAAAGCCCCTCAGAGCCACCCCAGATCCTCTCAGGACCCCTCTAAATCCCCCCAGAACCCCCCAGATTCCTCACAGATACACCCAAATACCCCAGATTCCTCCCCAAATCCCCCCAGAACTGCTCTAAATTCCCCCAGGACCACCTAAATTACCCCAGAGCTTCCCCCAGGACCTCCCAAATTCCTCCCAAATTCTCTGAGGATCCCCCAGAATTGCCCCTAAAATCCCCCCAGGATATCTAAGTTTCCCCTAAACCCCCCCCAGAATGCCCCAGAATTCTCTCAGGACCCCATAAAATCCCCCTCAAAACCCCCCAGTTCAATTTCCTCCATGACCCCCAAAATTTCTGCTAAAATCCCCCACAAATTCCCCCAGCCCGCCCCCCTTGCCCTCAGTTTCTACCAGAACCCATCTAAATCCCTCAAGACTCCCTAAATTCCCCCTACAATCCTTCCAAAATCCCCAAATTCCCACCAGATTCCCCCAGGACCCTGCAAATTTCCCCAGCTTCCTCCCAAACTCTCCAAATTCCCCCAGACTCCTCCAAAGTTCACCACAGGACCCCCTAAATTCCCTCTAAAATTGTCCCTCAAACTCCCCAAATTCCTCCTAGATCCCCCCAAAATCCCCCTGATTTCTTCCAAATTCCGGAAGTCCCCTCAGGAACCCTTAACCTCCCCCAAAACCCTCCAAATTCCCCTGAGATTCCTTAGAAATTCCGAAAAATCACCCAACCCTGGTTCCCCTCCCCAGCTGTCAATCAAGGCCCTGTGCAAAACCAGGGAGGCGGAGCTGCGGAGAGTGCACCTGCCCAGGTAAGCCCCACCCCTTCCTCATTAACTCATTAACCCTTTGGCTAATTAAGTCCCCACCTAAATAAACTGTCAATCACCCAAGGCCAGGTCAGAAGAAGGCTCAGGATTGGCTGGAACAGGCTCAGGTGGGCATGGCTTCCTCAGGGGAAAGGATGGGAGGCCGAAGCTGAGGCCATGCCCCCTTTTCCTGACACTTGGCGCCCCCTACTGGCCATGCTGATTGGTCACAGTCCTGAGGCTGTGCTGTGGGCGTTGGAGGTGTTGGCCAATCAGAGCATGAAGAGGGTGGGGCTTAAAGGGGCAGGGCTTGGGGATCTCCCAAATTCCATGTTTGGGGTTTCTGATCCCACAAAAATTCCCTCTTTGGGATCCCTTCACACCCCAAAATAGCCCCATAAATCTTTTTTGGGATCCCCTGGTAGATAAAATCACCCTAAATCTCTTTTTGGGGTCCCCCAAATCTCTTCAAATCCCCCCGAGATTCACTTTTTGGGTCCCCTGATGCCCAAAATTCCCCCAGAATTGTTTTTTTTGGTTCCCCAAGTGCCTGAAATTCCATGATACCTCCCCAAAATTGATTTATTTGTATTTCTTGTATCTCTCCTAAATCCCGTTCTTGAGTTTCTGATCTCGCAAAATTGCCCAAAAATTCCCCTTTTGGGGTCACCCTGTTACCCAAATTTTCCCCAGAATTATTTTTTGGGGTATTTTGATTTTCTAAATCCCTTCAAAATCCTTTTTTGGGGTCCCCCAGTGCCTGGAATTCCTTGAAACCCCCCAAAAAATGATTTTTGGAATTTCTTGGATCTTTCTGGAATTCCTTTTTGGGGTTTCTGATCCCCCAAAGTCCCTTTTTAGTGGCCCCTGGTGGCAAAAATCTCCCCAGAATTTTATTTGGGGATCTTTTGACACCCCAAATCCCCCAAAATCCCTTTTTGGAGTCCCCCAGATCCCTTCAGATCCCCCGAAATTCCCTTTTTGGGGGTCTCCCTGATGCCCAAAATCCCTCCAAGAGTTTTTTTGGGATGCTTTGACTCTAAATTCCCCAAAAACCCCACCATGGTGTGAGCAGGGTAAAACAGGGGGCGTAGCCATGGCAAAAGGGGCGTGGTCACAGCAAGAAGGGGTGTCTCCATGGTGGAAAGGGGGCGTGCCCAGGGGTACAGAGGGCGTGGTTATAGTGAAAGGGGCGTGACCATGATGGAAAACGGTGTTACAGTGCAAAGGGAGTGTGGCCAGGACAGTGGCATAATCATGCTTAAAAGGGGTGTGGCCACGGGTAAAAAGGGGGCGTGACCATGGTGAAAAGAAATAAGGTCGCTGTGAAAAGGGGTTGGGTTTCAAAGGAAAGGGGCGTGGTCATGTGATAAAAGATCTTAGCCTGTGCCCCTCCCCCCCACAGGGCACTCCCCACTTGCCCAACCCACACTGCTGAGACCCCGCCCACCCTGAAGAGCCTGTTCCAGATAAAAGGGACAGGCTGGGTGGATTTTTGGAATTTTGGGGTAATTTTGGGGTTATTTTTGGGATATTGGGGAAGATTTTTGGGCCTCCCATGGGAATTTTGGGGGGATCTGGAGGACTTTTGGGAGGAATTGGGGGATTTTGGGGGGATCCTGGGAGCTGGGAGAATCTGGGGGGATTTAGGGATTTTGCGGGGTTATTAGGGGATTTTTTAGGAAATATTTTGGGGGGAATTTTGGGGTTTCCTTGGGGTGTTTTGGGGAAATATGGGAGGATTTGGGGATATCTTGGGGGGGATTTTCAGGAAGACTTTGTGGGGACTTTGGGGATTTTGGGGGACTTTGGGAATTTTGGGATGTCATAGGGAAGATTTGGGGGGATTGGGGGGAAATTTTGTGGGGGATGGGGAATGCAGGGGAGTTTTGGGAAGGTTTTTGGGGATTTTTGGGGAAATCTGGGGGATTTTGGGGGCTCCGGTGGGGGACTTTAGGTCGCATTTGGGGAAATTTTTGGGGGAGGTTTTGGAATTGTGGGTGAATTTGGGGAGATTTTGGGGAAATTTGGGGGGTCCTGCAGGGATTTTGGGGCTGTGGGACTCAAAGTTTTTGGAGCTTTTGGGTCTGGGAGGGAATTTTGGGGTCATTTGGGGTAGATTTGGGGTTTTTGGGTTCCCTGGGTTCATTTTTTGGGGTGAATTTGGACTTTTTGGGGTCCATGAGTTCATTTTTGGGGTGAGCTTTGGTGTTTTTGAGTGCCTGAGTTCAGTTTTTGCAGGGAATTTGGGGGTTTTGGGATCCTTGAGTTCATTTTTGGGGCGATTTTGGGTTCGTGGGGGTGAAAGATGGGGTTTCAAGCTGAATTTTGGTTTTTTGGGTGAATTTGGAGTTTTTGGTGTCCATGACTTGATTTTTTGGGATATTTGTGTTCCCTGGAATCATTTTAGGGCAAATTTGGGGGGGGTTGGGTCACTGGGTTGACTTTCTGGGGTGAATTTGGGGGTTTGGGGCTGAATTTGGATTTTTTGGGGTCCCTGAGTTGATGTTTTGGGGTTCCAGGAGGGCTGGTGGACCGGGGGGGGGGGGGGGGGCCTCTGGGCACAGATCCCCCCCATGCTATCCCAGCTGGCCCAGCTGAGGCAGAAGCTGGAGCAGCTGCAGCCACACCTGGGCAGGGATGAGAGCATCAGGACAGCAGCCAGGTATCCCATAATAGTCCCTGACTTCTCTCAAATTATCCCAAATACCCAAATCAAGCACAAAAACCTAAATCCAACCCAAAATTATCTCCAAACTAACCCAAATCCCAGTCAGGTGTCCCATAATAGTCCCTGAATTATCCCAGATTATCCCAGAATTATCCCAGAAACCTCAAAATAACCAAATCAGGCTCAAAAATCCCAGATTAATCCCAAATCAATGCCAAAATCCAGCCCCAAACCCCCAAAATAATCCCAAAATCCTGCCCAAAATCCCTCAAGTCCAGCCCAAAGAACCCAAATCCTGCCCAGAAATATCCCCAGAAAACCTAGAATCCCAACCAGCTATCCCATAGTAGTCCCTGAGTTATCCTAAATCCCTGAACACCAATCCTGCCCAAATTTATCCACAAAAAAACCTGAAATCCCGGCCAGGTGTCCCAAAATAATCCCTGAGTTATCCTGTAACAGTCCCTGAATGATCCCAAATTATCCCAAAATTATCCCAGAAACCCCAAAATAATCCTGAAGTAATCCCTCAATCCAGCCTAAAATCCCCAAAATCCAGCCCAAAATTATCCAAAAAGTTGTCCCAAAAAATCCAAGAATTATCCCAAAACCGCCAAAATTCATCCCAGAAGTATCCCAAAACCCCCAAAAGTCAGCCACGTTATCCTGGAATTATCCCGAAATTATCCCAGAATTATACCCAAAACCCCAAAATATCCAAATTTCATCCAAAAATATCCAAATTTCACCTCAAAACTCGGTCCAAGACGCCCAGAATTCATTCCAAACCCCCCTAAAATTATTCCAGAATCCCCCAAATCCATCCCAAAATTATCCATAAATCCTTAAATCCCAGCCAGGTACCCAGAGCCATCCAAAATTAACCCAAAATTCTCCCCAGACCTAAAAATTCATGCAAAAATTATCCCCCCAAAAAACCAAATCCCAGCCAGATATCCCGTAACAGTCAGTGGCTTATCCCTGATTATCTCAGAATTATCCCAAAAACCCCACATCCACCCAAAGTTATCCTAAAAACCCCAAGATAGCCTAATCCAGCCCCCAAACCCCAAAATAATTATCCCAAAATAATGCCAAACCCCCAAGTCCAGCCCAAAATTATACCATAATAATCCCAGATTTATCCCAAAAACCCCAAAATAACCAAATTCAGACCAAAATTACCTAGAAAAAATACCCAAATCCCAGCCAGATCCTGAGTTAGCCCAAGTTATCCCAAAAACCACAAAATACCCAAATCCAGCCCAAGAAACCCAAATCCAACCGAAAATTATCCCCATGGAAACCCAAATCCCAGTCAGGTGTCCCAAAATACTTCCTGAGTTGTCCCATAATAGTCCCCGAATTATCCCAAATTATCTCAGAATTATTCCAGAAACCCCAAAATGCCCAAAAATCCCAAAATAATCCTAAAATAATGCCAAAATCCAGCCCAAAAATACCCAAAGTAGTCCCAAAAAATTCCCCCCCCCCCCCCAAATTATCCCAAAATACCCAAATCTAGTCCAAAAATTATCCCAAAAAAAACCCAAAATCCCAACCAGGTAACCCATAATAGTCACTGAGTCATCCCAGAATAGTACCTGAATTATCCCAGATTGTCCCACAATTATCCCAAAAACCTCACAATAATTGTGAAATAGTCCCAAAATTATCCAAAAATTAATCCTAAAAAATCCAAAAATTATCCCAAAACCACAGAAATTCATGCCAAAAGTATCCCCAAACCCCCAAATGCCAGCCAGGTAACCCCAAAATATTCCCAAAATTATCCCAGAATTATCCCCAAATACCCAAATCCAGGCCAAAGTTATCCCCAAAACCCCAAAAGATCCAAATTTCATCCAAAAATATCCAAAATTCAGCCCAAAATTATCCCAAATCCAGCCCAAAATATCAAAATTTCAACCCAAAACACCCAAAATTCATCCCAAAACCCCACAAAATTATCCCAGAATCCCCCAAATCATTACCAGAATTATCCATAAACCAGGTACCCAAAAGCATCCAAAATTACCCCAGAATTATCCCAAATCCCCTGAAATTCATCCCAAAATTGTCACAAATCCCCGAAATCTCAGCCAGGTATCCCATAATAACCCCAGAATTATCCCAAAACCCCCAAAATACCCAAATCCAGCTCAAAATTGTCCCAAAAGCCATCCAAACCCCCCAGAATTATCCCAAAACCCCCAAATCCCAGCCAGATATCCCATAATTGTCCCAAAATTCATCTTAATGTACCCAAAATCCAGCCCAAAAAAAACCCCAAACCCAAAGTCTCCCAAAATCCTGAGATTCTTCCCAAATTCCTCCCCCAATTTCCTCTCAAAATCCCCTTTTTTCCCAAAATCCCTCCTTTCCCCCCAAATCTCTCATTTCTCCCAACTTCCCTCCTTTTTTTCTCCATTTTTCCCATTTCCCCCCAAAATCCCGCATTTCTCCCCATTTTTTCCTCTTTTCCCGATTTTCCCCCATATTTTCCCCAAATCCACATTTTTTCCCCAAATCCTTCATTTTTACCAAAATCCCCATTTTTTTCTCAAAATCCCTGTTTTCCCCCCATTTTTTCCAAAATCCTGGTTTTTCACCCTATTTTCTCTCTCTCTCTCTCTCTCTCTCTCTCTCTCTCTCTCTGGCTGTGTATGGCCCAGGTGGGGCTGAGCGCAAATTTGGAGTCCCTGAATTGGGTGCTTCAGGAGCTTGACAGGGAATCCCCAGAAACCTCAAAATCTGCCCCACAATCAGAACCGAAAACGGAACAGAAATCAGCCCCAAAAGCAGAGCAGAAATCATCCCTGAGATGGGAACAGAGATCTGCCCCAAAAAAGGAATCTAAATCAGAACCAGAATCAACCCCAAAATCAGACCTGAAATTGGAACCGAAATCAGACCTGGAGCGGCTCAGGTGGCAGATCCAGATGGGGAGGCACCGAGTGGTGAGTGATGGGATTTTGGGGCATGTTGGGGTTTTTTGGGGTGGATTTTGGGTATTTGGGGGGATTTTGGGTCATTTTTTGGCTTTTTGGGGTCATTCTTTAGGAGGGATTTTGGGGTCATTTTTCAGGTTTTTGGGTGGGTTTTGGGGTCATTTGGGGGGCTTGAAGTCAATTTTGGGAGGATTTGGGGATTTTTGGGGGCTGTTTTGGGGTTTTTTGGGTCATTTTTGGGTGGGATTTAGTTAATTTTTGGATTGAGTTTTGGGTTGATTACATGTGATTTTGGCCCCTCCAGCTCCAGCAGTGCCTGTGATTCCTCATTGCCACCAGCAGGGAGTGCTGTGTGCGACTGCGCAGTGCCCAGGAGGAAGTGGGGATTGCACCAGTACAGACCACTATGAGCCAGTATAGTCTGGTACAGACCAGTGCAGTCCAGTATGGAAGCAGTATGAAACAGTATAGACCAGTATGGACCAATATAAACCATTACAGATGAGAACAGTCCAGTATGGATTGATATGGACTGGTACAGACCAGTATGGACCTGCATAGTCCAGTACCCCTTTGTGCTCTCCCAGTCCATCCCAGTGCCTCCCAGTCTAACCCTTCTCTGTGATTGGCTGCAGGTTGTAGCTGTGGCCCGGGCGGGGCTGGGCTCAGCCCCTCTCCCACTGGTGGGGGAGGGGCGACATCGCATCTACAAAGTGGAAGCACTGGGACAGCCCCTCCCCCACCGTTGGACCCCTCCCCCACAGCAGGAAATGGGGTGGGAGCTGGGCGTGGAGCAGGTAGGGGAGGAGCAGGGTCTGGGCTGGGGGAAGGGCCTGTAGAGAAAGGGGAGCAGCCTAAGGGGAAGGGGAGTGGCCTAAGGGGGGAGGGAGAGTCTTAAGGGGAGGGACCTGAAAGGGGCAGGAACCCAAAGGAAAAGAGAAGGCCTTAAAGAGGGGGAGGGGCCTGAACTAAGGGGGAGGGACTTAGAGAGGGCAAAAAGTCTGAGAGAGAGGGGCTTAAAGATTTGGGGAGGGGGAGGGGCCTGAGCAGGAAAGGCCTGAGATGTGGTGGAGGATCTTAGAGAAAAGGGGAGGGCTTTTGTGTGGGGGAGGGGCTTGCAGAGGGATTTGAAGGGTGGGGGAGGGGCTCAGGATCCAGACCACGGTGGGTGTGGCCATCACCTCACCCCCACCCCTCCCCTTGTCCAGCAGGGGGCGCTGCTGTCCCGGGTGGCTGGCTTGAAGCAGGAGCTCCACTAGGGGATGCTGTGCGTGCACCGGGGGGCGGGGCTTGGGCTGGGGGAAGGGCCTGAGCCGGAGCAGCTGCCCCTCCCCCATCCCGAGGGCATGACCGAGCTGAAATTGGTCAGAGACTGCTGCCAGCAGCAAATCATGGCTTGGCCCCAGCTGGAGCAACGCGTCAGCCAATGGTGATGGGGAGAGGGGCCACGAGGGTGGGGGAGGGTCATGGGGGAAGTAGAGGGTCTTGAGGAGTGGGGAAAGAGCTGAAAGTGGGGGGGCTTGGGTGGGGGAGGGGCTTCAGGGAAGGAGAAGAACTTGAGGGAAAGGGGAGGGGCTGGAGGAATTGGGGGAGGGGCTTTAGGGGAGAGGCTGGATGGGGGAAATGGAAGCGCTTTGGTGTGGGGGAGGGGCTCCTCCCACTAAAGCCCTGACCCCTTTATTCTCACCCTGCCCCTTGCTCACCCACCCCTCTCAGGTGGACCCAGCCGGCTCAGTGGACCCTGGCCACGCCCCCTGGCCACGCCCCCTTCTCCCATTGGATGCAGCGGTAGAGAGGTGCTGCCCATGCTCTGGAGGCCATGCCCACTTCTGCGCAGGCCCTGTCAGTCCTTCAGCAGGACGCACCTACTTCTCTAGAGGACACGCCCACTTCTCCGTAGGCCATGCCTGTATGTCTGCACGCCACACCCACCTTTTTGCATGCCATATGCACTCTCTGGAAGCCACACTTGCCCTGCTGCATGCCCCACACACTTCTCTGCAGGCCACACCCACCGAGGAAGGGGGGGAGGAGCCAGGTGAGGAGGCCCTTCTCCCCTGACGGGCTCAGGAGGCTGTGGCTGGTCAGGAATAAAGAAGCAGTGTAGGGCGTGTGGCCTCAGCCTGTGCTCAATGGGGGATCCAAAGTGGACCCCCCAGTCGGTACCACAGGAAACCAGTTCATCTCAGTCCCCCCAGTACCAAAGCCCCTCTGTCCTGGTCTCCCCAGTACCAAAGCCCCTCTGTCCCAGTCTGGTCCAGGGCTGTCTCTCAACAAGCCTTCCCTCTGGGAGGGGGCGTGCCCTCCTCCATCTATGGCCACAACATCCATATGTGGACACGGACTGCCCTGTGGGCAGGGCCTCCTTAAGGCACAGCCGGAACCGTGCGCACAGGTGCCTAACCCCGCGGGGAGGGGTGGCGGGGAAGATCCTGAATTTGAGGGAAATTTGGGGGATTTTGGGGTCTGAGGAGAGGAGAGGAACCGCGGGGGGTGAGAGATTTTTGGGATCGATTCTGGGGAGATTCAAGTGATTTTAGGGTGGATGATGTTGGATTTTTGGGGGGAACTATGGGGGCTTTTTCGGGGATTTGGAAGCAATTTTGGGGAATTTGGGGGTCCAAGGAGAGGGAATGCACGGGGGGGGGGCAGGGGGGAGTGGAGAGGGAATTTTGGGAATAATTTGGAGGTTCTTGGGAATTTTTGGTGTCGATTTTAGGGAGACCTGAGCGAATTTAGGGTGGATTTTGTGGGAATTTGGGGTTTTCTTTTTTTTGGGTTTTCTCCTCCCAGCGACGATTTTTGGGAGACCTAGGGCGGGCTCCACCCATAACTCCGATTTTAGGGGATTTTGGGATTTTTAGGAATTTTTTTGAGAGCACGATAAAATCGAGACATTTCGGATTTTTAAAAGGTTTTTAGGGAGTTTTTTGAGACTTATTTAGGGGTTTTGGGGGAGCTTTTTTTTTTTGTATAAGTTTTTTTTATTGTTTTAAGGTTTATTTAGGATTTTAAGTATTTTAAATGAGTTTTGTAGGGTTTTTTTTAGGATTCTTTAGGATTCATTAGAGGTTTTTTGTGGGTTTTTAAAGCTTTTTTTTTAGGGATCATTAAGGTTTTTTTAGGGTGGGGTTAAGGTTTTTAAAGGGGCATTTTTTTGTTTGTTGGGGGGAGGATTGTAGCCCTACATGGGGGATGTATTTAGGTTTTATTAGGAGTTATGGAGGGACTTTTTGGGAACTTTTGGGAGTTTGTGGGGATATTTTTTGGGATTTATTGATGTTTTTTGGGGAATTGGGAAATTTTAGAGGGATTTTGTGGGGTCTTTTGGGGTTTTTTATTTATTGGAATTTTGGATTTTTGGGGGGGATTTTGGGGATTATTGAGAGATTTGTTTGGGTTTTTTTTGGTTTTTTGTGGGGATTTTTTGGGATTTGTTTTATTTCTTGGGTTTTTTGGGAATTTTTGGAATTTTTTGGGTTTTCTTAGGGATTTCTTGGGATTCTTTTAGGTTTTTTTTGTTTTTTAAAGGATTATGTGGAATTTTTAGTTTCTTGGGAATTTTTTTTTTATTTTTTAGGAATTCAGGGTTTTTTAGGGGCTTTTTGGGAGGTTTTTTTTGAAATTTCTTGGGAAACTTCTGGGGAATTTTTGGGGGGATTTTTTGGCAACTTTTGGGGAACTATGGGGAATCTTTTGGGGTTTTCTTAGGGATTTCTTATGAAGTTTTGGAAATTTTTTTAGGTTTTTTTTCGTTTAAAAAATTTCTTGGGAATTTTGGGGGAATTTTTGCAAATGTTTGGGAATTGTTTTGGGTTTTCTTAGGAATTTCTTGGGAATTTTTTTGGGTTTTTTACAATTTTTGGGGGGCTGATGGGGATTTTTTGGGAACTTTTTTCAAATATCTTGGGATTTTTGGGGGGAATTTTTCGGTAATTTTTGTGAAATTCTGGGGGGTTTTGGGGGATTTCCTCCCCCCTTTTCCGCCTCTCCATGGGGCCCCCCTGGCTCTGCTGCCTCTTCTCATCCTGGGGGAGTCCAGCCGATTTTGAGGGGGTTCCCGATTTGGGGGGGGGGGGGGGGGGGCGCTTTCCAAAGGGGGCGGGGCTTGTCCTGGGGGCTGCGACCAGGACAGCGCCTGGTGCTGGGGTGGGTGGGGTGCGCAGGCATCCTCTGGGGGATCCCCACGTGCTTGGCCGTGCTGTGAGCGACCCCTCCCCCAAATTTGGGACGCCCCCAGAACCCCTGGGACCCCAAATTTTGGACCCCCAAAATTCCCCCAGGATCCTGCTTGAACCACAAATTTTTGGGACCCTTTCCCAAAATTAGGTCCCCCAAACCCCACCAGGACCCCCAAAATTGGGACACAAAACTGCCTCTGGGACCCCCCCCATGGACCCCAAATTCAGGACCCCCAAATTCCCCCCCAGGACCCCCCAAAATCCCCCTGCCCCCCCCTTTTACCCGAATTTGGAGCTTCCCAACCCCCTTGGGATCCTCAGTTGTTCCTCCCCAGCCACGCCCTGCTGATGTCATCACCTAAGCCCTACCCCCCCCCACAGTGCCTGAGGGGAGCTCGGACCGGTTTCGGCCAGTTTGATCCCAGTTAGCCCAGTTTAGACCAGTTTAGTCCCAGTTTGGACCAGTTTGATCCTAGTTTAGTCCCAGTTTGGCCCAGTTTGGACCTGTATAGGCGCAGTTCGATCCCAATTTGATCACAGTTTAGCCTAATTTGATCCCTGTTTAGTCCCAGTTTAGCCCAATTTGGACCAGTTTAGCCCAGTTTAATCCCAGTTTAGCCCGGTTTCGATCAGTTTAGCCCATTTTAGCCCCACTTCAGTCCAGTTTAACCCCAGTTTAGCCCAATTTAGACCCAATTTGATTCCAGTTTAGTCCAGCTTGCACCAGTTTGTTCTCACTTTAGTCCCAGTTTAAACCAGTTTAGCCCAGTTTAGTTCCAGTTTGATCCTAGTTTAGCCCAGTTTGGACTAGCTTAGTCCCATCTTAGATCAGTCTGATCCCAGTTTGTTCCCAGTTCAGTCCCAGTTTGTTCCCAGTTCAGTCCCAGTTTGTTCCCAGTTCAGTCCCAGTTTGTTCCCAGTTCAGTCCCAGTTTAACCCAGTTTGAACTAGTTTAGACCCAGTTTGATCCTAGTTTAGCCCAGTTTGGGTGAGTTTGATCCCAGTTTAGACCAGTTTTGACCCAGTTTGATCCCAGTTTAGTCCAGTTTAGGCCAGTTTGATCCCAGTTTAAGCCCAGTTTAATCACAGTTTTGACCGGTTTAGGCCAGTTTGGTCCCAGTTTAATCCCAACTTGATCACAGTTTGGACCAGTTTGGTCCCAGTCCCTCCCAGTTCCCCCCATTTTTCCCAAGTTCCACCAAATTTCTCCCTCATTTCTCAATTACCCCATTTTCCCCAGTATTTCCCATTTTATTCCAATTTTTTCCCATTTCCTGTCCCATTTCTCCCAAATTTCTCCCATTTTCTCCCCGTTTTTACTAATTTTTCTCAATTTCCCTCCCAGATTTTCCCCCCATATTGTCCCTGAATTTCCCAGTTTTTCCAAAATTCCCATTTTCCCCCTAAAATTTACATTTTCCCCCAAATTCCCATTTTACCCCAAAAAATTCCTGTATTTCCTCTAAATTGTCTCAATTTCCGCCCAAATTTCCTTCAAATTCCCCTCAAATTCCCCTCTGAAATTCCTGTTACCCCCCCCTCCAAAATTCCTGGTTTTCCTTCCCAAATTCCCATTTTTTCCCAAATTCCCAACCCCTCCTTAATTTCCCCCCCCAAAACTCCAATTCCCCCCCCAAATTCCCACTTTTTTCTTCCCAATTTGCTGTTTTCCCCCAATTCCCATTTCCCCCCCAAAAAATTCCTTTTTTTCCTTCCCAAATTTCCCCAAATTCCCAATTTTCCCAAAATTCCTGTTTTCCCCCCCCAAATTCCTGTTCCCTTCCCAAATTCCATTTATTTTTTCCAAAACTCCCTTTCCCCCCCTAAATTCTGGTTTATTCCTAAATTCCCTTTTCTTTCAAAATTCCCCCCTAAATTCCTATTTTTTTCCAAATTCACATTTCTTTCCCAAATTTCCCGCCCCCAAATTCCTGTTTTTCCCCCCCAAATCCCCCTTTTTCCCCTCTAAAATTCCTGTTTATTCCTAAATTCCCCTTTTCCCTCAAAATTCCCATTTCTTTTCCCCCCAAATTTCCCATTTCCCCCCCCAAATTTCCCATTTTTTTTCCAAATTCCTGTTTCTTCCCCCAAAATTCCTGTCTATTCCTAAATTCCACTTTTCCCTCAATATTCCAAAATGGCCCCAAATCACTCCAAATATCCTAAATTGTACTTAAATGGCCCAAATGTCACAAATTACCCCAAAATGGCCCTAAATCCCCCCAAAACTACCCCAAATATTCCAGAATAGCCCCAAATGGCCCCCAAACCACCCCTAAATGTCCCCAAATATCCCCCCCCCAAAAAAAAAAATTCCCAAATTGCCCCAAAATGATCCCCAGATGTTGCCAAATGTCTCAAATTTGTCCTCAAATGGCTCCAGATTATCCCCAAAATGTCCCAAATTGTACCTAAATGGCCCCAAAATTTCCCAGGTGTGTCCCCAGATTATCCCAAATGTCCCAAAATTGTCCAAAATTTCCCCTAAATTGTTCCAAAAGTGTCCCCAGATGTCCCCAGATTATCCCCCAAATGTCCTCATTTGTCGCCAAATGTCCTAAAATAACCCCAAATTCCTGTCCCAGCCTAGTGACCTCAAGATGCTTGGGAAACATCAGGGATGGAGCCTTCAGTGGGCTGGGGGCACTGAAGTACCTGTGAGCTGGGTTATACTGGGACATACTGGAAGGGACCGGGGGGTACTGGCGGGAAACTGGGAGGGACTGGGATGAACTGCGAGAGACTGGGAGGACCTGGGAGGGAATGGGAGAAAACTGGGAGGAACTGGGGTGAACTGGGAGGGTACTGGGGAGAAATTGGGTCAGCTGGAAAAATATTTGGGGAAAATGGAGGGTACTGGTTGGAACCAATTTGAACTGGTCAGTACTGGTTTATACTGATCCCTGACAGACAATACCAGACCATACTGGTCCATACCAGTCCACACAACTCCATCCCAGTCTATATCGGCCCATTCTGGTCCATAACAGTCCATACAGTTCCATAGTGCTCCATAATAGACCAATTACTAGATCTGGGCACTGCTTGTGCAGGTGCCAGGAAATTGCCAGATTTTGGCTTTCTGGGCATGCAAATTCCTAGACATAGGGTGTGCCATCACTGGGAAATGTCAGGACTTGGGCAGTGGTGGAGCCAGAAAACACCACATTTCAGGCTCCAAGTGCTGGCAAGGACCAGATCTAGGTTTCAGGCATCTAGGTCCTTCCATCCTTCCTTTCCCAACCAAATGATCCTCCATCACTGACCAGGCTCCCCAGGGAATGCTCATAGTCACCAGGCTGATGCAGCTTCAGGAGCCTTTGGACACCTCTCCCAGGCATGCATAGCCTTGGCTTGTTGGCCTGTGTGTGCAGGGCCAGGTCCTGGACTCCATGATCCTGCTGAGTCCCTCCCAGCTCAGTGCCTCTTGCAATCCTCACCCTTTGACTCAGCCTTTGTGTCCCCTGCAGGCACTGGGAAGGCTCTTGGGGCTGTGCCAGGAGCAGGGCAGCCCCAACATTCCCCTGGCTGTGACACCCCAGCCGTGGCAGCCCCAACACTCCATCCCTACAGATGCTCCATGGAAAGCTTCCGGCCAAGGCAACTGACTGGCCACTGAGCACCTTCAGCCCGGGCTGATATGGATTCCTCTGCATGCAGCTCGGGCAAGGTCCCCTTGGACACCTTCACTGTGCCCCAGACAAGCGTCAGATACACTTCTGGACCCCTATCCAGTGCTCCCAGGAGGAGTTGAATAAAAATAGAACACAAAGATTAAACAGAATAGTCCCCCAAAACCAGACCAATCCACACAAATGAACAAATCCAACAACAACCGAAACAAACCCAAAAACCACTAGAGAAGGAGATCACCTCCCCCCCAGACCTCTTCCATCCTTCAGTTGGTATACATGCACAGGACCTGAGAGTTCAAAAAAAGTGGATTCCTGGAGTACATTTGCAGGAAAAGCAGCTTTAAGACAGGCTCACACTTAGGACTCTTCTCAGCGGAGCCAAAAAGGCCCATTTGGCAACTGTAGGGCCCTTGGAAATGGCAAGTGCCACACCCTCAGCCCATGGGAGAGAAAAGGGCTCTGTATTGCCCAGCCCTGGCATGTAAACCCTGTTCCCAGAGTACACGCAGGACTCTAAAAGAGGAATCCAGAAAGGCTTTCTAGGTACTGTTCTGGTTTGAAAGACAGGTGTTTGCTAAGGAAATGATCTTTTTTTCCTACAGATTATTATGATTTTGAAATTAAGGGAGCTCTCAGGCAAAGATATGGGGGGTAGGAATAACAGTTCTTTACTAGTATATCTAACAAGACAAACAAGAACAACAACAGCTATGAAATTAGCCACAAACAGAACAGTAACTCAGTCCCAGTGTTTTTTGGCTGCAGGCACCTTTTCCCTGAGCTGCAGTTCCCGGTGCTGGGGGCGGGCGGGTCCCGCAGAGCCGCAGGAGGGCTGGGGGTGATGGCAGTGCTGTCCCAGGGGGAGAGAGAGATGGAGAGAGAGCCCTCTGCTCACGGTGTCGGTCCCGGAGGATGGCTCCTGACGCTGGGATGGCAGGGATGGGACAGAGGCGGCGATCGTCCTTCTTGTCTGAACTCCGCGGGGGAAATGGGCCGAGGCCCAGCCTTCCGCTTCCTCTTCTGGCTGTTTGAATCTCGCGGGGCTTGCTTCTTCCCTCCCGTCCCCTCCCCCTTGTCACCAGGGCCCAGTCAACAGGTATCTTAGCATGACAATGGGGAAAATTCCACAGAGGGAAAAGGGAGAGAACCAACCCCCTACATTATCCACCCCGAATTTTCCCCTACCATCATGCTAAATCAAATTAAAATCTTCAAATTATAGACATCCATACAGTTAGAGATACAGGCACAGTATGGTAGGTAGTTCACCCTAAAACAAGGTCTCCTTGGGGTATGCATCGGGTCTTTCCATCCCTTTGCATGATCCACCAGGTACAACCTGGCCCTTGAGCAAAAACCACCCCCCGAATTGGATTGTCTTTGCTGGAGGCAGGGTTCACCCAAACAGTTTTTCCTAGCATACCTCTCATATGCACCACTGGAACCTTGTCCCCATCTGGTGTTCTCAAGGGCTCAGACTGGGCAGGGCCTGCTCGATTAGTGGAACCTCGGGTGTTCACTAACCATGTGGCCTTTGGTAGATTAATCTCCCACTTCTTGAAAGTCCCCCCACCCAGTGCCTTCAAGGTAGTTTTAAGCAGCCCATTGCACTGTTCCACTTTCCCAGCTGCTGGTGCGTGATAAGGAATGTGGTACACCCACTCGATGGCGTCTTCTCTGGCCCAGGTGCTTATGAGGCTGTTCTTGAAATGAGTCCCATTGTCTGACTCAATTCTCTCAGGGGTACCATGTCTCCAAAGGACTTGTTTTTCCAGGTCCAGGATGGTGTTGCGGGCAGTGGCATGAGGCACAGGGTAGGTCTCCAACCATCCAGTTGTGGCTTCCACCATGGTCAGCACGTAGCGCTTGCCTTGGCGTGTCTGAGGCAGTGTGATGTAGTCAATCTGCCAGGCCTCCCCATACTTATATTTGGACCACCGCCCCCCATACCAGAGGGGCTTCACTCGCTTGGCTTGCTTGATGGCAGCACACGTCTCACAGTCATGGATAACCTGGGAAATATTGTCCATGGTGAGATCCACCCCTCTATCTCATACCCACTTATAGGTGGCATCTCTGCCCTGATGACCTGAGGCATCGTGGGCCCATCGAGCCAGGAACAACTCTCCCTTGTGTTGCCAGTCTAAGTCTATCTGTGACACCTCTATCCTTGCAGCCTGATCTACTTGCTCATTGTGTTGGTGCTCCTCATTAGCCCGACTCTTGGGGACATGGGCATCTACATGACGGACCTTTACGGGTAGCTTCTCTACCCGACTGGCAATGTCTTTGCACTCATCAGCAGCCCAGATTGGTTTTCCCCTACGTTGCCAGTTAGCTTTTTTCCATCTTTCCAGCCAGCCCCACAGAGCACTGGCTACCATCCATGAATCAGTATAAAGGTAAAGCTTTGGCCACTTTTCTCTTTCAGCAATGTCCAGGGCCAGCTGAACGGCTTTGAGTTCAGCAAGTTGACTTGATCCACCTTCTCCTTTAGTAGCTTGTGCAACCTGTCGTGTGGGGCTCCATACGGCTGCTTTCCACTTCCGGTTCATCCCCACGATGCAACAGGAACCGTCAGTGAAAAGAGCGTAGCGAGTTTCATCTGCTGGCAGTTGGTTGTATGGCGGGGCTTCATCAGCCCGGGTCACTTGTTCTTGCTCCTCTTCATCGGCAAGACCAAAATTTTCACCTTCTGGCCAGTTTGTAATTATTTCCAAAATCCCAGGGTGATTTGGGTTTCCGATACGGGCGCGCTGTGTGATGAGGGCAATCCACTTGCTCCATGTGGCATCGGGGGTGTGGTGGATAGAGGGGACCTTCCCTTTAAACATCCACCCCAGCACTGGTAGTCGGGGTGCCAGGAGGAGCTGTGCTTCTGTGCCAATCACCTCTGAGGCAGCTTGAACTCCTTCATAAGCAGCCAAGATCTCCTTCTCTGTTGGGGTGTAGTTGGCTTCAGACCCTCTGTAACTTCGGCTCCAGAATCCCAGAGGTCGGCCTCGGGTCTCACCAGGTACCTTCTGCCAAAGGCTCCAGGACAAGCCCTTGTTCCCGGCTGCAGAGTAGAGCACATTCTTCACCTCTGGTCCCGTCCTGACTGGGCCGAGGGCTACAGCATGAACGATCTCCTGCTTGATCTGGGCAAAGGCTTGCTGCTGCTCAGGGCCCCAGTGGAATTCGTTCTTCTTCCGGGTGACCAGGTAGAGAGGGCTGACGATCTGGCTGTACTCAGGAATGTGCATTCTCCAAAAGCCTATGGCACCTAGGAAAGCTTGTGTTTCCTTCTTGTTGGTTGGTGGAGACATCGCGGTGATCTTATTGATGACCTCAGTGGGGATTTGGCGCCGCCCGTCTTGCCACTTTACTCCCAGGAACTGGATCTCTCGGGCAGGACCTTTGACTTTGCTCCTCTTGATGGCAAAACCAGCTCCCAGCAGAATCTGGATGATCTTTTCTCCTTTCTCAAATACTTCCATTGCCATGTTCCCCCACACAATGATGTCATCAATGTATTGCAGATGTTCTGGAGCTTCACCCTTTTCCAGTGCAGCCTGGATCAGTCCATGGCAGATGGTGGGGCTGTGTTTCCACCCCTGGGGCAGTCGGTTCCAGGTGTACTGCACGCCCCTCCAGGTGAAAGCAAACTGAGGCCTGCACTCTGCTGCCAGAGGAATGGAGAAAAATGCATTGGCAATGTCAATGGTGGCGTACCACTTTGCTGCCTTGGACTCCAGCTCGTACTGGAGTTCCGGCATGTCCGGCACAGCAGCGCTCAGCGGTGGAGTCACTTCATTCAATGCACGATAGTCCACAGTCAATCTCCATTCTCCGTCAGACTTGCGCACAGGCCAGATGGGGCTGTTGAAGGGTGAGTGGGTTTTGCTGACCACCCCTTGGCCCTCCAGCTCACGGATCATCTTGTGGATGGGGATCACGGCATCTCGATTTGTCCTGTACTGTCCTGTAGTGCCGGTGGTGCACTGTTGAGGTGGCAATTGGCACTTGCTGCTCCTTCACCTTCAGGAGTCCCACTACAGATGGGTTCTCTGACAGTCCAAGCAAGGTGTTCAATTGCTTAATGTTTTCTGCCACTACAGCAGCTATTCCAAAAGCCCACCTGAGTCCCTTTGGGTCTTTGTAATAGCCATTCCTGAGGAAGTCTATGCCTAGAATACACGGTGCCTCTGGGCCAGTCACAATTGGATGCTTCTGCCACTCCTTCCCAGTCAGGCTCACCTCAGCCTCCAGCAAAGTCAATTCCTGTGATCCCCCTGTCACCCCAGCAATAGAAACAGGTTCTTCCCCCACATGTTCTGATGGTATTAGGGTGACCTGTGAACCAGTGTCAACTAATGCCCTATGGTTTTGTGGCTCTGATGTGCCAGGCCATCGGATCCACACCGTCCAAAAGACGCAGTTTTCCTGTGCCTCTCCCTGGCTAGAGGCAGGGCCCCTCTAGCACTGGTTATTATTTCCTTCCTGGGCATACATGTTGGAGGTTCCCTCAAGGGGATCTGACAAATCATCCTCCCTTTTGTAATACCCTGCATCTTGGTTATGGGAAGTTGAGGCTACCTTCACTTTAGTGGAGCTCCTTTGGTTAGTGTTTCCCTCCTTGAGTTGACGCACCCGCGCTGCCAGGGCAGAAGTGGGTTTCCCATCCCACCTCCTCATGTCTTCCCCATGGTCACGCAGAAAGAACCACAGGTCAGCTCGTGGGGTGTACCCTCTATCCCTAGCTGGGGGACGTTGGGCTCTAACTCTGGGATCTGTGACTCGCACTCGTGCTGCAATGACCTTCTTCATCTCCTCCCTCATCTCTCTCATCTCCTCTTTGAGTTCCCTAATCACAGCAGAGACCTGAGCCTGCACTGGGCCATTCATTATACTCTCAAAATTCCTGAGCCTATTGGCAACAGAACCCACTGTCTCGTGGTTGGTGTCAGCATGAATGGCTGCAATGAATGTGGTGTATTGAGATGGCCCCAGGTGTGCCAGATTCCACAACATCTGCCCTGTGCACCTGACCTTGTCGGGGTCATTGTCATGTTGTCCACCCCTCCCAAAGAGTACTTCCAGTATTGCTACTTCTCTCAGCTGTTGGATCCCCTCCTCAGCGGTTTTCCAGCGCATTCTATGGTGGTGCTCCTGCATTCTCTCTCTATGGACAAACCTCTCTCTTACACTCATTAAAAGCCGCTCCCAGAGGGAAAGGGGGCCTCGTTCCCTTACGAATATGTGATCCACACCTGAGTCCTGGGTCAGGGGTCCGAAATTCCTTGCCTCAGTACCATCCAGCTGCACACCTGTACCCATAAGGTCCCAGACCCGCAGTAACCACGTTGTAAAAGCCTCACGGCCCCTTCGTACAACATCTTTACACAGATTATGGAGACTCTCGTATGACAGGGACTCTGTGACGATCTCAACCTCTGGCTCCCCTGCTGGTTGTGAGGGCCCTGCTTTCTGATCCTTATTATCCAGGTGCTTTGTTTTCACCTTAGACTTTCTAGTTTCCACAGGGGCAACTACTGCTGGCTGTGAGTTCCCTTGCAGTTCAGCTGGAGCCTGGAGAGATGTAACATCTGTGGGTTCCACTGCTGCACCATCAGGTTCTCCCTCTTTAAGGCAGGGGGAGAGTTTCTCAAGAGCTGGGGAAAGGTACTCCTTCAGAATTTGGCCTATCTCCTTCACTAGAAACCCCACCCACTCTGGATGGTTCCTTTCTGAGGTGAGCTCTGGGGCAGAATCAGGCTCAGGGGCAACATCCTTAGCCTCTGGGGCAGAATCCTTAGTCTCTGTGGCAGGGGCAGGGTCAGGCTCTGGGACAGAATCCTTAGTCTCTGGGGGAGAATCCTTAGTCTCTGGGGCAGGGGCAGGGTCAGGCTCTGGGGCAGAGTCCTTAGTCTCTGGGGCAGAGCCAGGCTCTGGGGCAGGGCCAGGCTCTGGGGCAGGATCCCTATTCCTTGGGGGACGTATCAGGGTTGTCATCCAAGTCAATCTCCCCTCATCTCGGAATGTTAAATAGAACAGGTTTACAAGGCCTATTAGCAATGTCAGCCACTGTATGACATTATTACTGCTTAGAAGAGATTTGAACCCCTCAAAAGGTGGTGGAGCAGACCCAAAAAACTGTGTAAGGGGTTGGGACAAAATTTTCCCTGGTGTCATATCCTCACAGTATGTACCATTATTAAAGTAGCCCCAAAAACATACAGTTAGAGTGTGATAGCTCTGAATCCATGTGCCCACCTTCCAGAGGAAGTTAAAAATCCATGAATTTCTCACGTTATCAGCCCACAAAAGGAACTGGATAATAGTTACAGCATCCTGAGTTATAGGACCCATGTTCAAGTACGGGATTGCAAATGGGAGGGATAAAGCTGTGGCCACATGGAGTCCAAACCACAGTAAGCTGGACAACATGATGCCACCTAACACAAAACTGAGGTAACTCAAGAACTGTTATTCCTTTTTCACCTTTACCTCTCAATGCCCTCGGGCCTCACGTTGGGCGGCCAAAATCTGTCCTGGTTTGAAAGACAGGTGTTTGCTAAGGAAAGCAGAAGCTTCCCTTTGGACTGAAAAAAACTGTGATTCTTCCGATTATTATAATTTTGAAATTAAGAGAGCTCTCAGGCAAAGATATGGGGGTAGGAATAACAGTTCTTTACTAGTATATCTAACACGACAAACAAGAACAACACCAGCTATGAAATTACCCACAAACAGAACAGTAACTCAGTCCCAGTGTTTTTTGGCTGCAGGCACCTTTTCCCTGAGCTGCAGTTCCCGGTGCTGGGGGCGGGCGGGTCCCGCAGAGCTGCAGGAGGGCTGGGGGTGGTGGCAGCGCTGTCCCAGGGGGAGAGAGGGAGGTGGAGAGAGCTCTCCGCTCACGGTGTCGGTGCCGGTGATCAGCAGAGTGCTGGATGGTGGTAGTTCACAGCGAGAAGACAGCCGGGCAGGGTCCGATGGTGGTTTCCCGACGCTTGGATGGCGGAGATGGAGAAGAGGCGGCGATCTTCCTTCTCGTCCGAACTCCGCAGGGGGGAAATGGGCCGAGGCCCAGCCTTCCGCTTCCTCTTCTAGCTCTTTGAATCTCGTGGGGCTTGATTCTTCCCTCCCGTCCCCACCCCCTTGTCACCAGGGCCCAGTCAACAGGTATCTTAGCATGACAATGGGGAAAATTACACAGAGGGAAAAGGGAAAGAAACCAACCCCCAACATCCAAAGGCGGCTAACAGTCAAATGATGACTTGTGACACCAGGGGGCGTAAAAGGGCCAGGGATGAATCGTGAAAACATGGGGCCCAATAGAAACAAGGACCTATTATGACATCATGGAGGCCAAGAATCGTATGATTCATTGTAACACCAAGTGGCCTAAAAGGACATGGGATGCATTGTGACACCACAGAGGTTAAGAGAAGCAAGGAACCATTGTGACCCAATGCAGGCTAACAATCTAATGATCCCTTGTGACACCAGGGGTTGTAAAAGGGCCAGGGATGAATTGTGAAAGCATGGGGACCAATAGAAGCGAGGAACTATTATGACACCATGAAGGCCAAGAATCAAATGATTCATTGTGACATCAAGTGGCCTAAAAGGGCATTGGATGCATTGTGACACCACAGGGGTTAAGAGAAGCCAGGATCCATTGTGACCCAATGGAGGCTAACAAGCTAATGATCCATTGTCACAGAAGGTGTTGTATAAGGGCCAGGGAGGAATTGTGACAGCATGGGGACCAATAAAAACATGGAAACATTATGACACCATAGAGGCCAAGAATCAAATGATTCATTGTGAACATCAAGTGGCCTAAAAGGGCATGGGATGCATTGTGACACCACAGGGGCTAAGAGAAGCAAGGAACCATTGTGACCCAATGGAGGCTAACAATCTAATGATCCCTTGTGACACCAGGGGGCCTAAAATGGCCAGGGATGGATTGTTACAGCACGGGGACCAATAGAAGCTAGGATCTATTATGCCACCATGGAGGCCAAGAATCAAATAATTCATTGTGACATCAAGTGGCCTAAAAGAGCATGGGATGCATTGTGACACCACACGGGTTAAGAGAAGCAAGGATCCATTGTTACCCAATGGAGGCTAACAATCTAATGATCCATTGTGATACCAGGGGGCCCAAAAGGGCCAGGGATGAATTGTGAAAGCATGGGGCCCAATTAAAACCTGGTACAATTACGCCACCATGGAGGGTAAGAATCAAATGATTCATTGTGACTTCAAGTGGCCTAAAAGGGCTTGGAATGCATTGTGACACCACAGAGGTTAAGAGAAGCAAGGAACCATTGTGACCCAATGCAGGCTAACAATCTAATGATCCCTTGTGACACCAGGGGGCCTAAAATGGCCAGGGATGGATTGTTACAGCACGAGGACCAATAGAAGAAAGGATCTATTATGCCACCATGGACGCCAAGAATCAAATGATTCATTGTGACATCAAGTGGCCTAAAAGGGCATGGGATGCATTGTGACACCACAGGGGTTAAGAGAAGCAAGGAACCATTGTGACCCTATGCAGGCTAACAATCTAAGAATCCCTTTTGACACCAGGGGTCGCAAAAGGACCACGGATGAACTGTGACAGCATGGGGACCTATAGAATCAAGGAACCATTATGACACCATGAAGGCCAAGAATCAAAGGGTTCATTGTAAGACCAAGTGGCCTAAAAGGGCTTTGAATGCATTGTGACACCACAGAGGTTAAGAGAAGCAAGGAACCATTGTGACCCAAAGCAGGCTAACAATCTAATGATCCATTGTGACACCAGGGGTTGTAATAGGGCCAGGGATGAATTGTGAAAGCATGGAGCACAATAAAAACATGGAAATATTATGACACCATCGAGGCCAAGAATCAAATGGTTCATTGTAACACCAAGTGGCCTAAAAGGGCTTGGAATGCATTGTGACACCACAGAGGTTAAGAGAAGCAGGGCACCATGGTGACCCAACTCAGGCTAACAATCTAATGATCCATTGTGACACCAGGGGTTGTAATAGGGCCAGGGATGAATTGTGAAATCATGGGGCACAATAAAAACATGGAAATATTGTGCCACTGTGGAGGCCAAGACTCAAATGATTCATTGTGACATCAAGTGGCCTAAAAGGGCATGGGATGCATTGTGACACCACAGAGGTTAAGAGAAGCAAGGAACCATTGTGACCCAATGCAGGCTAACAATCTAAGAATCTATTTTGACACCAGGGGGCGCAAAAGGTCCACAGATGAACTGTGACAGCATGGGGACCTATAGAAGCAAGGAACCATTATGACACCATGAAGGCCAAGAATCAAATGGTTCGTTGTATGACCAAGTGGCCTAAAAGGGTGTGGGATGCATTGTGACACCACAGAGGTTAAGAGAAGCAAGGAACCATTGTGACTCAATGCAGGCTAACAATCTAATGATCCCTTGTGACACCAGGGCGCCTAAAATGGCAAGGGATGGATTGTTACAGCACGGGGACCAATAGAAACAAGGATCTATTATGCCACCATGGAGGCCAAGAATCAAATGGTTCATTGTGACATCAAGTGGCCTAAAAGGGCTAGGAATGCATTGTGACACCACAGGGGTTAAGAGAAGCTAGGAACCATTGTGACCCAATGCAGGATAACAATCTAATGATCCATTGTGATACCAGGGGTTGCAATAGGGCCACGGATGAATTGTGAAATCATGGGGCACAATAAAAACATGGAAATATTATGACACCATAGAGGCCAAGACTCAAATGATTCATTGTAACACCAAGTGGCCTAAAAGGGTGTGGGATGCATTGTGACACCACAGAGGTTAAGAGAAGCAAGGAACCATTGTGACCCAATGCAGGCTAACAATCTAATGATCCCTTGTGGCACCAGGGGGTATAAAAAGTGCCAGGGATGGATTGTTACAGCACGGGGACCAACAGAAGCAAGGATATATTATGCCACCATGGAGGCCAAGAATCAAATGATTCATTGTGACATCAAGTGGCCTAAAAGGGCATGGAATGCATTGTGACAACACAGGGGTTAAGAGAAGCAAGGATCCATTGTGACACAATGGAGGCTAATAATAAAATGATCCCATTTGACACCAGGGGGCGTAAAAGAGCCAGGGATGAATTGCGACAGCATGGGGCCCAATAGAAACAAGGAACCATTATGACACCATGGAGGCCAAGAATCAAATGATTCATTGTGACATCAAGTGGCCTAAAAGGGCATGAGATGCATTGTGACACCACAGGGGTTAAGAGAAGCAAGGAACCATTGTGACCCAATGCAGGCTAACAATCTCATGATCCATTGTGACACCAATGGGCCCAAAAGGGCCAGGGATGTATTGTGACAGCATGGGGCCCAATTAAAACCTGGTACAATTATGCCACCATGGAGGCCAAGAATCAAATGATTCATTGTGACATCAAGTGGCCTATATGGGCATGGAATGCATTGTGACACCACAGAGGTTAAGAGAAGCAAGGAACCTTTGTGACCCTATGCAGGCTAACAATCTAATGATCCCTTGTGACACCAATGGGCCTAAAAGGGCCAGGGATGGATTGTTACATCACGGGCACCAATAGAAGCAAGGATCTATTATGCCACCGTGGAGGCCAAGAATCAAATGATTCATTGTGACATCAAGTGGCCTAAAAGGGCATGGGATGCATTGTGACACCACAGGGGTTAAGAGAAGCAAGGAACCATTGTTACCCAATGGAGGCTAATAATCCCAGGATCCCTTTTGACACCAGGGGGCGGAAAAGGGTCAGGAATGAATTGTGACAGCATGGGGCCCAATAGATACAAGGAGCTATTATGACAGCATGGAGGTCAAGAATCAAATGATTCATTGTGACACCCAGTGGCCTAAAAGGGCATGGAATGCATTGTGACACCACAGAGGTTAAGAGAAGCAAGGAACCATTGTGACCCAATGCAGGCTAACAATCTAATGATCCATTGTGACACCAGGGGTTGTAATAGGGCCAGGGATGTATTGTGAAAGCATGGGGCACAATAAAAACATGGAAATATTATGACACCATAGAGGCCAAGACTCAAATGATTCATTGTAACACCAAGTGGCCTAAAAGGGCATGGGATGCATTGTGACAACACAGGGGTTAAGAGAAGCAAGGATCCATTGTGACCCAAGGGAGGCTGATAATCCCAGGATCCCATATGACACCAGGGGGCGTAAAAGGGCCAGGGATGAATTGTCACAGCATGGGGCCCAGTAGAAACAAGGAACCATTATGCCACCATGGAGGCCAAGAATCAAATGATTCATTGTGACATCAAGTGGCCTAAAAGGGCATGGGATGCATTGTGACACAGCAGAGGATGAGAGAAGCAAGGATCCATTGTGACCCAATGCAGGCTAACAATGTAATGATCCCTTGTGACACCAATGGGCCTAAAAGGGCCAGGGATGAATTGTGAAAGCTTGGGGCCCAATTAAAACCTGGTACAATTATGCCACCATGGAGGCCAAGAATCAAATGGTTCATTGTAAGACCGAGTGGCCTAAAAGGGCTTGGAATGCATTGTGACACCGCAGAGGTCAAGAGAAGCAAGGAACCTTTGTGACCCAATGCAGGCTAACAATCTAATGATCCCTTGTGGCACCAGGGGGTATAAAAAGGGCCCGGGATGGATTTTTACAGCACGGGGACCAACAGAAGCAAGGATTTATTATGCCACCATGGAGGCCAAGAATCAAATGATTCATTGTGACATCAAGTGGCCTAAAATGACATGGGATGCATTGTGACACCACAGGGGTTAAGAGAAGCAAGGAACCATTGTGACCCACTGCAGGCTAACAATCTAAGAATATCTTTTGACACCAGGGGGCGCAAAAGGACCACGGATGTACTGTGACAGCATGGGGGCCAATAGAAGCAAGGAACCATTATGACACCATGGAGGCCAAGAATCAAATGATTCATTGTGACATCAAGTGGCCTAAAAGTGCATGGGATGCATTGTGACACCACAGGGGTTAAGAGAAGCAAGGATCCATTGTGACCCAATGGAGGCTAACAATCTAATGATCCCTTGTGACACCAATGGGCCTAAATGGGCCAGGGTTGGATTGTGACAGCACGGGGACCCATAGAAGCAAGGATCTATTCTGCCACCATGGAGGCCAAGAATCAAATGATTCATTGTGATACCAAGTGGCCTAAAAGGGCATGGGATGCATTGTGACACCACAGAGGTTAAGAGAAGCAAGGATCCATTGTTACCCAATGGAGGTTAACAATCTAATGATCCCTTGTGACACCAATGGGCCTAAAAGGGCCAGGGATGAATTGTTACAGCACGGGCACCAATAGAAACAAGGATCTATTATGCCACCGTGGAGGCCAAGAATCAAATAATTCATTGTGACATCAAGTGGCCTAAAAGGGCATGGGATGCATTGTGACAGCACAGGGGTTAAGAGAAGCAAGGATCCATTGTGACCCAATGGAGGCTAATAATCCCAGGATCCCTTTTGACACCAGGGGGCGTAAAAGGGCCAGGAATGAACTGTGACAGCATGGGGCCCAATAGAAACAAGGAACTATTATGACACCATGTAGGCCAAGAATCAAATGAGTCATTGTGGCATCAAGTGGCCTAAAAGGGCATGGAATGCATTGTGACACCACAGAGGTTAAGAGAAACAAGGATCCATTGTGACATAATGGAGGCTAACAATCTCATGATCCCTTGTGACACCAATGGGCCTAAAAGGGGCAGGGATGTATTGTGAAAGCATGGGGCCCTATTAAACCTCGTACAATTATGCCACCATGGAGGCCAAGAATCAAATGATTCATTGTGACATCAAGTGGCCTAAAAGGGCATGGGATGCATTGTGACACCACAGGGAATAAGAGAAGCAAGGAACCATTGTGACCCAATGCAGGCTAACAATCTCAGAATCCCTTTTGAAACCAGGGGGCGCAAAAGGACCACGGATGAACTCTGACACCATGGGGACCTATATCAGCAAGGAACCATTATGACACCATGAAGGCCAAGAGTCAAATGGTTCATTGTAAGACCAAGTAGCCTAAAAGGGCTTGGAACGCATTGTGACACCACAGAGGTTAAGAGAAGCAAGGAAGCAATGTGACCCAATGCAGGCTAACTATCTAATGATCCTGTGTGGCACCAGGGGGTGTAAAAATGGCCAGTGATGGATTGTTACAGCACGGTGACCAATAGAATCAAGGATCTATTCTGCCACCATGGAGGCCAAGAATCAAATGATTCATTGTGACATCAAGTGGCCTAAAAGGGCATGGAATGCATTGTGACACCACAGAGGTTAAGAGAAGCAAGGATCCATTGTGACCCAATGGAGGCTAACAATCTCATGATCCCTTGTGACACCAATGGGCCTAAAAGGGCCAGGGATGAATTGTGAAAGCATGGGGCCCAATTAAAACCTGGTACAATTATGCCACCGTGGAGGCCAAGAATCAAATGATTCATTGTGACATCATGTAGCCTAAAAGGGCATGGGATGCATTGTGACACCACAGGGGTTAAGAGAAGCAAGGAACCATTGTGACCCAATGCAGGCTAACAATCTCAGAAACCCTTTTGAAACCAGGGGGCGCAAAAGGACCACGGATGAACTGTGACAGCATGGGGACCTATAGAAACAAGGAACCATTATGACACCATGAAGGCCAAGAATCAAATGGTTCATTGTAAGACCAAGTGTCCTAAAATGTCTTGGAATGCATTGTGACACCACAAAGGTTAAGAGAAGCAAGGAACCATTGTGACCCAAAGCAGGTTAACAATCTAATGATCCATTGTGACACCAGGGGTTGCAATAGGGCCAGGGATGAATTGTGAAAGCATGGGGCACAATAAAAACATGGAAATATTATGACACCATAGAGGCCAAGACTCAAATGATTCATTGTGACATCAAGTGGCCTAAAAGGGCATGGGATGCATTGTGACTCCACAGGGGTTAAGAGAAGCAAGGATCCATTGTTACCCAATGGAGGCTAACAATCAAATGATCCCTTGTGACACCAATGGGCCCAAAAGGGCCAGGGATGAATTGTGAAAGCATGGGGCCCAATAAAAACCTGGTACAATTACGCCACCATGGAGGCCAAGAATCAAATGATTCATTGTGACATCAAGTGGCCTAAAAGGGCATGGGATGCATTGTGACACCACAGAGGTTAAGAGAAGCAAGGAACCATTGTTACCCAAAGGAGGCTAACAATCTAATGATCCATTGTGAGACCAGGGGTTGCAATAGGGCCAAGGATGAATTGTGAAAGCATGGGGCCCAATTAAAACCTGGTACAATTATGCCACCATGGAGGCCAAAAATCAAATGATTCATTGTGACATCAAGTGGCCTAAAAGGGCATGGGATGCATTGTGACACCACAGGGGTTAAGAGAATTAAGGAACCATTGTGACCCAATGCAGGCTAACAATCTAAGAATCCCTTTTGACATCAGGGGGCGCAAAGGACCACGGATGAACTGTGACAGCATGGGGACCTATAGAAGAAGCAAAGAATCCTTATGACACCATGAAGGCCAAGAATCAAATGATTCATTGTGACATCAAGTGGCCTAAAAGGGCTTGGAATGCATTTTGACCCCACAGAGGTTAAGAGAAGCAAGGAATCATTGTGACCGAATGGAGGCTAACAATCTAATGATCCATTGTGACACCAGGGGCTGTAATAGGGCCAGGGATGAATTGTGAAAGCATGGGGCACAATAAAAACATTGAAATATTATGCCACCATGGAGGCCAAGAATCAAATGATTCATTGTAAAACCAAGTGGCCTAAAAGGGCATGGGATGCATTGTGACACCACAGGGGCTAAGAGAAGCAAGGAACCATTGTGACCCAATGGAGGCTAACAATTTAATGATCCCTTCTGGCACCAGGGGGTATAAAAAGGGCCAGGGATGGATTGTTACAGCACGGGGACCAATAAAACAAGGATCTATTATGCCACCATGGAGGCCAAGAATCAAATGATTCATTGTGACATGAAGTGGCCTAAAAGTGCATGGGATGCATTGTGACTCCACAGGGGTTAAGAGAAGCAAGGAACCATTGTGACCCAAGGGAAGCTAACAATCTAATGATCCCTTGTCACACAAGGTGTTGTAAAAGGGCCAGGGATGAATTGTTACAGCATGGGGCCCAAGAAAAACATCGAAACATTATGACACCATAGAGGCCAAGACTCAAATGATTCATTGTAACACCATTGGCCTAAAAGGGCATGGGATGCATTGTGACACCACAGGGGTTAAGAGAAGCAAGGATCCATTGTTACCCAATGGAGGCTAATAATCCCAGGATCCCTTTTGACACCAGGGGGCGGAAAAGGGTCAGGAATGAATTGTGACAGCATGGGGCCCAATAGATACAAGGAGCTATTATGACAGCATGGAGGTCAAGAATCAAATGATTCATTGTGACACCCAGTGGCCTAAAAGGGCATGGAATGCATTGTGACACCACAGAGGTTAAGAGAAGCAAGGAACCATTGTGACCCAATGCAGGCTAACAATCTAATGATCCATTGTGACACCAGGGGTTGTAATAGGGCCAGGGATGTATTGTGAAAGCATGGGGCACAATAAAAACATGGAAATATTATGACACCATAGAGGCCAAGACTCAAATGATTCATTGTAACACCAAGTGGCCTAAAAGGGCATGGGATGCATTGTGACACCACAGAGGTTAAGAGAAGCAAGGAACCATTGTGACCCAATGCAGGCTAACAATCTAATGATCCCTTGTGACACCAATGGGTCTAAAAGGGCCATGGATGAATTGTGAAAGCATGGGGCCCAATTAAAACCTGGTACAATTATGCCACCATGGAGGCCAAGAATCAAATGATTCATTGTGACATCAAGTGGCCTAAAAGGGCATGGGATGCATTGTGACAACACAGGGGTTAAGAGAAGCAAGGATCCATTGTGACCCAAGGGAGGCTGATAATCCCAGGATCCCATATGACACCAGGGGGCGTAAAAGGGCCAGGGATGAATTGTCACAGCATGGGGCCCAGTAGAAACAAGGAACCATTATGCCACCATGGAGGCCAAGAATCAAATGATTCATTGTGACATCAAGTGGCCTAAAAGGGCATGGGATGCATTGTGACACAGCAGAGGATGAGAGAAGCAAGGATCCATTGTGACCCAATGCAGGCTAACAATGTAATGATCCCTTGTGACACCAATGGGCCTAAAAGGGCCAGGGATGAATTGTGAAAGCTTGGGGCCCAATTAAAACCTGGTACAATTATGCCACCATGGAGGCCAAGAATCAAATGGTTCATTGTAAGACCGAGTGGCCTAAAAGGGCTTGGAATGCATTGTGACACCGCAGAGGTCAAGAGAAGCAAGGAACCTTTGTGACCCAATGCAGGCTAACAATCTAATGATCCCTTGTGGCACCAGGGGGTATAAAAAGGGCCCGGGATGGATTTTTACAGCACGGGGACCAACAGAAGCAAGGATTTATTATGCCACCATGGAGGCCAAGAATCAAATGATTCATTGTGACATCAAGTGGCCTAAAATGACATGGGATGCATTGTGACACCACAGGGGTTAAGAGAAGCAAGGAACCATTGTGACCCAATGGAGGCTAACAATCTAAGAATATCTTTTGACACCAGGGGGCGCAAAAGGACCACGGATGTACTGTGACAGCATGGGGGCCAATAGAAGCAAGGAACCATTATGACACCATGAAGGCCAAGAATCAAATGATTCATTGTGACATCAAGTGGCCTAAAAGGGCTTGGAATGCATTGTGACACCACAGAGGTTAAGAGAAGCAAGGAACCATTGTGACCCAATGGAGGCTAACAATCTAATGATCCATTGTGACACCAGGGGTTGTAATAGGGCCAGGGATGAACTGTGACAGCATGGGGCCCAATAGAAACAAGGAACCATTATGACACCATGGAGGCCAAGAATCAAATGATTCATTGTGACATCAAGTGGCCTAAAAGTGCATGGGATGCATTGTGACACCACAGGGGTTAAGAGAAGCAAGGAACCATTGTGACCCAATGGAGGCTAACAATCTAATGATCCCTTGTGACACCAATGGGCCTAAATGGGCTAGGGTTGGATTGTGACAGCACGGGGACCCATAGAAGCAAGGATCTATTCTGCCACCATGGAGGCCAAGAATCAAATGATTCATTGTGACATCAAGTGGCCTAAAAGGGCATGGGATGCATTGTGACACCACAGAGGTTAAGAGAAGCAAGGATCCATTGTTACCCAATGGAGGTTAACAATCTAATGATCCCTTGTGACACCAATGGGCCTAAAAGGGCCAGGGATGAATTGTGACAGCACGGGCACCAATAGAAACAAGGATCTATTATGCCACCGTGGAGGCCAAGAATCAAATAATTCATTGTGACATCAAGTGGCCTAAAAGGGCATGGGATGCATTGTGACAGCACAGGGGTTAAGAGAAGCAAGGATCCATTGTGACCCAATGGAGGCTAATAATCCCAGGATCCCTTTTGACACCAGGGGGCGTAAAAGGGCCAGGAATGAACTGTGACAGCATGGGGCCCAATAGAAACAAGGAACTATTATGACACCTTGGAGGCCAAGAATCAAATGAGTCATTGTGGCATCAAGTGGCCTAAAAGGGCATGGAATGCATTGTGACACCACAGAGGTTAAGAGAAACAAGGATCCATTGTGACCTAATGGAGGCTAACAATCTCATGATCCCTTGTGACACCAATGGGCCTAAAAGGGGCAGGGATGTATTGTGAAAGCATGGGGCCCTATTAAACCTCGTACAATTATGCCACCATGGAGGCCAAGAATCAAATGATTCATTGTGACATCAAGTGGCCTAAAAGGGCATGGGATGCATTGTGACACCACAGGGAATAAGAGAAGCAAGGAACCATTGTGACCCAATGCAGGCTAACAATCTCAGAATCCCTTTTGAAACCAGGGGGCGCAAAAGGACCACGGATGAACTCTGACACCATGGGGACCTATATCAGCAAGGAACCATTATGACACCATGAAGGCCAAGAGTCAAATGGTTCATTGTAAGACCAAGTAGCCTAAAAGGGCTTGGAACGCATTGTGACACCACAGAGGTTAAGAGAAGCAAGGAAGCAATGTGACCCAATGCAGGCTAACTATCTAATGATCCTGTGTGGCACCAGGGGGTGTAAAAATGGCCAGTGATGGATTGTTACAGCACGGTGACCAATAGAATCAAGGATCTATTCTGCCACCATGGAGGCCAAGAATCAAATGATTCATTGTGACATCAAGTGGCCTAAAAGGGCATGGAATGCATTGTGACACCACAGAGGTTAAGAGAAGCAAGGATCCATTGTGACCCAATGGAGGCTAACAATAAAATGATCCCTTGTGACACCAATGGGCCTAAAAGGGCCAGGGATGAATTGTGAAAGCATGGGGCCCAATTAAAACCTGGTACAATTATGCCACCGTGGAGGCCAAGAATCAAATGATTCATTGTGACATCAAGTGGCCTAAAAGGGCATGGAATGCATTGTGACACCTCAGGGGTTAAGAGAAGCCAGGAACCATTGTGACCCAATGCAGGCTAACAATCTAATGATCCCTTGTGACACCAATGGGCCTAAAAGGGCCAGGGATGAATTGTTACAGCACGGGGACCAATAGAAGCAAGGATCTTTTATGCCACTGTGGAGGCCAAGAATCAAATAATTCATTGTGACATCATGTAGCCTAAAAGGGCATGGGATGCATTGTGACACCACAGGGGTTAAGAGAAGCAAGGAACCATTGTGACCCAATGCAGGCTAACAATCTCAGAAACCCTTTTGAAACCAGGGGGCGCAAAAGGACCACGGATGAACTGTGACAGCATGGGGACCTATAGAAACAAGGAACCATTATGACACCATGAAGGCCAAGAATCAAATGGTTCATTGTAAGACCAAGTGTCCTAAAATGTCTTGGAATGCATTGTGACACCACAGAGGTTAAGAGAAGCAAGGAACCATTGTGACCCAAAGCAGGTTAACAATCTAATGATCCATTGTGACACCAGGGGTTGCAATAGGGCCAGGGATGAATTGTGAAAGCATGGGGCACAATAAAAACATGGAAATATTATGACACCATAGAGGCCAAGACTCAAATGATTCATTGTAAGACCAAGTGGCCTAAAAGGGCATGGGATGCATTGTGACACCACAGGGGCTAAGAGAATTTAGGATCCATTGTTACCCAATGGAGGCTAACAAGCTAATGATCCCTTGTGGCACCAGGGGGTATAAAAAGTACCAGCGATGGATTGTTACAGCACGGGGACCAATAGAAGCAAGGATCTATTATGCCACCATGGAGGCCAAGAATCCAATGATTCATTGTGACATCAAGTGGCCTAAAAGGGCATGGGATGCATTGTGACTCCACAGGGGTTAAGAGAAGCAAGGATCCATTGTTACCCAATGGAGGCTAACAATCAAATGATCCCTTGTGACACCAATGGGCCCAAAAGGGCCAGGGATGAATTGTGAAAGCATGGGGCCCAATAAAAACCTGGTACAATTACGCCACCATGGAGGCCAAGAATCAAATGATTCATTGTGACATCAAGTGGCCTAAAAGGGCATGGGATGCATTGTGACACCACAGAGGTTAAGAGAAGCAAGGAACCATTGTTACCCAAAGGAGGCTAACAATCTAATGATCCATTGTGAGACCAGGGGTTGCAATAGGGCCAAGGATGAATTGTGAAAGCATGGGGCCCAATTAAAACCTGGTACAATTATGCCACCATGGAGGCCAAAAATCAAATGATTCATTGTGACATCAAGTGGCCTAAAAGGGCATGGGATGCATTGTGACACCACAGGGGTTAAGAGAATTAAGGAACCATTGTGACCCAATGCAGGCTAACAATCGAAGAATCCCTTTTGACATCAGGGGGCGCAAAGGACCACGGATGAACTGTGACAGCATGGGGACCTATAGAAGAAGCAAACAATCCTTATGACACCATGAAGGCCAAGAATCAAATGATTCATTGTGACATCAAGTGGCCTAAAAGGGCTTGGAATGCATTTTGACCCCACAGAGGTTAAGAGAAGCAAGGAATCATTGTGACCGAATGGAGGCTAACAATCTAATGATCCATTGTGACACCGGGGGCTGTAATAGGGCCAGGGATGAATTGTGAAAGCATGGGGCACAATAAAAACATTGAAATATTATGCCACCATGGAGGCCAAGAATCAAATGATTCATTGTGACATCAAGTGGCCTAAAAGGGCATGGGATGCATTGTGACACCACCGGGGCTAAGAGAAGCAAGGAACCATTGTGACCCAATGGAGGCTAACAATTTAATGATCCCTTGTGGCACCAGGGGGTATAAAAAGGGCCAGGGATGGATTGATACAGCACGGAGACCAATAAAACAAGGATCTATTATGCCACCATGGAGGCCAAGAATCAAATGATTCATTGTGACATGAAGTGGCCTAAAAGTGCATGGGATGCATTGTGACTCCACAGGGGTTAAGAGAAGCAAGGAACCATTGTGACCCAAGGGAGGCTAACAATCTAATGATCCCTTGTCACACAAGGTGTTGTAAAAGGGCCAGGGATGAATTGTTACAGCATGGGGCCCAAGAAAAACATCGAAACTTTATGACACCATAGAGGCCAAGACTCAAATGATTCATTGTAACACCATTGGCCTAAAAGGGCATGGGATGCATTGTGACACCACAGGGGTTAAGAGAAGCAAGGATCCATTGTTACCCAATGGAGGCTAACAATCAAATGATCCCTTGTGACACCAATGGGCCCAAAAGGGCCAGGGATGAATTGTGAAAGCATGGGGCCCAATTAAAACCTGGTACAATTACGCCACCATGGAGGCCAAGAATCCAATGATTCATTTTGACATCAAGTGGCCTAAAAGGGCATGGGATGCATTGTGACAACACAGGGGTTAAGAGAAGCAAGGATCCATTGTGACCCAATGGAGGCTAATAATCCCAGGATCCCATTTGACACCAGGGGGCGCAAAAGGACCACGGATGAACTGTGACATCATGGGGACCTATAGAAGCAAGGAACCATTATGACACGATGAAGGCCAAGAATCAAATGGTTCATTGTAAGACCAAGTGGCCTAAAAGGGCTTGGAATGCATTGTGACACCAGAGAGGTTAAGAGAAGCAAGGAACCACTGTGACCCAATGCAGGCTAACAATCTAATGATCCATTGTGACACCAGGGGTTGCAATAGGGCCAGGCATGAATTGTGAAAGCATGGGGCACAATAAAAACATGGAAATATTATGACACCATAGAGGCCAAGACTCAAATGATTCATTGTAACACCAAGTGGCCTAAAAGGGCATGGGATGCATTGTGACACCACAGAGGTTAAGAGAAGCAAGGATCCATTTTTACCCAATACAGACTAACAATCTAATGATCCATTGTGACACCAATGGGCCTAAAATGGCCAGGAATGAATTGTGACCCCATGGGGCCCAATAGAAACAAGGAAATATTATGACACCATGAAGACCAAGAATCAAATGATTCAATGTGGCAACAAGTGGCCAAAAAGCACCTGGGATGCATGGTGACACCACAGCGGTTAAGAGAAGCAAGGAACCATTGTGACCCAATGCAGGCTAACAATCTAATGATCCATTGTGACACCAGGGGTTGCAATAGGGCCAGGGATGAATTGTGACAGCATGGGGTCCAATAGAAACAAGGAACCATTATGACACCATAGAGGCCAAGACTCAAATGATTCATTGTAACACCAAGTGGCCTAAAAGGGCATGGGATGCATTGTGACACCACAGGGGTTAAGAGAAGCAAGGAGCCATTGTGACCCAATGCAGGTTAACAATCTAATGATCCCTTGTGACACCAGGGGTCCTAAAATGGCCAGGGATGGATTGTTACAGCACGGGGACCAATAGGAGCAAGGATCTATTATGTCACCATGGAGGCCAAGAATCAAATGATTCATTGTGACATCAAGTGGCCTAAAAGGGCATGGGATGCATTGTGACACCACAGGGGTTAAGAGAAGCAAGGATCCATTGTGACCCAATGGAGGCTAATAATCCCAGGATCCCATTTGTCACCAGGGGGCGTAAAAGGGCCAGGGATGAATTGTGACAGCATGGGGCCCAATAGAGACAAGGAACCATTATGACACCATGGAGGTCAAGAATCAAATGACTCATTGTAAGACCAAGTGGCCTAAAAGGGCATGGGATGCATTGTGACACCACAGGGGCTAAGAGAAGCAAGGAACCATTGTGACCCAATGCAGGCTAACAATCTAATGATCCCTTGTGACACCAGGGGGCCTAAAATGGCCAGGGATGGATTGTTACAGCTCGGGGACCAATAGAAGCAAGGATCTTTTATGTCACCATGGAGGCCAAGAATCCAATGATTCATTGAGACATCAAGTGGCCTAAAAGGGCATGGGATGCATTGTGACACCACAGGGGTTAAGAGAAGCAAGGATCCATTGTGACCCAGTGGAGGCTAATAATCCCAGGATCCCATTTGACACCAGGGGGCGTACAAGGGCCAGGGATGAATTGTGACAGCATGGGGCCCAATAGAAAAAAGGAACCATTATGACACCATGGAGGCCAAGAATCAAATGATTCATTGTGACATCAAGTGGCCTAAAATGGCATGGAATGAATTGTGACACCACAGGGGCTAAGAGAAGCAAGGAGACATTGTGACCCAATGCAGGCTAACAATCTAATGATCCCTTGTGACACCAGGGGGCCTAAAAGGGCCAGGGATGAATTGTGAAAGCATGGGGCCCAATTAAAACCTGGTATAATTATGCCACCATGGAGGCCAAAAATCAAATGATTCATTGTGACATCAAGTGGCCTAAAAGGGCATGGAATGCATTGTGACACCACAGAGGTTAAGAGAAGCAAGGAACCATTGTGACCCAAGGCAAGCTAACAATCTTAGAATCCATTTGACACCAGGGGGCGCAAAAGGACCACGGATGAACTGTGACATCATGGGGACCTATAGAAGCAAGGAACCATTATGACACGATGAAGGCCAAGAATCAAATGATTCATTGTAAGACCAAGTGGCCAAAAAGGGCTTGGAATGCATTGTGACACCAGAGAGGTTAAGAGAAGCAAGGAACCACTGTGACCCAATGCAGGCTAACAATCTAATGATCCATTGTGACACCAGGGGTTGCAATAGGGCCAGGGATGAATTGTGAAAGCATGGGGCACAATAAAAACATGGAAATATTATGACACCATAGAGGCCAAGACTCAAATGATTCATTGTAACACCAAGTGGCCTAAAAGGGCATGGGATGCATTGTGACACCACAGAGGTTAAGAGAAGCAAGGAACCATTGTGACCCAAGGCAGACTAACAATCTAATGATCCATTGTGACACCAATGGGCCTAAAATGGCCAGGAATTAATTGTGACCCCATGGGGCCCAATAGAAACAAGGAAATATTATGACACCATGAAGACCAAGAATCAAATGATTCAATGTGGCAACAAGTGGCCAAAAAGCACCTGGGATGCATGGTGACACCACAGCGGTTAAGAGAAGCAAGGAACCATTGTGACCCAATGCAGGCTAACAATCTAATGATCCATTGTGACACCAGGGGTTGCAATAGGGCCTGGGATGAATTGTGAAAGCATGGGGCACAATAAAAACATGGAAATATTATGACACAATAGAGACCAAGACTCAAATGATTCATTGTAACACCAAGTGGCCTAAAAGGGCATGGGATGCATTGTGACACCACAGGGGTTAAGAGAAGCAAGGAGCCATTGTGACCCAATGCAGGTTAACAATCTAATGATCCCTTGTGACACCAGGGGTCCTAAAATGGCCAGGGATGGATTGTTACAGCACGGGGACCAATAGGAGCAAGGATCTATTATGTCACCATGGAGGCCAAGAATCCAATGATTCATTGTGACATCAAGTGGCCTAAAAGGGCATGGGATGCATTGTGACACCACAGGGGTTAAGAGAAGCAAGGATCCATTGTGACCCAATGGAGGCTAATAATCCCAGGATCCCATTTGTCACCAGGGGGCGTAAAAGGACCATGGATGAACTGTGACAGCATGGGGACCTATAGAAGCAAGGAACCATTATGACACCTTGAGGGGCAAGAATCAAATGGTTCATTGTATGACCAAGTGGCCTAAAAGGGCTTGGAATGCATTGTGACACCACAGAGGTTAAGAGAAGTAAGGAACCATTGTGACCCAAAGCAGGCTAACAATCTAATGATCCATTGTGACACCAGGGGTTGCAATAGGGCCTGGGATGAATTGTGAAAGCATGGGGCACAATAAAAACATGGAAATATTATGACACAATAGAGACCAAGACTCAAATGATTCATTGTAACACCAAGTGGCCTAAAAGGGCATGGGATGCATTGTGACACCACAGAGGCTAAGAGAAGCAAGGAACCATTGTGACCCAATGCAGGCTAACAATCGAATGATCCCTTGTGACACCAGGGGGCCTAAAATGGCCAGGGATGAATTGTGAAAGCATGGGGCCCAATTAAAACCTGGTACAATTATGCCACCATGGAGGCCAAGAATCAAATGATTCATTGTGACATCAAGTGGCCTAAAAGGGCATGGGATGCATTGTGACACCACAGAGGTTAAGAGAAGCAAGGAACCATTGTGACCCAATGCAGGCTAACAATCTAATGATCCCTTGTGACACCAGGTGGCCGAAAATGGCCAGGGATGAATTGCTACAGCACGGGGACCAAAAAAAGCAAGGATCTATTATGTCACCATGGAGGCCAAGGATCAAATGATTCATTGTGATATCAAGTGGCCTAAAAGGGCATGGGATGCATTGTGACACCACAGAGGTTAAGAGAAGCAAGGAACCATTGTGACCCAATGCAGGCTAAGAATCTAATGATCCCTTGTGACACCAGGTGGCCGAAAATGGCCAGGGATGGATTGTTAGAGCACGGGGACCAATAGAAGCAAGGATCTATTATGTCACCATGGAGGCCAAGAATCAAATGATTCATTGTGACATCAAGTGGCCTAAAAGGGCATGGGATGCATTGTGACACCACAGGGGCTAAGAGAAGCAAGGAACCATGGTTACCCAATGGAGGCTAACAATCTAATGATCCATTGTGACACCAGGGTTTGCAATAGGGCCAAGGATGAATTGTGAAAGGATGGGGACCAATTAAAACCTGGTACAATTATGCCACCATGTAGGCCAAAAATCAAATGATTCATTGAGACATCAAGTGGCCTAAAAGGGCATGGGATGCATTGTGACACCACAGGGGTTAAGAGAAGCAAGGAACCATTGTGACCCAAGGCAGGCTAACAATCTTAGAATCCCTTTTGACACCAGGGGGCGCAAAAGGACCATGGATGAACTGTGACAGCATGGGGACCTATAGAAGCAAGGAACCATTATGACACCTTGAGGGGCAAGAATCAAATGGTTCATTGTATGACCAAGTGGCCTAAAAGGGCTTGGAATGCATTGTGACACCACAGAGGTTAAGAGAAGAAAGGAACCATTGTGACCCAATGCAGGCTAACAATCTAATGATCCATTGTGACACCAGGGGTTGCAATAGGGCCAGGGATGAATTGTGAAAGCATGGGGCACAATAACAACATGGAAATATGATGACACAATAGAGGGCAAGACTCAAATGATTCATTGTAACACCAAGTGGCCTAAAAGGGCATGGAATGCATTGTGACACCACAGAGGTTAAGAGAAGCAAGGAACCATTGTGACCCAAGGCAAGCTAACAATCTTAGAATCCATTTGACACCAGGGGGCGCAAAAGGACCACGGATGAACTGTGACAGCATGGGGACCTATAGAAGCAAGGAACCATTATGACACCTTGAGGGGCAAGAATCAAATGGTTCATTGTATGACCAAGTGGCCTAAAAGGGCTTGGAATGCATTGTGACACCACAGAGGTTAAGAGAAGTAAGGAACCATTGTGACCCAAAGCAGGCTAACAATCTAATGATCCATTGTGACACCAGGGGTTGCAATAGGGCCTGGGATGAATTGTGAAAGCATGGGGCACAATAAAAACATGGAAATATTATGACACAATAGAGACCAAGACTCAAATGATTCATTGTAACACCAAGTGGCCTAAAAGGGCATGGGATGCATTGTGACACCACAGAGGCTAAGAGAAGCAAGGAACCATTGTGACCCAATGCAGGCTAACAATCTAATGATCCCTTGTGACACCAGGGGGCCTAAAATGGCCAGGGATGAATTGTGAAAGCATGGGGCCCAATTAAAACCTGGTACAATTATGCCACCATGGAGGCCAAGAATCAAATGATTCATTGTGACATCAAGTGGCCTAAAAGGGCATGGGATGCATTGTGACACCACAGAGGTTAAGAGAAGCAAGGAACCATTGTGACCCAATGCAGGCTAACAATCTAATGATCCCTTGTGACACCAGGTGGCCGAAAATGGCCAGGGATGAATTGCTACAGCACAGGGACCAAAAAAAGCAAGGATCTATTATGTCACCATGGAGGCCAAGGATCAAATGATTCATTGTGATATCAAGTGGCCTAAAAGGGCATGGGATGCATTGTGACACCACAGAGGTTAAGAGAAGCAAGGAACCATTGTGACCCAATGCAGGCTAACAATCTAATGATCCCTTGTGACACCAGGTGGCCGAAAATGGCCAGGGATGGATTGTTACAGCACGGGGACCAATAGAAGCAAGGATCTATTATGTCACCATGGAGGCCAAGAATCAAATGATTCATTGTGACATCAAGTGGCCTAAAAGGGCATGGGATGCATTGTGACACCACAGGGGCTAAGAGAAGCAAGGAACCATGGTTACCCAATGGAGGCTAACAATCTAATGATCCATTGTGACACCAGGGTTTGCAATAGGGCCAAGGATGAATTGTGAAAGGATGGGGACCAATTAAAACCTGGTACAATTATGCCACCATGTAGGCCAAAAATCAAATGATTCATTGAGACATCAAGTGGCCTAAAAGGGCATGGGATGCATTGTGACACCACAGGGGTTAAGAGAAGCAAGGAATCATTGTGACCCAAGGCAGGCTAACAATCTTAGAATCCCTTTTGACACCAGGAGGCGCAAAAGGACCACGGATGAACTGTGACAGCATGGGGACCTATAGAAGCAAGGAACCATTATGACACCATGAAGGCCAAGAATCAAATGGTTCATTGTAAGACCAAGTGGCCTAAAAGGGCTTGGAATGCATTGTGACACCACAGAGGTTAAGAGAAGCAAGGAACCATTGTGACCCAATGCAGGCTAACAATCTAATGATCCCTTGTGACATCAGGGGGCCTAAAATGACCAGGGATGGATTGTTACAGCACGGGGACCAATAGAAGCAAGGATCTATTATGTCACCATGGAGGCCAAGAATCAAATGATTCATTGTGACATCAAGTGGCCTAAAAGGGCATGGGATGCATTGTGACACCACAGGGGTTAAGAGAAGCAAGGATCCATTGTGACCCAATGGAGGCTAATAATCCCAGGATCCCATTTGACACCAGAGGGCGTAAAAGGGCCAGGGATGAATTGTGACAGCATGGGGCCCAATAGAAACAAGGAACCATTATGACACCATGGAGGCCAAGAATCAAATGATTCATTGTGACATCAAGTGGCCTAAAATGGCGTGGAATGCATTGTGACACCACAGGGGCTAAGAGAAGCAAGGAACCATGGTTACCCAATGGAGGTTAACAATCTAATGATCCATTGTGACGCCAGGGTTTACAATAGGGCCAAGGATGAATTGTGAAAGCATGGGGCCCAATTAAAACCTGGTACAATTATGCCACCATGGAGGCCAAAAATCAAATGATTCATTGGGACATCAAGTGGCCTCAAAGGGCATGGGATGCATTGTGACACCACAGGGGTTAAGAGAAGCAAGGAACCATTGTGACCCAAGGCAGGCTAACAATCTTAGAATCCCTTTTGACACCAGGGGGCGCAAAAGGACCATGGATGAACTGTGACAGCATGGGGACCTATAGAAGCAAGGAACCATTATGACACCTTGAGGGGCAAGAATCAAATGGTTCATTGTATGACCAAGTGGCCTAAAAGGGCTTGGAATGCATTGTGACACCACAGAGGTTAAGAGAAGTAAGGAACCATTGTGACCCAATGCAGGCTAACAATCTAATGATCCATTGTGACACCAGGGGTTGCAATAGGGCCTGGGATGAATTGTGAAAGCATGGGGCACAATAACAACATGGAAATATGATGACACAATAGAGGCCAAGACTCAAATGATTCATTGTAACACCAAGTGGCCTAAAAGGGCATGGGATGCATTGTGACACCACAGGGGTTAAGAGAAGCAAGGAACCATTGTGACCCAATGCAGGCTAACAATCTAATGATCCCTTGTGACATCAGGGGGCCTAAAATGGCCAGGGATGGATTGTTACAGCACGGGGACCAATTAAAACCTGGTACAATTATGCCACCATGGAGGCCAAATATCAAATGATTCATTGTGATATCAAGTGTCCTAAAAGGGCATGGGATGCATTGTGACACCACAGGGGCTAAGAGAAGCAAGGAACCATTGTGACCCAATGCAGGCTAACAATCTTAGAATCACTTTTGACACCAGGGGGCGCAAAAGGACCACGGATGAACTGTGACAGCATGGGGACCTAGAGAAGCAAGGAACCATTAAGACACCATGAAGGCCAAGAATCAAATGGTTCATTGTAAGACCAAGTGGCCTAAAAGGGCTTGGAATGCATTGTGACACCACAGAGGTTAAGAGAAGCAAGGAACCATTGTTACCCAATGGAGGCTAACAATCTAATGATCCATTGTGACACCAGGGGTTGCAATACGGCCAGGCATGAATTGTGAAAGCATGGGGCACAATAAAAACATGGAAATATTATGACACCATGGAGGCCAAGAATCAAATGATTCATTGTGACATCAAGTGGCCTAAAAGGGCATGGGATGCATTGTGACACCACAGGGGTTAAGAGAAGCAAGGAACCATTGTGACCCAAGGCAGGCTAACAATCTTAGAATCCCTTTTGACACCAGGGGGCGCAAAAGGACCACGGATGAACTGTGACAGCATGGGGCCCAATAGAAACAAGGAACTATTATGACACCATGGAGGCCAAGAATCAAATGATTCATTGTGACATCAAGTGGCCTAAAAGGGCATGGGATGCATTGTGACACCACAGAGGTTAAGAGAAGCAAGGAAGCATTGTTACCCAATGCAGGCTAACAACCTAATGGTCCCTTGTGACACCAATGGGCCTAAAAGTGCCAGGGATGAATTGTGAAAGCATGGGGCCCAATTAAAACCTGGTACAATTATGCCACCATGGAGGCCAAAAATCAAATGATTCATTGTGACATCAAGTGGCCTAAAAGGGCATGGGATGCATTGTGACACCACAGGGGTTAAGAGAAGCAAGGAACCATTGTGACCCAAGGCAGGCTAACAATCTTAGAATCCCTTTTGACACCAGGGGGCGCAAAAGGACCACGGATGAACTGTGACAGCATGGGGACCTATAGAAGCAAGGAACCATTATGACACCATGAAGGCCAAGAATCAAATGGTTCATTGTAAGACCAAGTGGCCTAAAAGGGCTTGGAATGCATTGTGACACCACAGAGGTTAAGAGAAGCAAGGAACCATGGTCACCCAATGGAGGCTAACAATCTAATGATACATTGTGACACCAGGGGTTGCAATAGGGCCAGGGATAAATTGTGAAAGCTTGGGGCCCAATTAAAACCTGGTACAATTATGCCACCATGGAGGCCAAAAATCAAATGATTCATTGTGACATCAAGTGGCCTAAAAGGGCATGGAATGCATTGTGACACCACAGAGGTTAAGAGAAGCAAGGAACCATTGTGACCCAAGGCAAGCTAACAATCTTAGAATCCATTTGACACCAGGGGGCGCAAAAGGACCACGGATGAACTGTGACAGCATGGGGACCTATAGAAGCAAGGAACCATTATGACACCTTGAGGGGCAAGAATCAAATGGTTCATTGTATGACCAAGTGGCCTAAAAGGGCTTGGAATGCATTGTGACACCACAGAGGTTAAGAGAAGTAAGGAACCATTGTGACCCAAAGCAGGCTAACAATCTAATGATCCATTGTGACACCAGGGGTTGCAATAGGGCCTGGGATGAATTGTGAAAGCATGGGGCACAATAAAAACATGGAAATATTATGACACAATAGAGACCAAGACTCAAATGATTCATTGTAACACCAAGTGGCCTAAAAGGGCATGGGATGCATTGTGACACCACAGAGGCTAAGAGAAGCAAGGAACCATTGTGACCCAATGCAGGCTAACAATCTAATGATCCCTTGTGACACCAGGGGGCCTAAAATGGCCAGGGATGAATTGTGAAAGCATGGGGCCCAATTAAAACCTGGTACAATTATGCCACCATGGAGGCCAAGAATCAAATGATTCATTGTGACATCAAGTGGCCTAAAAGGGCATGGGATGCATTGTGACACCACAGAGGTTAAGAGAAGCAAGGAACCATTGTGACCCAATGCAGGCTAACAATCTAATGATCCCTTGTGACACCAGGTGGCCGAAAATGGCCAGGGATGAATTGCTACAGCACAGGGACCAAAAAAAGCAAGGATCTATTATGTCACCATGGAGGCCAAGGATCAAATGATTCATTGTGATATCAAGTGGCCTAAAAGGGCATGGGATGCATTGTGACACCACAGAGGTTAAGAGAAGCAAGGAACCATTGTGACCCAATGCAGGCTAACAATCTAATGATCCCTTGTGACACCAGGTGGCCGAAAATGGCCAGGGATGGATTGTTACAGCACGGGGACCAATAGAAGCAAGGATCTATTATGTCACCATGGAGGCCAAGAATCAAATGATTCATTGTGACATCAAGTGGCCTAAAAGGGCATGGGATGCATTGTGACACCACAGGGGCTAAGAGAAGCAAGGAACCATGGTTACCCAATGGAGGCTAACAATCTAATGATCCATTGTGACACCAGGGTTTGCAATAGGGCCAAGGATGAATTGTGAAAGGATGGGGACCAATTAAAACCTGGTACAATTATGCCACCATGTAGGCCAAAAATCAAATGATTCATTGAGACATCAAGTGGCCTAAAAGGGCATGGGATGCATTGTGACACCACAGGGGTTAAGAGAAGCAAGGAACCATTGTGACCCAAGGCAGGCTAACAATCTTAGAATCCCTTTTGACACCAGGGGGCGCAAAAGGACCATGGATGAACTGTGACAGCATGGGGACCTATAGAAGCAAGGAACCATTATGACACCTTGAGGGGCAAGAATCAAATGGTTCATTGTATGACCAAGTGGCCTAAAAGGGCTTGGAATGCATTGTGACACCACAGAGGTTAAGAGAAGAAAGGAACCATTGTGACCCAATGCAGGCTAACAATCTAATGATCCATTGTGACACCAGGGGTTGCAATAGGGCCAGGGATGAATTGTGAAAGCATGGGGCACAATAACAACATGGAAATATGATGACACAATAGAGGGCAAGACTCAAATGATTCATTGTAACACCAAGTGGCCTAAAAGGGCATGGAATGCATTGTGACACCACAGAGGTTAAGAGAAGCAAGGAACCATTGTGACCCAAGGCAAGCTAACAATCTTAGAATCCATTTGACACCAGGGGGCGCAAAAGGACCACGGGTGAACTGTGACAGCATGGGGACCTATAGAAGCAAGGAACCATTATGACACCTTGAGGGGCAAGAATCAAATGGTTCATTGTATGACCAAGTGGCCTAAAAGGGCTTGGAATGCATTGTGACACCACAGAGGTTAAGAGAAGTAAGGAACCATTGTGACCCAAAGCAGGCTAACAATCTAATGATCCATTGTGACACCAGGGGTTGCAATAGGGCCTGGGATGAATTGTGAAAGCATGGGGCACAATAAAAACATGGAAATATTATGACACAATAGAGACCAAGACTCAAATGATTCATTGTAACACCAAGTGGCCTAAAAGGGCATGGGATGCATTGTGACACCACAGAGGCTAAGAGAAGCAAGGAACCATTGTGACCCAATGCAGGCTAACAATCTAATGATCCCTTGTGACACCAGGGGGCCTAAAATGGCCAGGGATGAATTGTGAAAGCATGGGGCCCAATTAAAACCTGGTACAATTATGCCACCATGGAGGCCAAGAATCAAATGATTCATTGTGACATCAAGTGGCCTAAAAGGGCATGGGATGCATTGTGACACCACAGAGGTTAAGAGAAGCAAGGAACCATTGTGACCCAATGCAGGCTAACAATCTAATGATCCCTTGTGACACCAGGTGGCCGAAAATGGCCAGGGATGAATTGCTACAGCACAGGGACCAAAAAAAGCAAGGATCTATTATGTCACCATGGAGGCCAAGGATCAAATGATTCATTGTGATATCAAGTGGCCTAAAAGGGCATGGGATGCATTGTGACACCACAGAGGTTAAGAGAAGCAAGGAACCATTGTGACCCAATGCAGGCTAACAATCTAATGATCCCTTGTGACACCAGGTGGCCGAAAATGGCCAGGGATGGATTGTTACAGCACGGGGACCAATAGAAGCAAGGATCTATTATGTCACCATGGAGGCCAAGAATCAAATGATTCATTGTGACATCAAGTGGCCTAAAAGGGCATGGGATGCATTGTGACACCACAGGGGCTAAGAGAAGCAAGGAACCATGGTTACCCAATGGAGGCTAACAATCTAATGATCCATTGTGACACCAGGGTTTGCAATAGGGCCAAGGATGAATTGTGAAAGGATGGGGACCAATTAAAACCTGGTACAATTATGCCACCATGTAGGCCAAAAATCAAATGATTCATTGAGACATCAAGTGGCCTAAAAGGGCATGGGATGCATTGTGACACCACAGGGGTTAAGAGAAGCAAGGAACCATTGTGACCCAAGGCAGGCTAACAATCTTAGAATCCCTTTTGACACCAGGGGGCGCAAAAGGACCATGGATGAACTGTGACAGCATGGGGACCTATAGAAGCAAGGAACCATTATGACACCTTGAGGGGCAAGAATCAAATGGTTCATTGTATGACCAAGTGGCCTAAAAGGGCTTGGAATGCATTGTGACACCACAGAGGTTAAGAGAAGAAAGGAACCATTGTGACCCAATGCAGGCTAACAATCTAATGATCCATTGTGACACCAGGGGTTGCAATAGGGCCAGGGATGAATTGTGAAAGCATGGGGCACAATAACAACATGGAAATATGATGACACAATAGAGGGCAAGACTCAAATGATTCATTGTAACACCAAGTGGCCTAAAAGGGCATGGGATGCATTGTGACACCACAGGGGTTAAGAGAAGCAAGGAACCATTGTGACCCAAGGCAGGCTAACAATCTTAGAATCCCTTTTGACACCAGGAGGCGCAAAAGGACCACGGATGAACTGTGACAGCATGGGGACCTATAGAAGCAAGGAACCATTATGACACCATGAAGGCCAAGAATCAAATGGTTCATTGTAAGACCAAGTGGCCTAAAAGGGCTTGGAATGCATTGTGACACCACAGAGGTTAAGAGAAGCAAGGAACCATTGTGACCCAATGCAGGCTAACAATCTAATGATCCCTTGTGACATCAGGGGGCCTAAAATGACCAGGGATGGATTGTTACAGCACGGGGACCAATAGAAGCAAGGATCTATTATGTCACCATGGAGGCCAAGAATCAAATGATTCATTGTGACATCAAGTGGCCTAAAAGGGCATGGGATGCATTGTGACACCACAGGGGTTAAGAGAAGCAAGGATCCATTGTGACCCAATGGAGGCTAATAATCCCAGGATCCCATTTGACACCAGAGGGCGTAAAAGGGCCAGGGATGAATTGTGAAAGCATGGGGCCCAATAGAAACAAGGAACCATTATGACACCATGGAGGCCAAGAATCAAATGATTCATTGTGACATCAAGTGGCCTAAAATGGCGTGGAATGCATTGTGACACCACAGGGGCTAAGAGAAGCAAGGAACCATGGTTACCCAATGGAGGTTAACAATCTAATGATCCATTGTGACGCCAGGGTTTACAATAGGGCCAAGGATGAATTGTGAAAGCATGGGGCCCAATTAAAACCTGGTACAATTATGCCACCATGGAGGCCAAAAATCAAATGATTCATTGGGACATCAAGTGGCCTCAAAGGGCATGGGATGCATTGTGACACCACAGGGGTTAAGAGAAGCAAGGAACCATTGTGACCCAAGGCAGGCTAACAATCTTAGAATCCCTTTTGACACCAGGGGGCGCAAAAGGACCATGGATGAACTGTGACAGCATGGGGACCTATAGAAGCAAGGAACCATTATGACACCTTGAGGGGCAAGAATCAAATGGTTCATTGTATGACCAAGTGGCCTAAAAGGGCTTGGAATGCATTGTGACACCACAGAGGTTAAGAGAAGTAAGGAACCATTGTGACCCAATGCAGGCTAACAATCTAATGATCCATTGTGACACCAGGGGTTGCAATAGGGCCTGGGATGAATTGTGAAAGCATGGGGCACAATAACAACATGGAAATATGATGACACAATAGAGGCCAAGACTCAAATGATTCATTGTAACACCAAGTGGCCTAAAAGGGCATGGGATGCATTGTGACACCACAGGGGTTAAGAGAAGCAAGGAACCATTGTGACCCAATGCAGGCTAACAATCTAATGATCCCTTGTGACATCAGGGGGCCTAAAATGGCCAGGGATGGATTGTTACAGCACGGGGACCAATTAAAACCTGGTACAATTATGCCACCATGGAGGCCAAATATCAAATGATTCATTGTGACATCAAGTGTCCTAAAAGGGCATGGGATGCATTGTGACACCACAGGGGCTAAGAGAAGCAAGGAACCATTGTGACCCAATGCAGGCTAACAATCTTAGAATCCCTTTTGACACCAGGGGGCGCAAAAGGACCACGGATGAACTGTGACAGCATGGGGACCTAGAGAAGCAAGGAACCATTATGACACCATGAAGGCCAAGAATCAAATGGTTCATTGTAAGACCAAGTGGCCTAAAAGGGCTTGGAATGCATTGTGACACCACAGAGGTTAAGAGAAGCAAGGAACCATTGTTACCCAATGGAGGCTAACAATCTAATGATCCATTGTGACACCAGGGGTTGCAATACGGCCAGGCATGAATTGTGAAAGCATGGGGCACAATAAAAACATGGAAATATTATGACACCATGGAGGCCAAGAATCAAATGATTCATTGTGACATCAAGTGGCCTAAAAGGGCATGGGATGCATTGTGACACCACAGGGGTTAAGAGAAGCAAGGAACCATTGTGACCCAAGGCAGGCTAACAATCTTAGAATCCCTTTTGACACCAGGGGGCGCAAAAGGACCACGGATGAACTGTGACAGCATGGGGCCCAATAGAAACAAGGAACTATTATGACACCATGGAGGCCAAGAATCAAATGATTCATTGTGACATCAAGTGGCCTAAAAGGGCATGGGATGCATTGTGACACCACAGGGGTTAAGAGAAGCAAGGAACCATTGTGACCCAAGGCAGGCTAACAATCTTAGAATCCCTTTTGACACCAGGGGGCGCAAAAGGACCACGGATGAACTGTGACAGCATGGGGACCTATAGAAGCAAGGAACCATTATGACACCATGAAGGCCAAGAATCAAATGGTTCATTGTAAGACCAAGTGGCCTAAAAGGGCTTGGAATGCATTGTGACACCACAGAGGTTAAGAGAAGCAAGGAACCATGGTCACCCAATGGAGGCTAACAATCTAATGATACATTGTGACACCAGGGGTTGCAATAGGGCCAGGGTAAATTGTGAAAGCTTGGGGCCCAATTAAAACCTGGTACAATTATGCCACCATGGAGGCCAAAAATCAAATGATTCATTGTGACATCAAGTGGCCTAAAAGGGCATGGGATGCATTGTGACACCACCGGGGTTAAGAGAAGCAAGGAACCATTGTGACCCAAGGCAGGCTAACAATCTTAGAATCCATTTGACACCAGGGGGCGCAAAAGGACCACGGATGAACTGTGTCAGCATGGGGACCTATAGAAGCAAGAAACCATTATGACACCATGAGGGGCAAGAATCAAATGGTTCATTGTATGACCAAGTGGCCTAAAAGGGCTTGGAATGCATTGTGACACCACAGAGGTTAAGGGAAGCAAGGAACCATTGTGACCCAAGGCAGGCTAACAATCTAATGATCCATTGTGACACCAGGGGTTGCAATAGGGCCAGGGATGAATTGCGAAAGCATGGGGCACAATAAAAACATGGAAATATTATGACACAATAGAGGCCAAGACTCAAATGATTCATTGTAACACCAAGTGGCCTAAAAGGGCATGGGATGCATTGTGACACCACAGGGGCTAAGAGAAGCAAGGAACCATTGTGACCCAAGGCAGGCTAACAATCTTAGAATCCCTTTTGACACCAGGGGGCGCAAAAGGACCACGGATGAACTGTGACAGCATGGGGACCTATAGAAGCAAGGAACCATTATGACACCATGAAGGCCAAGAATCAAATGGTTCATTGTAAGACCAAGTGGCCTAAAAGGGCTTGGAATGCATTGTGACACCACAGAGGTTAAGAGAAGCAAGGAACCATTGTGACCCAATGGAGGCTAACAATCTAATGATCCATTGTGACACCAGGGGTTGCAATAGGGCCAGGGATGAATTGTGAAAGCATGGGGCACAATAAAAACATGGAAATATTATGACACAATAGAGGCCAAGACTCAAATGATTCATTGTAACACCAAGTGGCCTAAAAGGGCATGGGATGCATTGCGAAAACACAGAGGCTAAGAGAAGCAAGGAACCATTGTGACCCAAGGCAGGCTAACAATCTAATGATCCCTTGTGACACCAGGGGGCCTAAAATGGCCAGGGATGGATTGTTACAGCACGGGGACCAATAGAAGCAAGGATCTATTATGTCACCATGGAGGCCAAGAATCAAATGATTCATTGTGACATCAAGTGGCCTAAAAGGGCATGGGATGCATTGTGACGCCACAGGGGTTAAGAGAAGCAAGGATCCATTGTGACCCAATGGAGTCTAATAATCCCAGGATCTCATTTGACACCAGAGGGCGTAAAAGGGCCAGGGATGAATTGTGACAGCATGGGGCCAAAAAAAAACATGGAAATATTATGACACAATAGAGGCCAAGACTCAAATGATTCATTGTAACACCAAGTGGCCTAAAAGGTCATGGGATGCATTGTGACACCACAGGGGCTAAGAGAAGCAAGGAACCATTGTGACCCATTGCATGGTAACAATCTAATGATCCCTTGTGACACCAGGGGGCCTAAAATGGCCAGGGATGGATTATTACAGCACGGGGACCAATAGAACTAGGATCTATTATGTCACCATGGAGGCCAAGAATCAAATGATTCATTGTGACATCAAGTGGCCTAAAAGGGCATGGGATGCATTGTGACACCACAGGGGTTAAGAGAAGCAAGGATCCATTGTGACCCAATGGAGGCTAATAATCCCAGGATGCCATTTGACACCAATGGGCCTAAAAGGAACAGGGATGAATTGTGAAATCATGGGGCCCAATTAAAACCTCGTACAATTATGCCACCATGTAGTCCAAAAATCAAATGATTCATTGTGACATCAAGTGGCCTAAAAGGGCATGGGATGCATTGTGACACCACAGAGGTTAAGAGAAGTAAGGAACCATTGTGACCCAAGGCAGGCTAACAATCTAATGATCCATTGTGACACCAGGGGTTGCAATAGGGCCAGGGATGAATTGTGAAAGCATGGGGCACAATAAAAACATGGAAATATGATGACACAATAGAGGGCAAGACTCAAATGATTCATTGCAACACCAAGTGGCCTAAAAGGGCATGGGATGCATTGTGACACCACAGAGGTTAAGAGAAGCAAGGAACCATTGTGACCCAATGCAGGCTAACAATCTAATGATCCCTTGTGACACCAGGGGGCCTAAAATGACCAGGGATGGATTGTTACAGCACGGGGACCAAGAGAAGCAAGGATCTATTATGTCACCATGGAGGCCAAGAATCAAATGATTCATTGTGACATCAAGTGGCCTAAAAGGGCATGGGATGCATTGTGACACCACAGGGGTTAAGAGAAGCAAGGATCCATTGTGACCCAATGGAGGCTAATAATCCCAGGATCCCATTTGACACCAGGGGGCGTAAAAGGGCCAGGGATGAATTGTGACAGCATGGGGCCCAATAGAAACAAGGAACCATTATGACACCATGGAGGCCAAGAATCAAATGATTCATTGTGACATCAAGTGGCCTAAAATGGCATGGAATGCATTGTGACACCACAGAGGTTAAGAGAAGCAAGGATCCATTGTTACTCAATGGAGGCTAACAATCTAATAATCCATTGTGACACCAGGGGTTGCAATAGGGCCAGGGATGAATTGTGAAAGCATGGGGCCCAATTAAAACCTGGTACAAATATGCCACCATGGAGGCCAAAAATCAAATGATTCATTGTGACATCAAGTGGCCTAAAATGGCGTGGAATGCATTGTGACACCACAGGGGCTAAGAGAAGCAAGGAACCATGGTTACCCAATGGAGGCTAACAATCTAATGATCCATTGTGACACCAGGGTTTGCAATAGGGCCACGGATGAATTGTGAAAGCATGGGGCCCAATTAAAACCTGGTACAATTATGCCACCATGGAGGCCAAAAATCAAATGATTCATTGGGACATCAAGTGGCCTCAAAGGGCATGGGATGCATTGTGACACCACAGGGGTTAAGAGAAGCAAGGAACCATTGTGACCCAAGGCAGGCTAACAATCTTAGAATCCCTTTTGACACCAGGGGGCACAAAAGGACCATGGATGAACTGTGACAGCATGGGGACCTATAGAAGCAAGGAACCATTATGACACCTTGAGGGGCAAGAATCAAATGGTTCATTGTATGACCAAGTGGCCTAAAAGGGCTTGGAATGCATTGTGACACCACAGAGGTTAAGAGAAGCAAGGAACCATTGTGACCCAAAGCAGGCTAACAATCTAATGATCCATTGTGACACCAGGGGTTGCAATAGGGCCAGAGATGAATTGTGAAAGCATGGGGCACAATAACAACATGGAAATATGATGACACAATAGAGGCCAAGACTCAAATGATTCATTGTAACACCAAGTGGCCTAAAAGGGCATGGGATGCATTGTGACACCACAGGGGTTAAGAGAAGCAAGGAACCATTGTGACCCAATGCAGGCTAACAATCTAATGATCCCTTGTGACACCAGGTGGCCGAAAATGCCCAGGGATGGATTGTTACAGCACGGGGACCAATAGAAGCAAGGATCTATTATGTCACCATGGAGGCCAAGAATCAAATGATTCATTGTGACATCAAGTGGCCTAAAAGGGCATGGGATGCATTGTGACACCACAGGGGTTAAGAGAAGCAAGGATCCATTGTGACCCAATGGAGGCTAATAATCCCAGGATCCCATTTGACACCAGAGGGCGTAAAAGGGCCAGGGATGAATTGTGAAAGCATGGGGCACAATAAAAACATGGAAATATGATGACACAATAGAGGGCAAGACTCAAATGATTCATTGTAACACCAAGTGGCCTAAAAGGGCATGGGATGCATTGTGACACCACAGGGGTTAAGAGAAGCAAGGAACCATTGTGACCCAAGGCAGGCTAACAATCTTAGAATCCCTTTTGACACCAGGAGGCGCAAAAGGACCACGGATGAACTGTGACAGCATGGGGACCTATAGAAGCAAGGAACCATTATGACACCATGAAGGCCAAGAATCAAATGGTTCATTGTAAGACCAAGTGGCCTAAAAGGGCTTGGAATGCATTGTGACACCACAGAGGTTAAGAGAAGCAAGGAACCATTGTGACCCTATGCAGGCTAACAATCTAATGATCCCTTGTGACATCAGGGGGCCTAAAATGACCAGGGATGGATTGTTACAGCACGGGGACCAATAGAAGCAAGGATCTATTATGTCACCATGGAGGCCAAGAATCAAATGATTCATTGTGACATCAAGTGGCCTAAAATGGCATGGAATGCATTGTGACACCACAGAGGTTAAGAGAAGCAAGGATCCATTGTTACTCAATGGAGGCTAACAATCTAATAATCCATTGTGACACCAGGGGTTGCAATAGGGCCAGGGATGAATTGTGAAAGCATGGGGCCCAATTAAAACCTGGTACAAATATGCCACCATGGAGGCCAAAAATCAAATGATTCATTGTGACATCAAGTGGCCTAAAATGGCGTGGAATGCATTGTGACACCACAGGGGCTAAGAGAAGCAAGGAACCATGGTTACCCAATGGAGGCTAACAATCTAATGATCCATTGTGACACCAGGGTTTGCAATAGGGCCAAGGATGAATTGTGAAAGCATGGGGCCCAATTAAAACCTGGTACAATTATGCCACCATGGAGGCCAAAAATCAAATGATTCATTGGGACATCAAGTGGCCTCAAAGGGCATGGGATGCATTGTGACACCACAGGGGTTAAGAGAAGCAAGGATCCATTGTGACCCAATGCAGGCTAATAATCCCAGGATCCCATTTGACACCAGAGGGCGTAAAAGGGCCAGGGATGAATTGTGACAGCATGGGGCCCAATAGAAACAAGGAACCATTATGACACCATGGAGGCCAAGAATCAAATGATTCATTGTGACATCAAGTGGCCTAAAATGGCGTGGAATGCATTGTGACACCACAGGGGCTAAGAGAAGCAAGGAACCATGGTTACCCAATGGAGGCTAACAATCTAATGATCCATTGTGACGCCAGGGTTTACAATAGGGCCAAGGATGAATTGTGAAAGCATGGGGCCCAATTAAAACCTGGTACAATTATGCCACCATGGAGGCCAAAAATCAAATGATTCATTGGGACATCAAGTGGCCTCAAAGGGCATGGGATGCATTGTGACACCACAGGGGTTAAGAGAAGCAAGGAACCATTGTGACCCAAGGCAGGCTAACAATCTTAGAATCCCTTTTGACACCAGGGGGCGCAAAAGGACCATGGATGAACTGTGACAGCATGGGGACCTATAGAAGCAGGGAACCATTATGACACCTTGAGGGGCAAGAATCAAATGGTTCATTGTATGACCAAGTGGCCTAAAAGGGCTTGGAATGCATTGTGACACCACAGAGGTTAAGAGAAGAAAGGAACCATTGTGACCCAATGCAGGCTAACAATCTAATGATCCATTGTGACACCAGGGGTTGCAATAGGGCCAGGGATGAATTGTGAAAGCATGGGGCACAATAACAACATGGAAATATGATGACACAATAGAGGCCAAGACTCAAATGATTCATTGTGACATCAAGTGGCCTAAAAGGGCATGGGATGCATTGTGACACCACAGGGGTTAAGAGAAGCAAGGAACCATTGTGACCCAATGCAGGCTAACAATCTAATGATCCCTTGTGACATCAGGGGGCCTAAAATGGCCAGGGATGGATTGTTACAGCACGGGGACCAATTAAAACCTGGTACAATTATGCCACCATGGAGGCCAAATATCAAATGATTCATTGTGATATCAAGTGTCCTAAAAGGGCATGGGATGCATTGTGACACCACAGGGGCTAAGAGAAGCAAGGAACCATTGTGACCCAATGCAGGCTAACAATCTTAGAATCCCTTTTGACACCAGGGGGCGCAAAAGGACCACGGATGAACTGTGACAGCATGGGGACCTATAGAAGCAAGGAACCATTATGACACCATGAAGGCCAAGAATCAAATGGTTCATTGTAAGACCAAGTGGCCTAAAAGGGCTTGGAATGCATTGTGACACCACAGAGGTTAAGAGAAGCAAGGAACCATTGTTACCCAATGGAGGCTAACAATCTAATGATCCATTGTGACACCAGGGGTTGCAATACGGCCAGGCATGAATTGTGAAAGCATGGGGCACAATAAAATCATGGAAATATTATGACACCATGGAGGCCAAGAATCAAATGATTCATTGTGACATCAAGTGGCCTAAAAGGGCATGGGATGCATTGTGACACCACAGGGGTTAAGAGAAGCAAGGAACCATTGTGACCCAAGGCAGGCTAACAATCTTAGAATCCCTTTTGACACCAGGGGGCGCAAAAGGACCACGGATGAACTGTGACAGCATGGGGCCCAATAGAAACAAGGAACTATTATGACACCATGGAGGCCAAGAATCAAATGATTCATTGTGACATCAAGTGGCCTAAAAGGGCATGGGATGCATTGTGACACCACAGAGGTTAAGAGAAGCAAGGAAGCATTGTTACCCAATGCAGGCTAACAACCTAATGGTCCCTTGTGACACCAATGGGCCTAAAAGTGCCAGGGATGAATTGTGAAAGCATGGGGCCCAATTAAAACCTGGTACAATTATGCCACCATGTAGGCCAAAAATCAAATGATTCATTGTGACATCAAGTGGCCTAAAAGGGCACGGGATGCATTGTGACACCACAGGGGTTAAGAGAAGCAAGGAACCATTGTGACCCAAGGCAGGCTAACAATCTTAGAATCCCTTTTGACACCAGGGGGCGCAAAAGGACCACGGATGAACTGTGACAGCATGGGGACCTATAGAAGCAAGGAACCATTATGACACCATGAAGGCCAAGAATCAAATGGTTCATTGTAAGACCAAGTGGCCTAAAAGGGCTTGGAATGCATTGTGACACCACAGAGGTTAAGAGAAGCAAGGAACCATGGTCACCCAATGGAGGCTAACAATCTAATGATACATTGTGACACCAGGGGTTGCAATAGGGCCAGGGATAAATTGTGAAAGCTTGGGGCCCAATTAAAACCTGGTACAATTATGCCACCATGGAGGCCAAAAATCAAATGATTCATTGTGACATCAAGTGGCCTAAAAGGGCATGGGATGCATTGTGACACCACAGGAGGTTAAGAGAAGCAAGGAACCATTGTGACCCAAGGCAGGCTAACAATCTTAGAATCCCTTTTGACACCAGGGGGCGCAAAAGGACCACGGATGAACTGTGACAGCATGGGGACCTATAGAAGCAAGGAACCATTATGACACCATGAAGGCCAAGAATCAAATGGTTCATTGTAAGACCAAGTGGCCTAAAAGGGCTTGGAATGCATTGTGACACCACAGAGGTTAAGAGAAGCAAGGAACCATTGTGACCCAATGCAGGCTAACAATCTAATGATCCCTTGTGACCCCACGGGGCCTAAAATGACCAGGGATGGATTGTTACAGCACGGGGACCTATAGAAGCAAGGATCTATTATGTCACCATGGAGGCCAAGAATCAAATGATTCATTGTGACATCAAGTGGCCTAAAAGGGCATGGGATGCATTGTGACACCACAGGGGTTAAGAGAAGCAAGGATCCATTGTGACCCAATGGAGGCTAATAATCCCAGGATCCCATTTGACACCAGGGGGCGTAAAAGGGCCAGGGATGAATTGTGACAGCATGGGGCCCAATAGAAACAAGGAACTATTATGACACCATGGAGGCCAAGAATCAAATGATTCATTGTGACATCAAGTGGCCTAAAATGGCATGGAATGCATTGTGACACCACAGATGTTAAGAGAAGAAAGGAAGCATTGTTACCCAATGCAGGCTAAAAACCTAATGGTCCCTTGTGACACCAATGGGCCTAAAAGGGCCAGGGATGAATTGTGAAAGCATGGGGCCCAATTAAAACCTGGTACAATTATGCCACCATGGAGGCCAAAAATGAAATGATTCATTGTGACATCAAGTGGCCTAAAAGGGCATGGGATGCATTGTGACACCACAGGGGTTAAGAGAAGCAAGGAACCATTGTGACCCAAGGCAGGCTAACAATCTTAGAATCCCTTTTGACACCAGGGGGCGCAAAAGGACCACGGATGAACTGTGACAGCATGGGGACCTATAGAAGCAAGGAACCATTATGACACCATGAAGGCCAAGAATCAAATGGTTCATTGTAAGACCAAGTGGCCTAAAAGGGCTTGGAATGCATTGTGACACCACAGAGGTTAAGAGAAGCAAGGAACCATGGTCACCCAATGGAGGCTAACAATCTAATGATCCCTTGTGACACCAGGGGTTGCAATAGGGCCAGGGATAAATTGTGAAAGCTTGGGGCCCAATTAAAACCTGGTACAATTATGCCAGCATGGAGGCCAAAAATCAAATGATTCATTGTGACATCAAGTGGCCTAAAAGGGCATGGGATGCATTGTGACACCACCGGGGTTAAGAGAAGCAAGGAACCATTGTGACCCAAGGCAGGCTAATAATCTTAGAATCCCTTTTGACACCAGGGGGCGCAAAAGGACCACGGATGAATTGTGACAGCATGGGGACCTATAGAAGCAAGGATCTATTATGACACCATGAGGGGCAAGAATCAAATGGTTCATTGTATGACCAAGTGGCCTAAAAGGGCTTGGAATGCATTGTGACACCACAGAGGTTAAGAGAAGCAAGGAACCATTGTGACCCAAGGCAGGCTAACAATCTAATGATCCATTGTGACACCAGGGGTTGCAATAGGGCCAGGGATGAATTGTGAAAGCATGGGGCACAATAAAAACATGGAAATATTATGACACAATAGAGGCCATGACTGAAATGATTCATTGTAACACCAAGTGGCCTAAAAGGGCATGGGATGCATTGTGACACCACAGAGGTTAAGAGAAGCAAGGAACCATTGTGACCCAATGCAGGCTAACAATCTAATGATCCCTTGTGACACCAGGGGGCCTAAAATGTCCAGGGATGGATTGTTACTGCACGGGGACCAAGAGAAGCAAGGATCTATTATGTCACCATGGAGGCCAAGAATCAAATGATTCATTGTGACATCAAGTGGCCTAAAAGGGCATGGGATGCATTGTGACACCACAGGGGTTAAGAGAAGCAAGGAACCATTGTGACCCAAGGCAGGCTAACAATCTTAGAATCCCTTTTGACACCAGGGGGCGAAAAAGGACCACGGATGAACTGTGACAGCATGGGGACCTATAGAAGCAAGGAACCATTATGACACCATGAAGGCCAAGAATCAAATGGTTCATTGTAAGACCAAGTGGCCTAAAAGGGCTTGGAATGCATTGTGACACCACAGAGGTTAAGAGAAGCAAGGAACCATGGTCACCCAATGGAGGCTAACAATCTAATGATCCCTTGTGACACCAGGGGTTGCAATAGGGCCAGGGATAAATTGTGAAAGCTTGGGGCCCAATTAAAACCTGGTACAATTATGCCACCATGGAGGCCAAAAATCAAATGATTCATTGTGACATCAAGTGGCCTAAAAGGGCATGGGATGCATTGTGACACCACCGGGGTTAAGAGAAGCAAGGAACCATTGTGACCCAAGGCAGGCTAACAATCTTAGAATCCATTGTGACACCAGGGGGCGCAAAAGGACCACGGATGAACTGTGTCAGCATGGGGACCTATAGAAGCAAGAAACCATTATGACACCATGAGGGGCAAGAATCAAATGGTTCATTGTATGACCAAGTGGCCTAAAAGGGCTTGGAATGCATTGTGACACCACAGAGGTTAAGGGAAGCAAGGAACCATTGTGACCCAATGCAGGCTAACAATCTAATGATCCATTGTGACACCAGGGGTTGCAATAGGGCCAGGGATGAATTGCGAAAGCATGGGGCACAATAAAAACATGGAAATATTATGACACAATAGAGGCCAAGACTCAAATGATTCATTGTAACACCAAGTGGCCTAAAAGGGCATGGGATGCATTGTTACACCACAGGGGCTAAGAGAAGCAAGGAACCATTGTGACCCAAGGCAGGCTAACAATCTTAGAATCCCTTTTGACACCAGGGGGAGCAAAAGGACCACGGATGAACTGTGACAGCATGGGGACCTATAGAAGCGAGGAACCATTATGACACCATGAAGGCCAAGAATCAAATGGTTCATTGTAAGACCAAGTGGCCTAAAAGGACTTGGAATGCATTGTGACACCACAGAGGTTAAGAGAAGCAAGGAACCATTGTGACCCAATGCAGGCTAACAATCTAATGATCCATTGTGACACCAGGGGTTGCAATAGGGCCAGGGATGAATTGTGAAAGCATGGTGCACAATAAAAACATGGAAATATTATGACACAATAGAGGCCAAGACTAAAATGATTCATTGTAACACCAACTGGCCTAAAAGGGCATGGGATGCATTGCGAAAACACAGAGGCTAAGAGAAGCAAGGAACCATTGTGACCCAATGCAGGCTAACAATCTAATGATCCCTTGTGACACCAGGGGGCCTAAAATGGCCAGGGATGGATTGTTACAGCACGGGGACCAAGAGAAGCAAGGAACCATTATGTCACCATGGAGGCCAAGAATCAAATGATTCATTGTGACATCAAGTGGCCTAAAAGGGCATGGGATGCATTGTGACGCCACAGGGGTTAAGAGAAGCAAGGATCCATTGTGACCCAATGGAGTCTAATAATCCCAGGATCTCATTTGACACCAGTGGTCGTAAAAGGGCCAGGGATGAATTGTGACAGCATGGGGCCAAAAAAAAACATGGAAATATTATGACACAATAGAGGCCAAGACTCAAATGATTCATTGTAACACCAAGTGGCCTAAAAGGGCATGGGATGCATTGTGACACTACAGGGGCTAAGAGAAGCAAGGAACCATTGTGACCCAATGCATGGTAACAATCTAATGATCCCTTGTGACACCAGGGGGCCTAAAATGGCCAGGGATGGATTATTACAGCACGGGGACCAATAGAAGCTAGGATCTATTATGTCACCATGGAGGCCAAGAATCAAATGATTCATTGTGACATCAAGTGGCCTAAAAGGGCATGGGATGCATTGTGACACCACAGGGGTTAAGAGAAGCAAGGATCCATTGTGACCCAATGGAGGCTAATAATCCCAGGATGCCATTTGACACCAATGGTCCTAAAAGGAACAGCGATGAATTGTGAAATCATGGGGCCCAATTAAAACCTCGTACAATTATGCCACCATGTAGTCCAAAAATCAAATGATTCATTGTGACATCAAGTGGCCTAAAATGGCATGGGATGCATTGTGACACCACAGGGGTTAAGAGAAGCAAGGAAGCATTGTGACCCAAGGCCGGCTAATAATCTTAGAATCCCTTTTGACACCAGGGGGCGCAAAAGGACAACGGATGAACTGTGACAGCATGGGGACCTATAGAAGCAAGGAACCATTATGACGCCATGAGGGGCAAGAATCAAATGGTTCATTGTATGACCAAGTGGCCTAAAAGGGCTTGGAATGCATTGTGACACCACAGAGGTTAAGAGAAGCAAGGAACCATTGTGACCCAATGCAGGTTAACAATCTAATGATCCCTTGTGACACCAGGGGGCCTAAAATGGCCTGAGATGGATTGTTACAGCACGGGGACCAATAAAAGCAAGGATCTATTATGTCACCATGGAGGCCAAGAATCAAATGATTCATTGTGACATCAAGTGGCCTAAAAGGGCATGGGATGCATTGTGACGCCACAGGGGTTAAGAGAAGCAAGGGACCATTGTGACCCAATGCAGGCTAACAATCTTAGAATCCCTTGTGACACCAGGGGGCCTAAAATGGCCAGGGATGGATTGTTACAGCACGGGGACCAAGAGAAGCAAGGAACTATTATGACACCATGGAGGCCAAGAATCAAATGGTTGATTGTGACATCAAGTGGCCTAAAATGGCATGGAATGCATTGTGACACCACAGAGGTCAAGAGAAGCAAGGATCCATTGTGACCCAATGGAGGCTAATAATCCCAGGATCCCATTTGACACCAGGGGGCGTAAAAGGGCCAGGGATGAATTGTGACAGCATGGGGTCCAATAGAAACAAGGAACCATTATGACACCATGGAGGCCAAGAATCAAATGATTCATTGTGACATCAAGTGGCCTAAAATGGCATGGAATGCATTGTGACACCACAAGGGCTAAGAGAAGCAAGGAACCATGGTTACCCAATGGAGGCTAACAATCTAATGATCCATTGTGACACCAGGGTTTGCAATAAGGCCAAGGATGAATTGTGAAAGCATGGGGCCCAATTAAAACCTGGTACAATTATGCCACAATGTAGGCCAAAATTCAAATGATTCATTGGGACATCAAGTGGCCTAAAAGGGCATGGGATGCATTGTGACACCACAGAGGTTAAGAGAAGTAAGGAACCATTGTGACCCAATGCAGGCTAACAATCTAATGATCCATTGTGATACCAGGGGTTGCAATAGGGCCAGGGATGAATTGTGAAAGCATGGGGCACAATAAAAACATGGAAATATTATGACACAATAGAGGCCAAGACTCAAATGATTCATTGTACCACCAAGTGGCCTAAAAAGGCATGGGATGCATTGTGACACCACAGAGGCTAAGAGAAGCAAGGAACCATTGTGACCCAAGGCAGGCTAACAATCTAATGATCCCTTGTGACATCAGGGGGCCTAAAATGACCAGGGATGGATTGTTACAGCACGGGGACCAATAGAAGCAAGGATCTATTATGTCACCATGGAGGCCAAGAATCAAATGATTCATTGTGACATCAAGTGGCCTAAAAGGGCATGGGATGCATTGTGACACCACAGGGGTTAAGAGAAGCAAGGATCCATTGTGACCCAATGGAGGCTAATAATCCCAGGATCCCATTTGACACCAGGGGGCGTAAAAGGGCCAGGGATGAATTGTGACAGCATGGGGCCCAATAGAAACAAGGAACCATTATGACACCATGGAGGCCAAGAATCAAATGATTCATTGTGACATCAAGGGGCCTAAAATGGCATGGAATGCATTGTGACACCACAGAGGTTTAGAGAAGCAAGGAACCATTGTTACCCAATGGAGGCTAACAATCTAATGGTCCCTTGTGACACCAATGGGCCTTAAAGGGCCAGGGATGAATTGTGAAAGCATGGGGCCCAATTAAAACCTGGTACAATTATGCCACCATGGAGGCCAAATATCAAATGATTCATTGTGACATCAAGTGGCCTAAAAGGGCATGGGATGCATTGTGACACCACAGGGGCTAAGAGAAGCAAGGAACCATTGTGACCCAATGCAGGCTAACAATCTTAGAATCCCTTTTGACACCAGGGGGCGCAAAAGGACCACGGATGAACTGTGACAGCATGGGGACCTATAGAAGCAAGGGACCATTATGACACCATGAAGGCCAAGAATCAAATGGTTCATTGTAAGACCAAGTGGCCTAAATGGGCTTGGAATGCATTGTGACACCACAGAGGTTAAGAGAAGCAAGGAACCATTGTGACCCAATGCAGGCTAACAATCTAATGATCCATTGTGACACCAGGGGTTGCAATAGGACCAGGGATGAATTGTGAAAGCATGGGGCACAATAAAAACATGGAAATATTATGACACAATAGAGGCCAAGACTCAAATGATTCATTGTAACACCAAGTGGCCTAAAAGGGGATGGGATTCATTGTGACACCACAGGGGCTAAGAGAAGCAAGGAACTATTGTGACCCAATGCAGGCTAACAATCTAATGATCCCTTGTGACACCACGGGGCCGAAAATGGCCAGGGATGGATTGTTACAGCACGGGGACCAATAAAAGCAAGGATCTATTATGTCACCATGGAGGCCAAGAATCAAATGATTCATTGTGACATCAAGTGGCCTAAAAGGGCATGGGATGCATTGTGACACCACAGGGGTTAAGAGAAGCAAGGAACCATTGTGACCCAATGGAGGCTAATAATCCCAGGATCCCATTTGACACCAGGGGGCGTAAAAGGGCCAGGGATGAATTGTGACAGCATGGGGTCCAATAGAAACAAGGAACCATTATGACACCATGGAGGCCAAATATCAAATGATTCATTGTGACATCAAGTGGCCTAAAATGGCATGGAATGCATTGTGACACCACAGAGGTTAAGAGAAGCAAGGAACAATTGTTACCCAATGGAGGCTAACAATGTACTAGTCCCTTGTGACACCAGGGGGCCTAAAAGGGCCAGGGATGAATTGTGAAAGCATGGGGCCCAATAGAAACAAGGAACCATTATGACACCATGGAGGCCAAGAATCAAATGATTCATTGTGACATCAAGTGGCCTAAAATGGCATGGAATGCATTGTGACACCACAGAGGTCAGGAGATCCAAGGAACCATTTTTCCCCAATGGAGGCTAACAATCAAATGGTCCCTTGTGGTACCAATGGGCCTAAAAGGGCCAGGGATGAATTGTGAAAGCATGGGGCCCAATTAAAACCTGGTACAATTATGCCACCATGGAGGCCAAAAATGAAATTATTCATTGTAAGACCAAGTGGCCTACAAGGGCATGGGATGCATTGTGACACCACAGCGGTTAAGAGAAGCAAGGAACCATTGTGACCCAATGGAGGCTAACAATCTAATGATCCATTGTGACACCAGTGGTTGCAATAGGGCCAGGGATGCATTGTGACACCTCAGCGGTTAAGAGAAGCAAGGATCCATTGTGACCCAATGCAGGCTAACAATCTAATGATCCATTGTGACACCAGGGGTTGCAATAGGGCCAGGGATGAATTGTGAAAGCATGGGGCACAATAAAATCATGGAAATATTATGACACAATAGAGGCCAAGACTCAAATGATTCATTGTAACACCAAGTGGCCTAAAAGGGCATGGGATGCATTGTGACACCAGAGGGGCTAAGAGAAGCAAGGAACCATTCTGACCCAATGCAGGCTAACAATCTAATGATCCCTTGTGACACCAGGGGGCCTAAAATGGCCTGAGATGGATTGTTACAGCACGGGGAACAATAAAAGCAAGGATCTATTATGTCACCATGGTGGCCAAGAATCAAATGATTCATTGTGACATCAAGTGGCCTAAAATGGCATGGGATGCATTGTGACACCACAGTGGTTAAGAGAAGCAAGGATCCATTGTGACCCAATGCAGGCTAACAATCTAATGATCCATTGTGACACCAGGGGTTGCGATAGGGCCAGGGATGAATTGTGAAAGCATGGGGCACAATAAAAACATGGAAATATTATGACACAATAGAGGCCAAGACTCAAATGATTCATTGTGACATCAAGTGGCCTAAAAGGTCATGGGATGCATTGTGACACCACAGAGGTTAAGAGAAGCAAGGATCCATTGTGACCCAATGGAGGCTAATAATCCCAGGATCCCATTTGATGCCAGGGGGCGTAAAAGGGCCAGGGATGAATTGTGACAGCATGGGGTCCAATAGAAACAAGGAACCATTATGACACCATGGAGGCCAAGAATCAAATGATTCATTGTGACATCGAGGGGCCTAAAATGGCATGGAATGCATTGTGACACCACAGGGGCCAAGAGAAGCAAGGAACCATTGTGACTCAATGCAGGCTAAAAATCTAATGATCCCTTGTGACACCAGGGGGCCTAAAAGGGCCAGGGATGAATTGTGAAAGCATGGGGCCCAATTAAATCCTGGTACAATTATGCCACCATGAAGGCCAAAAATCAAATGATTCATTGTGACATCAAGTGGCCTAAAAGGGCATGGGATGCATTGTGACACCACCGCGGTTAAGAGAAGCAAGGAACCATTTTGACCCAAGGCAGGCTAACAATCTTAGAATCCCTTTTGACACCAGGGGGCGCAAAAGGGCCACGGATGAACTGCGACAGCATGGGGACCTATAGAAGCAAGGAACCATTATGACACCATGAAGGCCAAGAATCAAATGGTTCATTGTAAGACCAAGTGGCCTAAATGGGCTTGGAATGCATTGTGACACCACAGGGGTTAAGAGAAGCAAGGAACCATTGTGACCCAAGGCAGGCTAACAATCTAATGATCCATTGTGACACCAGGGGTTGCAATAGGGCCAGGGATGAATTGTGAAAGCATGGGGCACAATAAAAACATGGAAATATTATGACACAATAGAGGCCAAGACTCAAATGATTCATTGTAACACCAAGTGGCCTAAAAGGGCTTGGAATGCATTGTGACACCACAGAGATTAAGAGAAGCAAGGAACCATTGTGACCCAATGCAGGCTAACAATCTAATGATCCATTGTGACACCAGGGGTTGCAATAGGGCCAGGGATGAATTCTGAAAGCATGGGGCACAATAAAAACATGGAAATATTATGACACAATAGAGGCCAAGACTCAAATGATTCATTGTAACACCAAGTGGCCTAAAAGGGCATGGGATGCATTGTGACACCACAGGGGCTAAGAGAAGCAAGGAACCATTGTGACCCAATGCAGGCTAACAATCTAATGATCCCTTGTGACACCAGGGGGCCTAAAATGGCCTGAGATGGATTGTTACAGCACGGGGACCAATAAAACCAAGGATCTATTATGTCACCATGGTGGCCAAGAATCAAATGATTCATTGTGACATCAAGTGGCCTAAAATGGCATGGGGTGCATTGTGACACCACAGGGGTTAAGAGAAGCAAGGATCCATTGTGACCCAATGCAGGCTAACAATCTAAAGATCCATTGTGACACCAGGGGTTGCAATAGGTCCAGGGATGAATTGTGAAAGCATGGGGCACAATAAAAACATGGAAATATTATGACACAATAGAGGCCAAGACTCAAATGATTCATTGTAACATCAAGTGGCCTAAAAGGGCATGGGATGCATTGTGACACCACAGAGGTTAAGAGAAGCAAGGAACCATTGTTACCCAATGCAGGCTAACAATCTAATGGTCCCTTGTGACACCAATGGGCCTAAAAGGGCCAGGGATGAATTGTGAAAGCATGGGGCCCAATTAAAACCTGGTACAATTACGCCACGATGGAGGCCAAGAATCAAATGATTCATTGTGACATCAAGTGGCCTAAAAGGGCATGGGATGCATTGTGACACCACAGGGGTTAAGAGAAGCAAGGAACCATTGTGACCCAAGGCAGGCTAACAATCTTAGAATCCATTTGACACCAGGGGGCGCAAAAGGACCACGGATGAACTGTGACAGCATGGGGACCTATAGAAACAAGGAGCCATTATGACACCATGAAGGCCAAGAATCAAATGGTTCATTGTAAGACCAAGTGGCCTAAAAGGGCTTGGAATGCATTGTGACACCACAGAGGTTAAGAGAAGCAAGGAACCATTGTGACCCAATGCAGGCTAACAAGCTAATGATCCATTGTGACACCAGGGGTTGCAATAGGGCCAGGGATGAATTGTGAAAGCATGGGGCGCAATAAAAACATGGAAATATTATGACACAATAGAGGCCAAGACTCGAATGATTCACTGTAACACCAAGGGGCCTAAAAGGGCATGGGATTCATTGTGACACCACAGGGGCTAAGAGAAGCAAGGAACCATTGTGACCCAATGCAGGGTAATAATCCCAGGATCCCATTTGACACCAGGGGGCGTAAAAGGGCCAGGGATGAATTGTGACAGCATGGGGTCCAATAGAAACAAGGAACCATTATGACACCATGGAGGCCAAGAATCAAATGATTCATTGTGACATCAAGTGGCCTAAAATGGCATGGAATGCATTGTGACACCACAGAGGTTAAGAGAAGCAAGGAACCATTGTGACCCAATGGAGGCTAACAATCTAATAGACCCTTGTGACACCAGGGGGCCTAAAAGGGCCAGGGATGAATTGTGAAAGCATGGGGCCCAATAGAAACAAGGAACCATTATGACACCATGGAGGCCAAGAATCAAATGATTCATTGTGACATCAATTGGCCTAAAATGGCATGGAATGCATTGTGACACCACAGAGGTCAGGAGAACCAAGGAACCATTGTTCCCCAAAGGAGGCTAACAATCAAATGGTCCCTTGTGATACCAATGGGCCTAAAAGGGCCAGGGATGAATTGTGAAAGCATGGGGCCCAATTAAAACCTGGTACAATTATGCCACCATGGAGGCCAAAAATGAAATGATTCATTGTAAGACCAAGTGGCCTACAAGGGCATGGGATGCATTGTGACACCACAGCGGTTAAGAGAAGCAAGGAACCATTGTGACCCAAGGCAGGCTAACAATCTAATGATCCATTGTGACACCAGGGGTTGCAATAGGGCCAGGGATGCATTGTGACACCTCAGCGGTTAAGAGAAGCAAGGATCCATTGTGACCCAAGGCAGGCTAACAATCTAATGATCCATTGTGACACCAGGGGTTGCAATAGGGCCAGGGATGAATTGTGAAAGCATGGGGCACAATAAAAGCATGGAAATATTATGACACAATAGAGGCCAAGACTCAAATGATTCATTGTAACACCAAGTGGCCTAAAAGGGCATGGGATGCATTGTGACACCAGAGGGGCTAAGAGAAGCAAGGAACCATTGTGACCCAAAGCAGGCTAACAATCTAATGATCCCTTGTGACAGCAGGGGGCGTAAAATGGCCAGGGATGGATTGTTACAGCACGGGGACCAATAGAAGCAAGGATCTATTATGTCACCATGTAGGCCAAGAATCAAATGATTCATTGTGACATCAAGTGGCCTAAAAGGGCATGGGATGCATTGTGACACCACAGGGGTTAAGAGAAGCAAGGATCCATTGTGACCCAATGGAGGCTAATAATCCCAGGATTCCATTTGCCACCAGGGGGCGTAAAAGGGCCAGGGATGAATTGTGACAGCATGGGGTCCAATAGAAACAAGGAACCATTATGACACCATTGAGGCCAAGAATCAAATGATTCATTGTGACATCAAGTGGCCTAAAATGGCATGGAATGCATTGTGACACCACAGGGGCTAAGAGAAGCAAGGAACCATTTTGACTCAATGCAGGCTAACAATCTAATGATCCCTTGTGACACCAGGGGGCCTAAAAGGGCCACGATGAATTGTGAAAGCATGGGGCCCAATTAAATCCTTGTACAATTATGCCAGCATGGAGGCCAAAAATCAAATGATTCATTGTGACATCAAGTTGCCTAAAAGGGCGTGGGATGCATTGTGACACCACAGGGGTTAAGAGAAGCAAGGAACCATTGTGACCCAATGCAGGCTAACAATCTAATGATCCCTTGTGACACCAGGGGGCGCAAAAGGGCCACGGATGAATTGTGACAGCATGGGGACCTATAGAAGCAAGGAACCATTATGACACCATGAAGGCCAAGAATCAAATGATTCATTGTGACATCAAGTGGCCTAAAATGGCATGGGATGCATTGTGACACCACAGGGGTTAAGAGAAGCAAGGAACCATTGTGACCCAAGGCAGGCTAACAATCTTAGAATCCCTTTTGACACCAGGGGGCGTAAAAGGACCACGGATGAACTGTGACAGCATGGGGCCCAATAGAAACAAGGAACCATTATGACACCATGGAGTCCAAGAATCAAATGATTCATTGTGACATCAAGTGGCCTAAAATAGCATGGAATGCATTGTGACACCACAGAGGTTAAGAGAAGCAAGGAACCATTGTTACCCAATGGAGGCTAAAAATTTAATGGTCCCTTGTGACACCAATGGGCCTAAAAGGGCCAGGGATGAATTATGAAAGCATGGGGCCCAATTAAAACCTGGTACAATTATGCCACCATGGAGGCCAAGAATCAAATGATTTATTGTGACATCAAGTGGCCTAAAAGGGCGTGGGATGCATTGTGACACCACAGGGGTTAAGAGAAGCAAGGAACCATTGTGACCCAAGGCAGGCTCACAATCTTAGAATCCCTTTTGACACCAGGGGGCGTAAAAGGACCACGGATGAACTGTGACAGCATGGGGACCTATAGAAGCAAGGAACCATTATGACACCATGAGGGCCAAGAATCAAATGGTTCATTGTACGACCAAGGCGCCTAAAAGGTCTTGAAATGCATTGTGACACCACAGAGGTTAAGAGAAGCAAGGAACCATTGTGACCCAATGCAGGCTAACAATCTAATGATCCATTGTGACACCAGGGGTTGCAATAGGGCCAGGGATGAATTGTGAAAGCATGGGGCACAATAAAAACATGGAAATATTATGACACAATAGAGGCCAAGACTCAAATGATTCATTGTAACACCAAGTGGCCTAAAAGGGCATGGGATGCATTGTGACACCACAGGGGCTAAGAGAAGCAAGGAACCATTGTGACCCAATGCAGGCTAACAATCTAATGATCCCTTGTGACACCAGGGGGCCTAAAATGGCCAGGGATGGATTGTTACAGCACGGGGACCAATAGCAGCAAGGATCTATTATGTCACCATGGAGGCCAAGAATCAAATGATTCATTGTGACATCAAGTGGCCTAAAAGGGCATGGGATGCATTGTGACGCCACAGGGGTTAAGAGAAGCAAGGATCCATTGTGACCCAATGCAGGCTAATAATCCCAGGATCCCATTTGACACCAGGGGGCGTAAAAGGGCCAGGGATGAATTGTGACAGCATGGGGGCCAATAGAAACAAGGAACCATTATGACACCATGGAGGCCCAGAATCAAATGATTCATTGTGACATCAAGTGGCCTAAAATGGCATGGGATGCATTGTGACACCACAGAGGTTAAGAGAAGCAAGGAACCATTGTTACCCAATGGAGGCTAACAATCTAATGGTCCCTTGTGACACCAATGGGCCTAAAAGGGCCAGGGATGAATTGTGAAAGCATGGGGCCCAATTAAAAACTGGTACAATTATGCCACCATGGAGGCCAAAAATCAAATGATTCATTGTGACATCAAGTGGCCTAAAAGGGCATGGGATGCATTGTGACACCACAGGGGTTAAGAGAAGCAAGGAACCATTGTGACCCAAGGCAGGCTCACAATCTTAGAATCACTTTTGACACCAGGGGGCGCAAAAGGACTACGGATGAACTGTGACAGCAGGGGACCTATAGAAGCAAGGAACCATTATGACACCATGAGGGCCAAGAATCAAATGGTTCATTGTAAGACCAAGTGGCCTAAAAGGGCTTGGAATGCATTGTGACACCACAGAGTTTAAGAGAAGCATGGAACCATTGTGACCCAATGCAGGCTCACAATCTAATGATCCATTGTGACACCAGGTGTTGCAATAGGGCCAGGGATGAATTGTGAAAGCATGCGGCACAATAAAAACATGGAAATATTATGACACAATAGAGGCCAAGACTGAAATGATTCATTGTCACACCAAGTGGCCTAAAAGGGCATGGGATGCATTGTGACACCACAGGGGCTAAGAGAAGCAAGGAACCATTGTGACCCAAGGCAGGCTAAAATTCTTAGAATCCCTTGTGACACCAGGGGGCCTAAAATGGCCAGGGATGGATTGTTACAGCAAGGGGACCAATAGAAGCAAGGATCTATTATGTCACCACGGTGGCCAAGAATCAAATGATTCATTGTGACATCATGTGGCCTAAAAAGGCATGGGATGCATTGTGACACCACAGGGGTTAAGAGAAGCAAGGACCCATTGTGACCCAAGGCAGGCTAACAATCTAATGATCCATTGTGACACCAGGGGTTGCGATAGGGCCAGGGATGAATTGTGAAAGCATGGGGCACAATAAAAACATGGAAATATTATGACACAATAGAGGCCAAGACTCAAATGATTCATTGTGACATCAAGTGGCCTAAAAGGGCATGGGATGCATTGTGACACCACAGAGGTTAAGAGAAGCAAGGATCCATTGTGACCCAATGGAGGCTAATAATCCCAGGATCCCATTTGATACCAGGGGGCGTAAAAGGGCCAGGGATGAATTGTGACAGCATGGGGCCCAATAGAAACAAGGAACCATTATGACACCATGGAGGCCAAGAATCAAATGATTCATTGTGACATCAAGGGGCCTAAAATGGCATGGAATGCATTGTGACACCACAGGGGCCAAGAGAAGCAAGGAACCATTGTGACTCAATGCAGACTAAAAATTTAATGATCCCTTGTGACACCAGGGGGCCTAAAAGGGCCAGGGATGAATTGTGAAAGCATGGGGCCCAATTAAATCCTGGTACAATTATGCCACCATGAAGGCCAAAAATCAAATGATTCATTGTGACATCAAGTGGCCTAAAAGGGCATGGGATGCATTGTGACACCACAGGGGTTAAGAGAAGCAAGGAACCATTTTGACCCAAGGCAGGCTAACAATCTTAGAATCCCTTTTGACACCAGGGGGCGCAAAAGGGCCACGGATGAACTGCGACAGCATGGGGACCTATAGAAGCAAGGAACCATTATGACACCATGAAGGCCAAGAATCAAATGGTTCATTGTAAGACCAAGTGGCCTAAAAGGGCTTGGAATGCATTGTGACACCACAGGGGTTAAGAGAAGCAAGGAACCATTGTGACCCAAGGCAGGCTAACAATCTAATGATCCATTGTGACACCAGGGGTTGCAATAGGGCCAGGGATGAATTGTGAAAGCATGGGGCACAATAAAAACATGGAAATATTATGACACAATAGAGGCCAAGACTCAAATGATTCATTGTAACACCAAGTGGCCTAAAAGGGCTTGGAATGCATTGTGACACCACAGAGATTAAGAGAAGCAAGGAACCATTGTGACCCAATGCAGGCTAACAATCTAATGATCCATTGTGACACCAGGGGTTGCAATAGGGCCAGGGATGAATTCTGAAAGCATGGGGCACAATAAAAACATGGAAATATTATGACACAATAGAGGCCAAGACTCAAATGATTCATTGTAACACCAAGTGGCCTAAAAGGGCATGGGATGCATTGTGACACCACAGGGGCTAAGAGAAGCAAGGAACCATTGTGACCCAATGCAGGCTAACAATCTAATGATCCCTTGTGACACCAGGGGGCCTAAAATGGCCTGAGATGGATTGTTACAGCACGGGGACCAATAAAACCAAGGATCTATTATGTCACCATGGTGGCCAAGAATCAAATGATTCATTGTGACATCAAGTGGCCTAAAATGGCATGGGGTGCATTGTGACACCACAGGGGTTAAGAGAAGCAAGGATCCATTGTGACCCAATGCAGGGTAACAATCTAAAGATCCATTGTGACACCAGGGGTTGCAATAGGTCCAGGGATGAATTGTGAAAGCATGGGGCACAATAAAAACATGGAAATATTATGACACAATAGAGGCCAAGACTCAAATGATTCATTGTAACATCAAGTGGCCTAAAAGGGCATGGGATGCATTGTGACACCACAGAGGTTAAGAGAAGCAAGGAACCATTGTTACCCAATGCAGGCTAACAATCTAATGGTCCCTTGTGACACCAATGGGCCTAAAAGGGCCAGGGATGAATTGTGAAAGCATGGGGCCCAATTAAAACCTGGTACAATTACGCCACGATGGAGGCCAAGAATCAAATGATTCATTGTGACATCAAGTGGCCTAAAAGGGCATGGGATGCATTGTGACACCACAGGGGATAAGAGAAGCAAGGAACCATTGTGACCCAATGCAGGCTAACAATCTAATGATCCCTTGTGACACCAGGGGGCGCAAAAGGGCCACGGATGAACTGTGACAGCATGGGGACCTATAGAAACAAGGAGCCATTATGACACCATGAAGGCCAAGAATCAAATGGTTCATTGTAAGACCAAGTGGCCTAAAAGGGCTTGGAATGCATTGTGACACCACAGAGGTTAAGAGAAGCAAGGAACCATTGTGACCCAATGCAGGCTAACAAGCTAATGATCCATTGTGACACCAGGGGTTGCAATAGGGCCAGGGATGAATTGTGAAAGCATGGGGCGCAATAAAAACATGGAAATATTATGACACAATAGAGGCCAAGACTCGAATGATTCACTGTAACACCAAGTGGCCTAAAAGGGCATGGGATTCATTGTGACACCACAGGGGCTAAGAGAAGCAAGGAACCATTGTGACCCAATGCAGGGTAATAATCCCAGGATCCCATTTGACACCAGGGGGCGTAAAAGGGCCAGGGATGAATTGTGACAGCATGGGGTCCAATAGAAACAAGGAACCATTATGACACCATGGAGGCCAAGAATCAAATGATTCATTGTGACATCAAGTGGCCTAAAATGGCATGGAATGCATTGTGACACCACAGAGGTTAAGAGAAGCAAGGAACCATTGTGACCCAATGGAGGCTAACAATCTAATAGACCCTTGTGACACCAGGGGGCCTAAAAGGGCCAGGGATGAATTGTGAAAGCATGGGGCCCAATAGAAACAAGGAACCATTATGACACCATGGAGGCCAAGAATCAAATGATTCATTGTGACATCAATTGGCCTAAAATGGCATGGAATGCATTGTGACACCACAGAGGTCAGGAGAACCAAGGAACCATTGTTCCCCAAAGGAGGCTAAAATCAAATGGTCCCTTGTGACACCAATGGGCCTAAAAGGGCCAGGGATGAATTGTGAAAGCATGGGGCCCAATTAAAACCTGGTACAATTATGCCACCATGGAGGCCAAAAATGAAATGATTCATTGTAAGACCAAGTGGCCTACAAGGGCATGGGATGCATTGTGACACCACAGCGGTTAAGAGAAGCAAGGAACCATTGTGACCCAAGGCAGGCTAACAATCTAATGATCCATTGTGACACCAGGGGTTGCAATAGGGCCAGGGATGCATTGTGACACCTCAGCGGTTAAGAGAAGCAAGGATCCATTGTGACCCAAGGCAGGCTAACAATCTAATGATCCATTGTGACACCAGGGGTTGCAATAGGGCCAGGGATGAATTGTGAAAGCATGGGGCACAATAAAAACATGGAAATATTATGACACAATAGAGGCCAAGACTCAAATGATTCATTGTAACACCAAGTGGCCTAAAAGGGCATGGGATGCATTGTGACACCAGAGGGGCTAAGAGAAGCAAGGAACCATTGTGACCCAAAGCAGGCTAACAATCTAATGATCCCTTGTGACACCAGGGGGCGTAAAATGGCCAGGGATGGATTGTTACAGCACGGGGACCAATAGAAGCAAGGATCTATTATGTCACCATGGAGGCCAAGAATCAAATGATTCATTGTGACATCAAGTGGCCTAAAAGGGCATGGGATGCATTGTGACACCACAGGGGTTAAGAGAAGCAAGGATCCATTGTGACCCAATGGAGGCTAATAATCCCAGGATTCCATTTGCCACCAGGGGGCGTAAAAGGGCCAGGGATGAATTGTGACAGCATGGGGTCCAATAGAAACAAGGAACCATTATGACACCATTGAGGCCAAGAATCAAATGATTCATTGTGACATCAAGTGGCCTAAAATGGCATGGAATGCATTGTGACACCACAGGGGCTAAGAGAAGCAAGGAACCATTTTGACTCAATGCAGGCTAACAATCTAATGATCCCTTGTGACACCAGGGGGCCTAAAAGGGCCACGATGAATTGTGAAAGCATGGGGCCCAGTTAAATCCTTGTACAATTATGCCACCATGGAGGCCAAAAATCAAATGATTCATTGTGACATCAAGTTGCCTAAAAGGGCGTGGGATGCATTGTGACACCACAGGGGTTAAGAGAAGCAAGGAACCATTGTGACCCAATGCAGGCTAACAATCTAATGATCCCTTGTGACACCAGGGGGCGCAAAAGGGCCACGGATGAATTGTGACAGCATGGGGACCTATAGAAGCAAGGAACCATTATGACACCATGAAGGCCAAGAATCAAATGATTCATTGTGACATCAAGTGGCCTAAAATGGCATGGGATGCATTGTGACACCACAGGGGTTAAGAGAAGCAAGGAACCATTGTGACCCAAGGCAGGCTAACAATCTTAGAATCCCTTTTGACACCAGGGGGCGTAAAAGGACCACGGATGAACTGTGACAGCATGGGGCCCAATAGAAACAAGGAACCATTATGACACCATGGAGTCCAAGAATCAAATGATTCATTGTGACATCAAGTGGCCTAAAATAGCATGGAATGCATTGTGACACCACAGAGGTTAAGAGAAGCAAGGAACCATTGTTACCCAATGGAGGCTAAAAATCTAATGGTCCCTTGTGACACCAATGGGCCTAAAAGGGCCAGGGATGAATTATGAAAGCATGGGGCCCAATTAAAACCTGGTACAATTATGCCACCATGGAGGCCAAGAATCAAATGATTTATTGTGACATCAAGTGGCCTAAAAGGGCGTGGGATGCATTGTGACACCACAGGGGTTAAGAGAAGCAAGGAACCATTGTGACCCAAGGCAGGCTAACAATCTTAGAATCCCTTTTGACACCAGGGGGCGTAAAAGGACCACGGATGAACTGTGACAGCATGGGGACCTATAGAAGCAAGGAACCATTATGACACCATGAGGGCCAAGAATCAAATGGTTCATTGTACGACCAAGGCGCCTAAAAGGTCTTGAAATGCATTGTGACACCACAGAGGTTAAGAGAAGCAAGGAACCATTGTGACCCAATGCAGGCTAACAATCTAATGATCCATTGTGACACCAGGGGTTGCAATAGGGCCAGGGATGAATTGTGAAAGCATGGGGCACAATAAAAACATGGAAATATTATGACACAATAGAGGCCAAGACTCAAATGATTCATTGTAACACCAAGTGGCCTAAAAGGGCATGGGATGCATTGTGACACCACAGGGGCTAAGAGAAGCAAGGAACCATTGTGACCCAATGCAGGCTAACAATCTAATGATCCCTTGTGACACCAGGGGGCCTAAAATGGCCAGGGATGGATTGTTACAGCACGGGGACCAATAGAAGCAAGGATCTATTATGTCACCATGGAGGCCAAGAATCAAATGATTCATTGTGACATCAAGTGGCCTAAAAGGGCATGGGATGCATTGTGACGCCACAGGGGTTAAGAGAAGCAAGGATCCATTGTGACCCAATGCAGGCTAATAATCCCAGGATCCCATTTGACACCAGGGGGCGTAAAAGGGCCAGGGATGAATTGTGACAGCATGGGGGCCAATAGAAACAAGGAACCATTATGACACCATGGAGGCCCAGAATCAAATGATTCATTGTGACATCAAGTGGCCTAAAATGGCATGGGATGCATTGTGACACCACAGAGGTTAAGAGAAGCAAGGAACCATTGTTACCCAATGCAGGCTAACAATCTAATGGTCCCTTGTGACACCAATGGGCCTAAAAGGGCCAGGGATGAATTGTGAAAGCATGGGGCCCAATTAAAACCTGGTACAATTATGCCACCATGGAGGCCAAAAATCAAATGATTCATTGTGACATCAAGTGGCCTAAAAGGGCATGGGATGCATTGTGACACCACAGGGGTTAAGAGAAGCAAGGAACCATTGTGACCCAAGGCAGGCTCACAATCTTAGAATCACTTTTGACACCAGGGGGCGCAAAAGGACTACGGATGAACTGTGACAGCAGGGGACCTATAGAAGCAAGGAACCATTATGACACCATGAGGGCCAAGAATCAAATGGTTCATTGTAAGACCAAGTGGCCTAAAAGGGCTTGGAATGCATTGTGACACCACAGAGGTTAAGAGAAGCAAGGAACCATTGTGACCCAATGCAGGCTAACAATCTAATGATCCATTGTGACACCAGGGGTTGCAATAGGGCCAGGGATGAATTGTGTAAGCATGGGGCACAATAAAAACATGGAAATATTATGACACAATAGAGGCCAAGACTCAAATGATTCATTGTAACACCAAGTGGCCTAAAAGGGCATGGGATGCATTGCGAAAACACAGAGGCTAAGAGAAGCAAGGAACCATTGTGACCCAAGGCAGGCTAACAATCTAATGATCCCTTGTGACACCAGGGGGCCTATAATGGCCAGGGATGGATTGTTACAGCACGGGGACCAATAGAAGCAAGGATCTATTATGTCACCATGGAGGCCAAGAATCAAATGATTCATTGTGACATCAAGTGGCCTAAAAGGGCATGGGATGCATTGTGACGCCACAGGGGTTAAGAGAAGCAAGGATCCATAGTGACCCAATGGAGTCTAATAATCCCAGGATCTCATTTGACACCAGGGGTCGTAAAAGGGCCAGGGATGAATTGTGACAGCATGGGGCCAAAAAAAAACATGGAAATATTATGACACAATAGAGGCCAAGACTCAAATGATTCATTGTAACACCAAGTGGCCTAAAAGGGAATGGGATGCATTGTGACACCACAGGGGTTAAGAGAAGCAAGGATCCATAGTGACCCAATGGAGTCTAATAATCCCAGGATCCCATTTGACACCAGGGGGCGTAAAAGGGCCAGGGATGAATTGTGAAAGCATGGGGCCCAATAGAAACAAGGAACCATTATGACACCCTGGAGGCCAAGAATCAAATGATTCATTGTGACATCAAGTGGCCTAAAAGGGCATGGGATGCATTGTGACACCACAGAGGTTAAGAGAAGCAAGGAAACATTGTGACTCAATGGAGGCTAACAATCTAATGGTCCCTTGTGACACCAATGGGCCTAAAAGGAACAGGGATGAATTGTGAAAGCATGGGGCCCAATTAAAACCTCGTACAATTATGCCATTATGTAGTCCAAAAATCAAATGATTCATTGTGACATCAAGTGGCCTAAAAGGGCATGGGATGCATTGTGACACCACAGGGGTTAAGAGAAGCAAGGAACCATTGTGACCCAAGGCAGGCTAATAATCTTAGAATCCCTTTTGACACCAGGGGGCGCAAAAGGACCACGGATGAACTGTGACAGCATGGGGACCTATAGAAGCAAGGAACCATTATGACACCATGAGGGGCAAGAATCAAATGGTTCATTGTATGACCAAGTGGCCTAAAAGGGCTTGGAATGCATTGTGACACCACAGAGGTTAAGACAAGCAAGGAACCATTGTGACCCAATGCAGGCTAACAATCTAATGATCCATTGTGATACCAGGGGTTGCAATAGGGCCAGGGATGAATTGTGAAAGCATGGGGCACAATAAAAACCTGGAAATATTATGACACAATAGAGGCCAAGACTCAAATGATTCATTGTACCACCAAGTGGCCTAAAAGGGCATGGGATGCATTGTGACACCACAGAGGCTAAGAGAAGCAAGGAACCATTGTGACCCAAGGCAGGCTAACAATCTAATGATCCCTTGTGACATCAGGGGGCCTAAAATGACCAGGGATGGATTGTTACAGCACGGGGACCAATAGAAGCAAGGATCTATTATGTCACCATGGAGGCCAAGAATCAAATGATTCATTGTGACATCAAGTGGCCTAAAATGGCATGGGATGCATTGTGACACCACAGGGGTTAAGAGAAGCAAGGATCCATTGTGACCCAATGGAGGCTAATAATCCCAGGATCCCATTTGACACCAGGGGGCGTAAAAGGGCCAGGGATGAATTGTGACAGCATGGGGCCCAATAGAAACAAGGAACCATTATGACACCATGGAGGCCAAGAATCAAATGATTCATTGTGACATCAAGTGGCCTAAAATGGCATGGAATGCATTGTGACACCACAGAGGTTTAGAGAAGCAAGGAACCATTGTTACCCAATGGAGGCTAACAATCTAATGGTCCCTTGTGACACCAATGGGCCTAAAAGGGCCAGGGATGAATTGTGAAAGCATGGGGCCCAATTAAAACCTGGTACAATTATGCCACCATGGAGGCCAAATATCAAATGATTCATTGTGACATCAAGTGGCCTAAAAGGGCATGGGATGCATTGTGACACCACAGGGGCTAAGAGAAGCAAGGAACCATTGTGACCCAATGCAGGCTAACAATCTTAGAATCCCTTTTGACACCAGGGGGCGCAAAAGGACCACGGATGAACTCTGACAGCATGGGGACCTATAGAAGCAAGGAACCATTATGACACCATGAAGGCCAAGAATCAAATGGTTCATTGTAAGACCAAGTGGCCTAAAAGGGCTTGGAATGCATTGTGACACCACAGAGGCTAAGAGATGCAAGGAACTATTGTGACCCAAGGCAGGCTAACAATCTAATGATCCATTGTGACACCAGGGGTTGCAATAGGGCCAGGGATGAATTGTGAATGCATGGGGCACAATAAAAACATGGAAATATTATGACACAATAGAGGCCAAGACTCAAATGATTCATTGTAACACCAAGTGGCCTAAAAGGGCATGGGATGCATTGCGACAGCACAGGGGCTAAGAGAAGCAAGGAACCATTGTGACCCAATGCAGGCTAACAATCTAATGATCCCTTGTGACACCAGGGGGCCTAAAATGGCCAGGGATGAATTGTCACATCATGGGGACCAATAGAAACAAGGAACCATTATGTCACCATGGAGGCCAAGAATCAAATGATTCATTGTGACATCAAGTGGCCTAAAAGGGCATGGGATGCATTGTGACACCACAGGGGTTAAGAGAAGCAAGGATCCATTGTGACCCAATGGAGGCTAATAACCCCAGGATCCCATTTGACACCAGGGGGCGTAAAAGGGCCAGGGATGAATTGTGAAAGCATGGGGCCCAATAGAAACAAGGAACCATTATGACACCATGGAGGCCAAGAATCAAATGATTCATTGTGACATCAAGTGGCCTAAAATGGCATGGAAGGCATTGTGACACCAAAAGGGCTAAGAGAAGCAAGGAACCATTGTGACCCAATGCAGGCTAACAATCTAATGATCCATTGTGACACCAGGGTTTGTAATAGGGCCAAGGATGAATTGTGAAAGCATGGGGCCCAATTAAAACCTGGTACAATTATGCCACCATGTAGGCCAAAATTCAAATGATTCATTGTGACATCAAGTGGCCTAAAAGGGCATGGGTTGCATTGTGACACCACCGGGGTTAAGAGAAGCAAGGATCCATTGTGACCCAAGTCAGGCTAACAATCTTAGAATCCCTTTTGACACCAGGGGGCGCAAAAGGACCACTGATGAACCGTGACAGCATGGGGCCCAATAGAAACATGGAACTATTATGACACCATGGAGGCCAAGAATCAAATGATTCATTGTGACATCAAGTGGCCTAAAATGGCATGGAATGCATTGTGACACCACAGAGGTTAAGAGAAGCAAGGAACCATTGTTACCCAATGGAGGCTAACAATCTATTGGTCCCTTGTGACACCAATGGGCCTAAAAGGGCCAGGGATGAATTGTGAAAGCATGGGGCCCAATTAAAACCTGGTACAATTATGCCACCATGGAGGCCAAAAATAAAATGATTCATTGTGACATCAAGTGGCCTAAAAGGGCATGGGATGCATTGTGACACCACAGGGGCTAAGAGAAGCAAGGAACCATTGTGACCCAAGGCAGGCTAACAATCTTAGAATCCCTTTTGACACCAGGGGGCGCAAAAGGACCACGGAGGAACTGTGACAGCATGGGGACCTATAGAAGCAAGAAACCATTATGACACCATGAAGGCCAAGAATCAAATGGTTCATTGTAAGTCCAAGTGGCCTAAAAGGGCTTGGAATGCATTGTGACACCACAGAGGTTATGAGAAGCAAGGAACCATTGTGACCCAATGCAGGCTAACAATCTAATGATCCATTGTGACACCAGGGGTTGCAATAGGGCCAGGGATGAATTGTGAAAGCATGGGGCACAATAAAAACATGGAAATATTATGACACAATAGAGGCCAAGACTGAAATGATTCATTGTAACACCAAGTGGCCTAAAAGGGCATGGGATGCATTGCGACACCACAGAGGCTAAGAGAAGCAAGGAACCATTGTGACCCAATGCAGGCTAACAATCTAATGATCCCTTGTGACACCAGGGGGCCTAAAATGGCCAGGGATGGATTGTTACAGCACGGGGACCAATAGAAGCAAGGATCTATTATGTCACCATGGAGGCCAAGAATCAAATGATTCATTGTGACATCAAGTGGCCTAAAAGGGCATGGGATGCATTGTGACACCACAGGGGTTAAGAGAAGCAAGGATCCATTGTGACCCAATGGAGTCTAATAATCCCAGGATCTCATTTGACACCAGGGGTCATAAAAGGTCCAGGGATGAATTGTGACAGCATGGGGCCAAAAAAAACCATGGAAATATTATGACACAATAGAGGCCAAGACTCAAATGATTCATTGTAACACCAAGAGGCCTAAAAGGGCATGGGATGCATTGTGACACCACAGGGGTTAAGAGAAGCAAGGATCCATTGTGACCCAATGGAGGCTAATAATCCCAGGATGCCATTTGACACCAATGGGCCTAAAAGGAACAGGGATGAATTGTGAAAGCATGGGGCCCAATTAAAACCTCGTACAATTATGCCACCATGTAGTCCAAAAATCAAATGATTCATTGTGACATCAAGTGGCCTAAAAGGGCATGGGATGCATTGTGACACCACAGGGGTTAAGAGAAGCAAGGAACCATTGTGACCCAAGGCAGGCTAATAATCTTAGAATCCCTTTTGACACCAGGGGGCCTAAAATGGCCAGGGATGGATTGTTACAGCACGGGGACCAATAAAAGCAAGGATCTATTATGTCACCATGGAGGCCAAGAATCAAATGGTTCATTGTGACATCAAGTGGCCTAAAATGGCATGGGATGCATTGTGACACCACAGAGGTTAAGAGAGGCAAGGAACCATTGTTACCCAATGGAGGCGAACAATCTAATGGTCCCTTGTGACACCAATGGGCCTAAAAGGGCCAGGGATGAATTGTGAAAGCATGGGGCCCAATTAAAACCTGGTACAATTATGCCACCATGTAGGCCAAAAATAAAATGATTCATTGTGACATCAAGTGGCCTAAAAGGGCATGGGATGCATTGTGACACCACCGGGGTTAAGGGAATCAAGGAACCATTGTGACCCAAGGCAGGCTAACAATCTTAGAATCCCTTTTGACACCAGGGGGCGCAAAAGGACCACGGATGAACTCTGACAGCATGGGGACCTATAGAAGCAAGGAACCATTATGACACCATGAAGGCCAAGAATCAAATGGTTCATTGTAAGACCAAGTGGCCTAAAAGGGCTTGGAATGCATTGTGACACCACAGGGGTTAAGAGAAGCAAGGAACCATTGTGACCCAAGGCAGGCTAACAATCTAATGATCCATTGTGACACCAGGGGTTGCAATAGGGCCAGGGATGAATTGTGAAAGCATGGGGCACAATAAAAACATGGAAATATTATGACACAATAGAGGCCAAGACTCAAATGATTCATTGTAACACCAAGTGGCCTAAAATGGCATGGGATTCATTGCGACACCACAGGGGCTAAGAGAAGCAAGGAACCATTGTGACCCAATGCAGG